>NC_139516.1:144708008-145023008 GCF_947247035.1 Vipera ursinii | reverse complement strand
CTCTTTTGCTGTTTATTCCAAAAAAGAAAGGATTTATATAAACGTATATAGAAGTTCTTTCATTAAGGATTGAAGGAAACTCACACAATGTACTAAAGCCAGCAGTAATTAGGGTGCTCTGTATCTGAAAACCAGTTAACAAGCAATTTTCAAAAATGATTAAGAAAGGAAATATGCAAATATAGTGGGTTTTTTAAGGCAACAAACCATGGTTTGAGCTACAATGGTGTTCCCGCATCTTCTAGATTCACTGGCCTTTCATTCCATTGCAGTCATTGGCTAATGGATGTGACCTTTTGGGACAAAGTGAATAAATGCTGCATATGACACAATCAGACAAGAGAAAAAGGAGTCCCCAGTGGCTTAATGGTCAGAGGAAGTAACGTAGAAAGATCCACCTTAATTGATTGGACAATTAAAAATGGCAACAGTATATTTGTTCCTTCATATTTTCAAGGTTCTGTTAAAGTAGCTTTACAATAAAGTAGAATTACCTCATCTAGTCATGTTTACTATCTGGTTTACCTGGGAGGATGATATTGTGTCTACTCTCAGCAGAGCCATATTCAATTTGCCATTTCTTCCCAAAGAGGTCCTTTCCTTGGTTTAATGATTTTTTTTCCCTGATATATGAATAGAAGTACTGTTTAGGGACGTGGTGGCTCAGTGGGTTAGGACACTGAGCTCGTCGATCAGATGGTCAGCAGTTTGGCGGGTCGAATCCAGAGTGCCGCGTAACAGAGTGAGCATCTGTTATTCGTCCCAGTTTCTGCCAACCTAGCAGTTCGAAAGCACGTAAAAATGCAAGTAGAAAAATAGGGACCGCTACGGTGGGAAGGTAACAGCATTCCGTGCGCCTTTGGCGTCTAGTCATGCCGGCCACATGACCATGGAGACGTCCTCGGACAAGCGCTGGCTCTTTGGCTTTGAAACAGAGATAAGCACCGGTCCCTAGAGTCGGAAACGACTAGCACGCATGTGTGGGGGAACCTTTACCTTACCTTTTACTTACTGTTTATTATAAAGTACTTATAGTCTGAAGGTCACTTTTCTGATGATATGTTTATCTTTCTTACGGGAGGTCTTTTTCCCTACTGCTTTGTGGGAGTGATAATCATACATCCTTGAATCAACAGAAACTAAACTGGCAAGAGATGTGATGCCTAGTTGTCAATCCTTATTCTGCTACCATTTTTTTGTTTCCAGCTCCTACCATCACATGGCTTCTAGCAGGACAGTAAGTTCTAGTCTCACTTTAGGTTGGGTGACTTCATTCTCTCTCAGCTCTAAGAAACAAGCTGTGGCAAACCATTTCTGAAACCTTGCCATGATTTGTCAAGAAAAATGCTGTAGTGACCAGTTCAAGTGCAAATACAGCTGACTATGACTTAAAGCTGGGAATCTGATGCTGTAGTGCAGGGGTCCCCAACCTGTGGGCCACAGCCCACTATTGCATGAGTGGCCGGCCAGTGTGCATGCATCCACATGCTCATGCACACAGCCCCACTTGTGCAAGCGGCACCACGAACGTCAGGGCCATTTGCAGCTGCCCTCACGTGAGCCTTGTCGCAGGCACTCACGTTCCCTTATTGCAGGTGCTTGCAGTCCCACTTGCATGAGCCTCATCGGTGTTCATGGCCCCACTCACATGAACATCATCACGGGCATTTGTAGCCCTACTCATGCAAGCCTCGTTGTGGGCACTTACAGCTACACTCATGCAAGTGTCACTGTGAACATTGCAAGAGCTTGCACACACACGCACACATATGCCTGCTCCTCCCACAAAAACACTCCCTCTTTCCCCCCTTTGCCACCCATTCCAGGCCTCCAACCTTGAAAATTTGGGGAAATCTGCTGTAGTGGGGAGCAGCTGGTCCCTAATCAAAAACCAGCCTGATATGCCAATAGGCAGTCATATCAGACTGTCCCCTGACAGTCAATAGACAAAAAGGAAGATGATCTGTCAGGATTTGGTGGGAAAGGTTTGGTGGAGCTTTGGTGAAGAAGTTGACTGGAGTCCTGGATGAAAAGTGATTTAAGGCAAGGTTGAAAGTTAGTGTAGTTAGAAATGTGTTTGGGGTTGTTTTATATGTAAACTTGTGTTGTATGAGTGGAAATTGCCTTTCTTTGAGTAACTATAAGAAAGTCCTGGCCAGTGGCCCTCTATCACCAACCTCAGCTTGGCTGAGCTCCAGACTCATTTTGATTTCCCTTTAGTAATTGAACAGAGCAAGATGGGTGAGAATTTCTCTTACAATCTTCTCCTGGTTCCCCAAAGGTCTGATATGGAGGGTGAAAATGATTTCTAGTGAAGGTTGTCGAGTAGGGGGCAGCAACAACCTAATTTCTCAGATGCTGTTCAACCCCAGGGGAGGGTATCTCAGAACTGAAGCACTTTTTTCCCATCATTACAGATGGGAATCAGATGAGGAATGAGATGAAAATAACAGATATCACCAGGGCATGCTTACACTGTGATTAGATTCAACTGGGGAAAGAGTAGTGGCTCCAAGGGTAATAGCTATAAATATTGACAATTTTGAAATATTATTTATTTTATACAGAATGAGGAAATTTGCAAGATCTCGAACAGATTATTACACTGCAAGCTTGTGAGCACTTGGATATGAATAAGACAATTAACATGAGCCAGCTTGATTTCATAGAAACAGGCATGTCAGACTGATTTTATTTCCTTTTCTAACTGGATTAGCAGTTTAACAGATTGGGGAAATGATATAAGTGCCTTCAAGAAAGTGTCTCATGATATCCTCATTAATAACATATGAAAATATGGACTATGCTATAATCATAATTGGCTGCATGACTACACCAAAAAAAGTATTCATAAAAGCTTCGACAGAGTAGTATCAAAACAAATGCCACAAGATTCTTTACTCTCCAACACTTTTTATTAATGACCTGGATAAAGGAATTCAGAGAAATAACCTCTGAGGTATTTCCAATTTGATAATCCTATGATTCTGTGAATTACATAAGTAAGTGACCTTATGGAAAATAAAAATGCTTCCAGATGCTTTTGGTTGTCTAGCTGCTGAGAGGATACACTACCATTTAAAAAAAATAAGGAAAAGTCACACTTAAGTCATTTTTTAAAGCCACTGAGTTATATATTAACACCTATCACTCATTCTGACTCAACATGTCTAGGAATTATTAGGGAAAGATAGTTCACTTGGAGTAAGCAGTCTTAGCAAATGAGGCGGGAAAAATAAAGAAGAGTAAGCTACAACAAAGGCTATTTGTACCAGAAATGTCAACGTGGGCAGATCAAGAAAAAGATGGATGTGGGAGAAATAAGTTATTACCAAGCTGAAGAGCACTGATGACCCTAACAACTCTAACCACAAAGACATGAAACACCTGATTCAGGCATTCCTTGAGTCTACATTCACTTCATTTATGGCACTGCCAGCATTGTTGATGACATTGCTAGAGGGCCTATCCTAAACAAGGTAAAACAATTAATTCTGAGAGTAAATTTCGTGAAGGGATATCATATTACTATGTGCATCCATGTATGCCAATAAGCAGGGCAGGTAAGACTGCATTTTTTAATGTGGAAGTATGTATTGCAGTCAATAGTGCTACTTTATGAGAAAACCTATTGTCTAATAAAATGCCTGACTGAGCTGACTCAGGTAGCTTTAGACATGACGTTAGGAGATCCCGTCACTTTTGGTCTTGCAGACTTCAAAATTAATATTGTGGATATAATGATAAGTGCAGTTCAAGATTTCATGGCTTCCTTGTTTTTGAATTGACTTTGAACTATCCACATGGAAGGCCATACCTTCCATGTGATGTTTGTCCCATATATCTCATCCCCAAGCCATCTACACAATGCTGCCAATGAGTTATGTCTGTCAGATCTGCCATCTTCAGCTTCTATGCTTTGCTGGCATCCTGTCATAAAATGTGAGGGAGGAGGAGGCAATGGAATGTAGAAAACAGAGACAGACCATGGGAAGGGGGTTGACAGCCTTGACGGAAACCAGAGATTCCAGAACCAGAATAGACCAATCTTCAAGGACACCAGGCCTGAGAATGGAATGCAAAATTGCATTGAATGGAGGCAAATATCCAAGCCATTCCCCAAACATCTAAACGTCAGGCCATTGGACACTGATAAACTGGTCAAGAGGGCCAGGGAAAGGAGAAAAGTGTAATCTCTTCAGATCTAACCTTTCTTTCACTGCAACCACTTAACCTTAGAAAAGAACCTATCACATCAACCAAATAGAGTCAAGGGTCTTTCTTTCCTAAGGACCTGAGCTGGAGTAGGCCTGACAATCTCATTGTCTAGAAATTGTTAGAATCTGAATAGGGAGAAACAGTTTCAAGCTCAATAGTTTTAAGACCAGTGGTGGGATTCAAACATGTGAACAACTGGTTCTCTACCTTCCGGAAGTCCATTCTGGGCTTGGGCAACAAAAAATTAGCTACCGGTTCTGCCAAATCGGTACGAACTGGCTGAATCTCATCACTGGTTAAGACCAATGGCTGTGGTTATTTGGACTTCCTAAATTTGGAGATCAACTATTTTTAGTCCTGAATGCATGACAATGTCTATTTGCAGCTGGTGAGCAATTTTGGAGACTTCATGGACTCACTGCTCCTGCTCAAGGAACAAATGGCACCTAAGGCCAAGAAGGTCTTTGTATAGATTCATACTGTCTGCTAATGACACCCTTTTCTGGACCAGGAGACTCTGTAGACATTCAGTCACATTTTGATCAAAAGTGAACTTGTCTTACTTAACATCTTTGCTTTGTGAGCTGCACTGGCCACCAGTAGACTTCCAGGTACAATTCAAGATACTGGATATCATCTTTAAAACCCTTAATGACATAGCTAGTAGTTACGTGAGGAACTGTCCACATATTCAATTTGACAGTCAGCAAGCTCCAGGTTCCACTGTTAAACAGTGTCATCTAAAGAGACTGAGGAACTATGCCTTCTCTCTCACTGCTCCTGAATTCTGGACCAGCATCCCTCTGATATTTGCATGGCTTCTACCATTGCTTTATTTTTGAGAAAAAGCTTTGAAACCTGTTTTTTCCCTAGGCCTTGGGCTAATTTGGATGGTAAGATCCTATAAATTGGTTTTGCCTCTATGGTTCTTCTGTCACTATCAGCTTCTGTTTTAATTGTTGTTTTAATATTCTATACTACCCAAACTAAGTTTTGAATTGGGTGGCCTTATGAATGTAATACAGACAGACAGATGGTATCCTGGGTATGTGATTGTCAGGTATATGGAGCAATTGCAGACAATTAAATGTGACAGCAGGTAGCTTAAGTGATTGTGGCATTGAGATGAATTGGATCAGACAAGCACATAGCACCATTGTCAAGTTCAAGTTATGACAATAAAGGAGAACAGGAAGCATGAATTTCTGGCCCCATTATGCCTACAGAGGTCTGCCCAGTAGAACTCTTCAGAGTTGTCCATCAGCCAATGGCATATCAACATCTGAATGTCTTTATAAGAAAGTAATTCAGATTTGTGCCAGATTTAATAGTACTTGGGGAAGTACTGTATTCCAGTATATTCCAGTATATCTCCATAGCACATTTATGAAATATTTTGTTGATTCTGTGGCTGTAAATCCCTCCCTAACATGGTTTATAAGGGCCTTCTTGAACTCATACTATCAATGATTTGGGAGATTAATAACCCTGCTCTGCAACAGTAGAAATTCCCTGCCATGTTAAAGAGGTGATTAGGAGTCCCTGTACAAGAATCCATTTCTTAGTCTTACTATTTTTAATAACATAGATTAATCTTCAATATTCTGTATTTTTCAAAGCTGATGGATAAAACTGAGATTTCAACATTAGGAACTCAGAGAAATAGACCTTGATCAGCCTGATAATTTCTAAAGGAGAACATACCCTTGTTTGTACCTCTAGAATCTGTCAGAGGATTTTGGTAACTAAGAATACGGTATCCTTTTGAAACCTTTATAACAAGCTTGGGAGATACCACTCTGGTGGTGTTTTTGCTATTTTTTTCTCTGATATTCAAAACTTCTTCTCCCATTTGGTCTGTTCCTTTTCATTCTCAAGTATCTAGTATTCTCTAATATCTTCTGAAGACAGCTTAGTAACTTTTTCAGCACTATGAAGCTGTTCTACTTTCACCCATTACATAATGTAGACCAGACATGTCAAACACAAGGCCCGGGGGCCAGATCCGGCCCACAAAGTGGTTTCATGCAGCCCGTGAAGCCATGCTGGAAACAGTGAGGGAACGGCCCCCACTGCCTTGGCCCTGGCCCAGAGACCCTCCTTCTGCCAGAGACCCTCAGATCTGTCCCACTACTGCCCAGGCCCCCATAGGCACCCTTGATGTGAACGATGTAGAGCTGGCCATACGCACTCTAGCCACGCCCACCCAGTAGGCCACGCCCACCCAGGCCATACCCACCCGGCCCCCTGAGGGCAACTGCAATGCTGATGCGGCCCTCAGTGAAATTGAGTTTGACACCCCTGATGTAGACATTCTGACTAAAAGCAACTCTGATACCTATAAGTAGGGATAGAAGACAATGTCTGCTTTTCATTAACTCACAAAAGTTCAAAAGCTTAACCAGGCTATCCTAATAGAGCAGATGATATTTAGATCATACTCTGACACTTTGTCTTATAAATAGAACCTCATCATACCCACATTCAGTAGTCCAAAAATTCTTTCAGGACAGCTCAGCTAACTGTGAGTGAGGGTTTAAGACATGTTATTTCAAGAAGCTTCCTAAGAATACCTGTTTTAAATCATGTGCTGTCAAATAATTTTTAACTTTCTTTGATCTGCACTCAATTTCAACTTTATCTTGCTGACCTATAGCACCGACTCTTTTAGCCTTCCACACTTTACTTTTTTATTTTCTGCCTGTAAATTTTTATTTTCTCTTTTTCATCATATATGTAGGAGAATATAAAAAAAATAAAACTATATATAAACTTCAGAAGTTTTTGTTTTATAGACATATGTGTATAGATATCAAGCGAGCGTGTTAGAAATCCTAGGAAAAAAATATCAGACAGAGACAGGAAGTCAAATGATTGTGCAAGAGACAAAAATATGATGTTCAGATCTGAGAAAGTATTCTCCCTCAGGTGGTTTATAAAAGACACATTGGAGAAACTTGGTATCAGATGCCTTCTACACTATCTTTTATAGGAGTAATGACTATAATTTTAACAACTAGGAAAAAATAGACTCTTAGCAGAGAAGAGGGGGAAGGAGAAGAAACTTTAATGAAGACAAATGCATGTAAGAAAGGAGAAAATGCACAACAGGGGAGTAAAACCGAAAGGCAAAAAGTAGAGAATGAATACCAAGCATCCATTCAATGTGTGGGCATTAAGTACACAAATAAAATATCACTTGTCAAATAAAGGATCAAGCTTTTTTAAAGCTTGACACAAAGGGACTAAATGTCAGTCTTTGAAAATATTTTATATATATTTAATAAATAAATATTTATAACTCACCCTACAGCAATGGCTCTCAGGGTGGGATGCAAACAGTGAAAACAATAAAAAACAAATCAAACAATAAAACAATAAAAACACACCACTGTGAAAGAGCAGACTCCATAATCCAACCGAATACACTCAGAAAGCTGGTTCAAACAGAGTGACAGCCACAAACATCCCAAAGCCCAAGGAGCAGTCAGATCTCATTTGACATTGAAATGAAACCAATGCCAGTAACAACCTGATTACAGTGTGGAAACAGACTTTCAGCAATGATGCAAAGTGCAGAATTCCCTAGAGTGGCCATTGTCCCATAGAACAATCCACCCTCTACATACCTACCAGATTATGTTTATTTATTTTAGACATTAAAAAAAATGTTTATATTCTTAAACTGCAACCTCACACTTATATGGTTTTAGTGATCTGGTTTTTTTTTTAAAAATATTATTGTTATAGACTAATGCAGCCTGCATAAGAGCCATATTAGCTTCCAATCCACCAGGAGATGTTAGGTAGGCACAGATTCTACTAACTTTCATACCTTGGTCTGAAGAAGACAGGAAATAAATTAAAATAAGTTAAAACTGGAAAACATCTAAATCCACACACCCATACAATTCTGTAAATGCTTATTTCCAGCAACTTTGCGTGTTTTCAATCTCAGTAGGATTTCCCTTTCCCTTTTAAGTGCTAGCTAATACAAAATAGCACTACTTGAACATGCTATCAGATTTTAAACTGGAATTACGTAAATAGTAAGATAAGAGTAATTTTATTCTTCGGAGAAAATGTTTTTGATATTTGGATAGGAAGGGTGTGCTTATTTGTGACCATTTAGATAGCGGGCACATGTTAATATACAAACAGTGACAATGGATAGTTCTGCTAGTGCCTGTAAGAGGAATGTAAAAATTCCAAATCTATCTAATGATGCCAGACTTCATGCTTAGGTCATATATCATTTGAACCACAAACAAATTATAGTCACACTTCTAAATATTGTTTTATTCAGTTTCCCACAGTTTTGAATGATACTGGGAACACAAACTGAACAATATTTAAAGTTGGAATCCAACAACATCTGGAAATCTATACAATATAGATTGTCAAGTCAAGGCTAACCTTTATTTAAGGCAGGGGAGTCCAACCCTGGCAACTTTAAGGCTTATGGACTTCAACTCCCAGAATTCTCCAGTGAGCATGTTGAAGTCCACAAGTCTTAAAGTTTCCAAAGCTGGACATCTCTGTTTTAAGGGTTATATCCAGTGGTGGATTCAGCTGGTTCACACCACTTCGGCAGAACTGGTAGCTAATTTTTTGTTGCCCAGGCCCAGAATGGACTTCTGGAAGTGGCATCCACACAGGAGAACCAGTAGTTCACATATTTGAATCCCACCACTGGTTATATCACTTATGGTCCGCTAAATAAAAAGAAATCAAAGACCAGGAAAGAATGTGAAAAATCTATTGTGTGAGCTGCCTTCATTTTTTTGAAACCACCCTTTTCGGCTGTGATGATCACTTATAGAATATTTTTACAAGAAAATTAGAGAAATAAATCAAACAGATTTCTATTATTTTATTCACTGCCTTGCTTTTAAGGTCCACTATCATTTTATTGATTTTGTTTTTATTGTTACCTTCCCCTGTTAAATTAAGATTGAAGGTAGGTATTTAAACCTTTTCTATGAATACTAAAGTACTTGCTGCTTTGTCACATAGGAATATGTTAACATTAACTTTGAATGAAATATAAAAAGGAATGTAACGAAACAGTACATTAAAAATGATCATCACAGAAGCAGCGGCAGGAGCGCTGTATCAAGCCTCTGCAAAGAATTCTTGCTCCCCCCCCCTATGATGGCCTTTAAGTTATAGTATCTACATCTGCAGGGTCGTGGTGGCTCAGTGGGTTAGGACGCTGAGCTTGTCGATCAGAAGGTCGGCAGTTTGGCGGGTCGAATCCCGAGTGCCGCATAGCAGAGTGAGCATCTGTTACTCGTCCCAGCTTCTGCCAACCTAGCAGTTCAAAAGCATGTAAAAATGCAAGTAGAAAAATAGGGACCGCTATGGTGGGAAGGTAACAGCGTTCCGTGCGCCTTTGGCGTCTAGTCATGCCGGCCACATGACCACGGAGACGTCCTCGGACAAACGCTGGCTCTTTGGCTTTGAAACGGAGATGAGCACCGGCCCCTAGAGTCGGAGACGACTAGCACGCATGTGCGGGGGAACCTTTACCTTATCTACATCTGCAGGCTTTAAGTAAACAGAGGAGTGATGCTAGCAAGGGATCTGAGCTCTCAGTGTCATTCCTTTTCATCTTCCAGATTTGATTCCCTAAGTCTTGTCTTATGAAAGGCAAATTTGCAGCTATCGTTGAGGCAATGAAGAGGCTATTATTCATCCTTGCACTGTTGAAATCTGAACACTCTAGCTGAAGCTACCTGAGTTTCTATTTTACTTCCCATACTTCTCTCTTTAGGCATTCAAATTGACAAATGCTCTTGTATATAGTTTTTAAACCCTGCCTATATGTAATGCATCAGTACCTTGTTATGGCATCTTTGATTTCATTGTTTGCAAGGCTACTATATCAGCGGCAGAAAATTGCCAAGTCACTAAGGAGCCCAATTTTTCTTTAATTTCTCAGGAAATTGACAGCTTTATGAACTGTCTCTTTACCTATGCCTCATAAACATGTCAGGCTGTAGGAAACCATTCTAATTAAATCCCAGGAGAACTGCAAAGGAAGATTAGAGCTTCTTGGCAGATTATTAAAAAAAACAGTTGTTCATATATACACACAAATATCTGTACTGGAACCTAACATTTGACAGAACAGCCACAGAATTAATCCCACTGGCAATTCTATTCTGACACCTATAAAAAGTCCCAGGAGGAAATATGCTAACTGTAACTTTTCATAGGTGGTTTTTTAATGTCCCTTAATTAATTCTGCCCCCCTTCGCTCCCATAGTTAATTCAAACTAAACCCTGAGTTTTTTACTGCTTATGGTTGATTACAAAAAAAAATATGCTAAAGAAGGTATAAATATGACTTCAAGGACTAAACACAACTCTGGTTAAATAGGCAGAGCTCAAATTAGCATATTAATTTGTCTGCATTTCTATTTTATATGTTGAGTGTTTTAAGGATTCAGATATATCAATTTTTCTGCCTTCTTGGTAATTAGGAGGATCATTATTCAACCTGATTTATTTATTTTCATTATATATTTAAAATATGTATATGCTACACACCCTGCTAATGTAATTGAACAGCTGAAAAATATACAATGAAACTTCCATAAAAATAATATTAGAAGCATAGCAGAAATAAAACACAAACTAAAACAGTGGCACCTGAAGACCTGGGAAATAAAAATTTTGATCTCCTTCCTTGAATAAATAGGGGTCTTATTCAGTTCCGATGTGTCCTATACTATTGACTTTGCTCATTGATTGATTCATTGCACTAAAATTAATAATACAGTAATTCTTATTAACATCAATCAATCAAATGCACACAGACACACACAAACCTCAAATCTCATAAGAAATGCCCATTGGTATCTGGGGTGAACTGCATTGGAAGTCCTGTAGATAGCTTAGGTTTAAGTTGTACATGGCTTTATGTAATATCAAACGCACTTTGAATGGGGCTCAGCAGGCAGTCAGAAGTGAAGTTCTTTTAACAATCCTTTTTATTCACATATTTTATGCCAGCTGCCATTACAGACCATCTTTAAGGCAGTCCTACAAAGAACAATTAGCAGCAGCCCAAAAATGAGAATACTAATCAACCAAGGTCTCCTCCTTAATTTATTAATCAAAGCTATTGTGTTACATGGCTGTTGAATACTAGTTCTGAATTCAAGAGGACTCCAACTGCAAATTTATACTTTAAAGGGAATATAGCTCCATCCATGACAGATACATCTCCCAGACACTGAAGTCTGGCCTTCTGAATCAGCAAATGTTCCATCTTTTTGAGTTCAAATGCAGTTTATTCTTCTGCACCCAATTCTTTATAGGAGATAATACATGGAGGCTACTGTGATGTCAAAAGGAGTTCCCAGTAAGGGAAAAGTATAAATGCATATCATGAGCATATTGATGAAAAACTAGTAGTAGTTTGTTTATTGATTAGTCTTGCAACCTTATCAATAAAATAAAATCCAATAAAATAAAATAATACACGGTCTAATTTCCAAATGAGATAGATAGGAAAAAATAAAGTGATAAAATATAAATATATTAATGCAAAGAGACAATAATTGGATAAATGAATCTCCCTTACAGGGTACCTCAATTTGTTCAATGTATCAAATTCATAGGACTACTGCCTTAATTATAAACTTAGCAATTCTACATTCTATGTTCTACATTCTATGTACATTTGAGCCCAGGATGAAATATGACAACCTATGATTTGGATCCCAGTGGGATGTTTGTTCCAAAATGGATGATACTGTACGTATTTAAGCCTAATGGGGGCATATAATTAACAGTCAAACAAAATATGGGAAATATTTTTTTTAATGGCTGGGATGTCGCAATATTCAAGTTCTGCCAAAATATGGCAAGTGATGGAAATTCCCATATTTGGCCATGGCATTCAATAATTCAAATCTTGCTCTGGAATAGGCCCTTCTTAAAGATTGTATTAGATTCAGTGACAAGTATTTTTCAGGTTGAAAAATAATTTTATTCTTAGCCAACCAATGGAGGGATCTATCTTTAGCCAATAATTCCATGCCTGTTTGAGCACTAATATCCAAGAGTCTTTGTTTAAAAATTTCTCTTGCCCAGGAGGCCATCAGGAGTAGATGCTGGGTAGAAAATCCATGTTGTGAAATAACTTTGGAAAGTTGGTTGATCCAGAAATTGGGCTGAGCTATACTTATCCATTCTGTTGAACATATTTCAGGAAATCTATCAGGGTGCACTGAATGGATCCTCTGCCAGTTATTAGGTGGCTATGTAAGGAATGGATACCTGTTTCCACTGTGACTGCAGAGGCAGATGTGGTCTTATCAGTTCCCATTATGCATCTTAAAAAACAGATCTGAACATTGTTCAAGTTGGATGGCTTTATTAAGACCCCACTATTCTGCACCATAGGTTAGCATTGGGACTATTTTTGCCCTGAATACTTTTAATATAGAGATCAAGGTACCTGGGTAGTTGTAGTTAAATAATTTGTATAATCTTTCAATACTAACCCCAGCCCTTGCCGAGCAGCAGGCTGATAACATAGAGCTCTAAATTTGCAAATGACTTTTCTCAAAAACTTCATCTAGATGTTAAATAACAAGAAAGAATTTTGCAGGACTCCCCAGAACTTAAGGGTTCATGCAGATGTTTCCCACTATCACTTTCTTACAATATTGTGATAGTTAAGAACAGAAGTACAAAAGGATGCTTCCAATCTTAGCTCCCTTGAATGTTCCAACAAGATACTAGGATTAACAGCATCAAATCATTGAAACATCAAGTAGTATCAACAAACTTGCTCTCCATTGTTTTATGTATATAGATGAAATACAGAACCAACCAAAGCTATCTTTACGCTAAATCTTGTTCTGACCCCAAATTGGAAAGATTTCAGTTAATTAATTTTATACATGCACCTGGAGCTGCAGCATTACAGTAGTGGCCAAAATTGTGGAAACCTTTTGGGAAAAGTGTACAGTAGAAATGCCGCCTTTGGTTAAGTTTCCACCAATTTTTCTTCTAATTTCTTTATAACTGTAGCTTTGTTCACTTAACAATACTATTTTACATTTCTGGGCAACCAGTCAACTCTTTGCACCATTACTTTAATTTTATTACGTTTTACAAGCTCACCAAATGAAAAAAAAAAACAAATCAACCTGATAGCGATCACATAACACACTGACTAATGTCCTCCTCTCAGCTTCAATACATGACATCAATAACTGAATCTTACTGTGAACTGATTGGCTCATTGCCAAAACAAGATGACACCTGATTGTCTCTCTAAACACTCATGCTCATTGGCTACAATTAGATGAAGGAAAGCTACCTGATATCGACCTAAGCAAGTTGTGCTTCCTTTTTCTGGTTATTTGGCTATAACTTTTCATAGAATACAGTACAGATAACTGAACAAACTTTGTTGCATTACATTCTTGATTAAATTATCTTTCCGTTGATATATAATTTTATGGTATTACCCCCCCCAAAAAAGTGGTGTTATTAGCCATCAAACCTCAAAAATACACTTTTCCCAAAAGGTTTCCACAATTTTGGCCATTACTGTAGATGAGATAGAGAAGCAACCAAAGCTACTCTATCTTTATGCTAAATCTTATTCGGTCCCCAAATTGGAAAGATTTCAGTTAATTAATTTTATAAATGCACCTGGAGCTGCAGCATTATAACACTATGTACTAAGCTTGGCTAAATATGGAACACTGGATATGGGTTGATACTGTCAAAATGTGTGTGTCCCCAAAATAGCTTCCAATTGCCTTCTTTAAGGAAGCAAGAAATTCTGCCTAAAAGACAAGGAAGCATTAATGAACTAAGGGATTATTAACAGGATAGAAACTAACAGACCTCTAACACAGCCAACCCAGAGATAGACCTAACTTGCTAGAATTATAGAAATGATTGATGAAGCAAATCTCCTTTGTGTTTCTTTTGTGATACCTTTGCATGTTCAGATTATAGCTTCATGTCTAATTATATAATAATAACCTCCATTAAATTCAGTGGAATTTATTCCTGAATGAACATGTTTAGGATTGCACTACCAGGATTTGGCAAAAAAAAATCACTTCCAGTTTAAATTATTCTTTTTTAAATCAGAATTTAGGGGGGAAATTGCCCTGAGTTGCTTAATATGCAACATTGAAAAGACCATCTGGGTTGGTTACTACATGACAAGATGTCAGTTGGCAGAAATGTATCTTGGAGTCAATTATATGAAAGCACACTGGGCAGTCATATTGTTGTTCTACAATAAAGTCACTGGCTTTTATTATATTCACTTATGGCTATGAAGTGTAAGGGAGGTTAGACATAAACCATTTATCATAAAACAGCTTGGCCTTATAATTTGTACAGGGAAAACAATGGTTCATTTGCCTCATCTAAAGGAAACGTACACACTGTGTTGCCAGTTTGTGTAAAGGCCACTAGGAGACTTACGCCAGAAGGCAGAAATGTCACTGTGGCAATCTGCTCCTAAACAACTACAGTAGACAGAAACTCTATGCCAGACATCAGCTGAAAAGTGAGAATGTGCAGACCAAAGTACCCCAGAAGCCTGATAGTCAAAGAAGAGACTGCTCTCATGCCATATATTGACTGCATCAAAATTTAACCCAAATAGGAGATTTATTTGTTTATTTTACAAAATCATCAAAATTGAGCAGCAAAGTCTCCTCTTGGTTATAGATAGTACAGGCAGTAGTAGTACTAGTGATGGATTCAGTACTTTAACTCCATACATCCCTAAGACTTTGAATCTGCACATCCATAAGACACACTGTCACAGAGAAAATAAACTCAGGGTTCTTTAAGCTGATGTTAGTTTTCAGGTGCTGCATGAGTTAGAGTGGGACCACATTAGCGGTTTGTGTCACTGGATTACTTTTTGACTTCAAGGCTATTATTTCCAACCACGCGCAGTGATGTTTGTATGGTTAAACAGAAATGGTCAAATACAATGTAGTTGCACAATCCTGGGTTTTAGATTCCTCCTCCCCAGTCCAATGCCTTTTACATATCCGGAGGGAAAGATAAAAATTAGACTAGGGTCTTTACAAGAACTTTCAGTGCACTGAAGTCACCACAGCAAAATAGGTGGAGATGAGATGTGTATTTTCAGTGGTAAATATCACAGAGTTGCTCCCTCAATCCTCCCTCGTATGGCTGTGAGGACTGCCCTTTGACTACCTCCATTGCCAAGAGATAGAGGATAGATAAAACAAGCTTCTTTTCAGCATATGGACCTAGCTGCTTGCTCACCTTAAGTGCCATTAATAAGCAGGTAAAAAAGACAGTAGCATCAAACAAAGAGTCCACCTAGGGAAAGTCATACATGTATCAGCTAGCTAGTATTCACTGCTGCCTGCTGTCAAATTGTCACAGATTTGGCAACAAATGGAGATAAAGTTCTTTTGCATGGAGGGACACGTCTAATCCCACTAGACTAGCGTAGGCTAGAACTGTTGTTTGTAGACCTACAAGACCTTTTGCTAGAGGGTGGGTAAGTAATTCTCCTCCCTAAAACAAGGCTATCAATTTCCTTAGGACTCCCAGCTGCAAATTAGTGAAAGGTTTTATCCAATTCACAGTCTATATAAATTCTTATAAAACTTTGTTAGTTGCCTAAAGTGAAGGACACTTGGAATGACTAGGATAAACTCCCATAATAGATGTCAGATTTTTATTAAATTAGAAAAAAATCATGCCTTGTAGTAAACTTATTGGTTCTAATACTCATTTTCTGAGATACTTTTATGCCACTATGATATTCAAGATCTGGCAGAAATGGGACAAAAAAAGTTTTAATGAAAATAAATACAAGATCAGGACCATTTCCAGAACAATTTAATTTGGGGCATATTTTTATTGAAAAATATAACATCTACAATATGCCCACATTTTCTGGCTGATATTTACATGGAAAAAACTCTACTACTCTCAGTATGAAATGAACAACAGTAGCTACTGCCATTATCTTATAATTTATATCTTCCATTTGGTTTAGCTACAGAAAAATCCGAACATATAATTAAAAGAAGCTTATATATGTATATATAGCCAATTCATTTTATTTTAAATCATACTTGAAATTTTTGTCATGTGCACAACAGACAGTAATAAAAATGACAAGTAAATAAGGACAAATGGATTGTTAACATACAAAAAAACTTGGCTGTTTTGCCTTAGATAACAAAATCTCATGTCCTGATCTCCCCTGAAGTTAAATTCGATGCTTTGTTGTATCAAATAGTCAGTATCTTTTTCTCCCAAATGTAATTTAAGTTAATAAAAGAAAAGTGTTGGTAAATGGATACTTACTGCTTGCAAGAAAAATAGACAAAATATATCAAGCCCTGAAACATTTTGAGATTAAGGCATTAGGCCTGTTCATGGAAAAACTAGTGCTCAAATACCATTTCTTTCTTTCGTCCTCCAATGGCATTGCATTCATTTGGTTCTTTGGTAAATGCTAACTCACTGAAGGTTAAAATGGCAGCACACAGTCAGTTTGTGGGTTTGAATGTCTTAACACTTGTCATTAAGTGCCTTGAACTGTCATACGTATCTTGGATACCCACCAGCACCAAGGCACCCTTGTTGTCAAAATTGTACATTGTACATTGCTCCTTTATTGGGAATGGCAAAAATGGGCACTCTCAAGAGGAAGGAACAAACTTGGAATTATCTAGTATTGATAAATTAAATTGATATCCACTAATAGTTGTCCTTATCAGCAGAACCCTGACATTGACAGAGTGACAAAAAAGAAGTTCCATCAAAACAAATGATTTATGGTGACTCTTTTCAATCTCCTTGTGGTTTTATCATTCAGACTTGAGGATAAGATAAAGATGGGATCAGAGGAATGGAAGGTAAACCTGGAGTCAACAGTGTAGCCTGAATACACTGTATATAATTACTGAAGCAAGGGGTTTGTGTGTGTGTGTGTGTGTGTGTGTGTGCTATACATATAGCAATAGCACTTAGATTTATTGTATATAACAGTCCTTTCCAGCCCTCTCTAAGCGGTTTACAGAGTCAGCATATTGCCCCCAACAATCTAGGTCCTCATTTTATCAACCTCAGAAAGATGGAAGACTAAGTCAACCTTGAGCCAGCAGAAGAAGCCTGCAGCACTGCATTCTAACCACTGTGCCACCATGGCTATGTATAAGGTAAAGGTAAAGGTTCCCCCGCACATGCGTGCTAGTCGTTTCCGACTCTAGGGGCCGGTGCTCATCTCCGTTTCAAAGCCGAAGAGCCAGCACTTGTCCAAGGACGTCTCCGTGGTCATGTGGCTGGCATGACTAGACGCCAAAGGCTCACGGAACACTGTTACCTTCCCACCGCAGTGGTCCCTATTTTTCTACTTGCATTTTTACGTGCTTTCGAACTGCTAGGTTGGCAGAAGCTGGGACGAGTAACAGGCACTCACTCTGCTACGTGGCACTCGGGATTTGACCCGCCAAACTGCCGACCTTCTGATCGACAAGCTCAGCGTCCTAACCCACTGAGCCACCGCATCGTATATGTATATGTATATGTATATGTATATGTATATGTATATGTACATGTACATGTACATGTACATGTATATGTATATGTGTATATATGTGTATATGTGTGTGTATACATATACAGATATGTATATACACATATATAGACAATTACATGCACATACACATGTACATACACACATGCATACACACACACATGCAGTTTGTGTTTGTGTGTGTGAAATTCTTTACTTCTGGAAGGATGGCAGTATTCATTTTATACTTCTAACCCTACTCCCCCCTCTAGCCTGTAGCTACTGTAGTTATTGTAATACTTCAATAAAAGAATTGCTATATTAGCTCCACAGACTTTCATATTTGTTTCTGGAACAATGATGCTGAGTCTTTTTAGGGTGCCTGATCAGGCACCATCTTGGATTTGCATACTGGCAGGGTTACTGGTTTAGTAGTTAAACTGTTACCAGTTATCCTGCAGGGGACCAATTGGCCAGGTGCCCATGGGTTTTCCTGCCTGGGGCAGGTAGGATTCCCGAATTCCCCTTCTCTAGGCTGTGCAAATGAACTTACACAACAAAAGAGGACTAACCCTTAGGCTTTGTGGCCAGAAGGCATGGTACTCGAAAGTATGTATTTTATTGCAAGTGTTGTTTAATGTTCATTCTTCCTTTTTTATTATTCTATCATTTTCACAGCATACTTATATTGTTGTTAGGATAATATACTTCAGGAATTCTTATAATCATAATTGCAAGGAAACTATTAAAAAGAAGAGGTTTGTAGTATCTTAAATAATAATACATTTATTATGGCAAACTTTTCTTAGATTACAAATCAATTCAAAGAGTACCCATTACAAGTCAATTCAAAGAGAAAACAAAGAATGAGATCAGAGGAAATTATATGCAGCATAGGCCATAGATACAGTGGCACTTATCTTGTTGATTATGGCTTCTTTTACTTCTTTTAGTACTGTTTAGTAACTGTTTCTACATTTTCTCCATCCTTTGATTTGTTTCCATAGTCCACTTATTCTTGGCAAACAGGCAAAATGTCTGCCTCTTTCATAGGGTGTTATTAAACCATTGTAAATTCTGTGGCCCTCCCTATTCAATTATGTAACCATAAACTTTGTCCCAGGGAGATTAATGATGATGATGATGATGATGATGGAAGGGACCTTGGAGGTCATCTAGTCCAACTCCCTGCTCAGGCAGGAAACTCTATATCATTTCAGACAAATGGCCATCCAGTCTCTTCTTAAAAACGTCCAGTGTTGGAGCATTCACAGCTTCTGGAGGCAGGTTGTTCCACTGATTAATTGTTCTGTCAGGAAATTTCGCCTTAGTTCTAGGTTGCTTCTCTCTTTGATTAGTTTCCATCCATTGCTTCTTATCCTGCCTTCAGGTGCTTTGGAGAATAGCTTGACTCCCTCTTCTTTGTGGCAACCCCTGAGATAGTGGAGCACTGCTATCATTAAATTATACATACCCAATTCCAGCAACCATTCCTTATATGTTTTAGCCTCCAGTCCCTAATCATCTTTATTGCTCTTCTCTGTACTCTTTCTAGAGTCTCAACATATTTTTTATATTGTGGTGACCAAAACTGAATGCAGTATTCCAAGTGTAGCCTTACCAAGGCATTGTAAAGTGGTATTAACACTTCACGTGACCTTGATTCTATCCCCCTAGCACTGTGTTGGCTTTTTTGGCAGCTGCAGAACACTGCTGGCTCATATTTAAGTGACTGTCCACTAGGATTCTGAGATCCTTCTCACAGTTACTACTATTGAGCAAGGTACTACCTATACTATACCTGTGCATTTGGTTTTTCTTGCCTAAATGTAGAACTTTATTTTTTTCACCACTGAATTTCATTTTGTTAGATAGCACCCAGTGTTCGAGTCTGTCCAGATCCTTCTGTATCTTAAGACTATCTTCTGGAGTATTGGCTATTCCTGCCAGCTTGGTGTTGTCTGCAAATTTGATGAGTTTCCCCATTTATCACCTCATCCAAATCATTGATGAAGATGTTGAAGAGCACTGGGCCCAGAATACAGCCCTGGGCATCCCACTACACACTTCCCTCCATGTAGATGCAGTTCCATTGAGGATCACACACGCTGAGTACGGCCGGACAGCCAGCTATGAATCCATCAGGTGGTGATGCTGTCTAACCCACATTTTTCTATGTTATCAAGTAGTAGGCTGTGAACTATTTTATCAAATGCCTTACTGAAGTCCAAGTAAATTATATCCACAGCATTCCTCTGGTCCACTAATTTTGTCACTTGGTCAAAGAATGCAATATGTCTGGCATGATCTGTTTTTGACAAACTCATGTTGGCTTTTTGTAATGACTTTGTTTGCCTCTAGGTGTTCACTGATTTGTTATTTGATTATCTTTTCCAGAATCTTCCCAGGTATTGAGGTCAGGCTGATAGGTCTGTAGTTTCCTGGATCCATTTTTTTCCTTTTTTGATTTGTTCTTGAACATTTCCTTACCCTAGAGAAATTTATTTAGGCCTCCATACAAAGAAGCTATCAGACTCCATCTTTACTTCTTTGTGAGCTGGGCTATGTCCAAATGATTGAGTATGTCTAGATGCAAAGAAATGCAGTGATAAGCTGTAAAATGTACAGAACAAGATTTCATCCACAAAATATTCTGATAATATATGTACCATGGATTTTACTGTTATGAATTTGCCTGCTGGCCTAGAAATGAGTCAATGGCTGCTAAGATAGCTGTATCATTGCTTTTCCTTCTCTCTTTCCACAAAAGAAGAAGTCATATGATGTGATATTACTGCATCTAAGCAGACAGGGAAGCAGAACGGTGTTGGACAGTATTAGAGGCAGAAGACTCAGCATATAATGACATCACATCAACTTCCATTGACATAATATACTGCAATTGAGAGTGCAGTACAGTACTTCCTTGTAATGTAGATAGGTAGATGATAGACAGATATGCATCATTTAATGCCCAAGCTTAAGCTTCATTTGAATAAATTACAGGAGCCCTCACTTAACAACTACTCATTCAGGGTCCATTTGAAGATATGACAACACCAAACAAATGATACTTATGTATGCCCAGTCCTTAAAGTTATGGCCATTGCATTGCCTCCATAGTCATGTGATCAAATGCTTGGTTGCTCACCCCCTGAAGGAGGTGTTTCAACTTCTCCCCACCAACCCTCTTAATCACTTTGGTTGCCTTGAATTCCACAGTACCTGCCGCTGTGCAACTCTGCACTCCACCAGCCCTTCTGTCCTGCCTTCCATCACTCTTTCTTCCCTGCCCTTCACCATCCCTGCCATGCCTACCACTCTATGCTCTGCTGCCTCTACCACCCCCAGCTGATCTTTACTTTTTCTTCCTTCCACTGCTGACAAGGAGTGCCCAGCCAGGTCCTTTATGAGGCAACTGCTGGCCATGTGAAGCCTCCTTCCCAAGGCCACATGACATCTTCTCAATGTCACTTGTGCCCCCTCCTACCCCCAGCAGCAGCCACCATCCCCAGCCCAGCTGTGATCATGCTGGGCTGTGGCAAACAAGTACCCATCCACCAGCCGATTTGAGACTTCCTGTGGGCTTTCCATTGACTTTGTGAGAAGCCCACAAGAAGCCCACAAGGACCACCTGCTGCCGGCGTCAACTCCCCTCCGCCCTGTGCGTGCCCACAGAGAGGGCCTCCTCAGGGTGCCTCCGGTCAGGGAATGTCGACTGGTGGCCCCCAGGGGGAGGGCCTTCTCTGTGGGTGCTCCGGCATAATGCCGGAGCACCCACAGAGAAGGCCCTCCCCCTGGGGGCCACCAGTCGACATTCCCGGATGGCATCGGACCTCCGATCCTTCCGCCGCAGGCTGAAGACCCACTTATTTGAATTAGCTGGTCTGGCCTGATGGGGGAATATGGGTTTTTTAATTGGTTTTTTAGTATTCTATTATTGTTGTATTTTAATTGGGCACTGGTTTAATTTCCTTTTAATTTTTGTACCGTTATTTATATATGCCCTGTGAACCGCCCTGAGTCCCTCGGGAGAAGGGCGGTATAGAAATCAAATAAAATATAAATATAAATAAAAATATAAGAAGTCACAAGGAGGTCCTAGCTTAACATCCCTCGGTCCCCACTTAATGATAGCAGTGGGACTGCTGGAATTGCTAAGGAATGTGGTCATCTAACATCATACTTTACAATTGCATGGCTTCATGATAACTAAAGCTACCTGTGTGTCCTTTCTTGTCATGCCTTTGTAAATCATGATTCTTCTATGTTCACACAAGGAGAGTATCTGAACAGTGGCATGCATTATTTTAGGATTTGAGTCTTCTTTTGTGTATGTAAATTGAAAGTCCAGGGGTCAGGTCATCTGTGCTAAGGCTTGGGTTAATTAAACAAAATTGGCAGCATCCATACCAGAACAAAGGTGAACAAATTATACACCATTTTATTTATTTTTTATCATTTTAAAAAAAGTCATTACCTGGCATATATTCAGGTTTTATTCCATATTCCACAGGTTTTACTTCCATGTAAGTAAGGGACGCGATGGCTCAGTGGGTTAGGACGCTGAGCTTGTAGATCAGAAGGTCGGCACTTTGGCGGGTCGAATCCCGAGTGCCAAGTAACAGAGTGAGCACCTGTTACTCATCCCAGCTTCTGCCAACCTAGCAGTTCAAAAGCACGTAAAAATGCAAGTAGAAAAATAGGGACCACTACAGTGGGAAGGTAACAGCATTCCATGCGCCTTTGGCGTCTAGTCATGCTGGCCACATGACCACGGAGACGTCCTCGGACTAGCGCTGGCTCTTCGGCTTTGAAACGGAAATAAGCACGGGCCCCTAGAGTCAGAAACGACTAGCACGCATGTGTGGGGGAACCTTTACCTTTAAGTTTTCTTTGGATGGCAATCTTTGTTTCCAATGGGATGTGGAGGAGAAAAGAAGCCTTGTTAGGCAGCAGTTTCAAGCTGGCTAATCTTCAGGGAGAAGCAGACTGGCTCTGTGACAATGTTATAGCTAATGGCTTACTTAGTAAATGCTTGCAAGTCAAAATCCATTTTTATTCAGCTTGTTCCATGTGAAAAGAAATTGTTGGCTTCTAATCTGCACTCTCACACTGCCATCTTCTGGCTAAGAAACCACCTTCAGCCCGTATCAGTATAGGTAGAGATGACCATCCATCCTGACTTTGCTTTGATACTCAGAAGGCCTGGCCTGTCACACCTTCTTCAAATAGTTTGTGCTCTCCTTCCTGAATCTTTGATTCCTCTATTAATAAAGATGGATGGTTTCAAAGCATGCATGAGCCAAATTCAATATGCCTGTTTCGTAATGTCATATGAAATGCATAAGGAGCAAGCCATGTTGCTAGAAAGAAAGAAAGAAAGAAAGAAAGAAAGAAAGAAAGAAAGAAAGAAAGAAAGAAAGAAAGAAAGAAAGAAAGAAAGAAAGGAAGGAAGGAAGGAAGGAAGGAAGGAAGGAAGGAAGGAAGGAAGGAAGGAAGGAAGGAAGGAAGGAAGGAGTAAAAAAAGAAAAACAGAGTTACTGTGATGGCTTTTAAATGAGCATAATCATCTAATATCCAGAAGAACGGAAATCATTTCTGTGAAGATAGCCAAGGGTTATGGCCAAGATGTGGGAACTGTAAAATAACAATTTTTTTTAAAAAAAGAAAAGTCCTTAGCTGACCGCACCTGATTATAATAGTGGGGTGCTAGTATTTATATATAACTGTAATACAACTTGACAGCTTCTACCAGGTTTAAGTAAATAAATGGCTGTGCGAAGATCATTTTCAGTTCACCGTCAAACACAGTCTGAACTTGTATTTATTTTTTAAAGACAACTATTGATCCATTACAGCCATTCCGTTATGACTTACACTTCCTCAGATGCCTCTTAGATCATTTTCACAAGACTATATTCCTTCCTCTGTGGATTAGATCACATGGACTGTTGCCAGACTCACAAGGTTTGCCTTAACCCTTCGGCTGCTATTTGGCCACCTTGTAATCTTGCAATGTCAGTTAATGGCTACAATGCTTCACCTGAATCAATAGACTGTCACCTGAAACATCCAGAACCACACACAAGTGGCGACTTGTGCCTTGTACAGTCATTTATACTTTCAGTCTGGTGCACTCATAGGAGGTGAGGAAGTTGTTTTTCTTTTGTAAGATAACTATTTGCATCACCAGACGAAAGCAGATTTCCTTAAGGAAAAAGAACGTATTCCTTCTGTTTCACATATTACAGCACAACCAGACACAGTTCATAGCCATTCATAGGGCCCTGCTGCAGCACACTGCTTAGTTTGAAACTGGATTCAACGTTTTTACACATGGTAAAGAATTACAAGAAAATAATCTGAAAGGAAGAAGCAGTGGTTATACAGGAATCATCAGCACACCTAAATACATATTTACCGTTCATTAAAGGTAAAGGTAAAGGTTCCCCCGCACATGGGTGCTAGTCATTTCCAACTCTAGGGGGCGGTGCTCATCTCCGTTTCAAAGCCGAAGAGCCAGCGCTTGTCTGAGGACGTCTCCATGGTCATGTGGCTGGCATGACTAGATGCCAAAGGCGCACGGAATGCTGTTACCTTCCCACCCTAGTGGTCCCTATTTTTCTACTTGCATTGTTACGTGCATTCGAACTGCTAGGTTGGCAGAAGCTGGGACGAGTAACAGGTGCTCACTCTGTTACGCGGCACTCGGGATTCGACCCACCAAACTGCCGACCTTCTGATCGACAAGCTCAGCGTCCTAACCCACTGAGCCACCAAATTCCTTTTACCGTTCAGTACCTGATACTAATTAAGAGCACATTTTGCAATGGTAGGGATTTTTTTGCATATTTAGTAAATCAAGGCATGCCCATGTCCTGGTTGACATACACAACCTTATTTTCTTGCAACATTTTCCTGTAATATTTATTTACAAGGGTCCTTTCAGGAGCCTTTAACCGCCATACCAGTAGGTCTCCCTCCTCTTTCCCTAGGAAGCACTAAGTCCTTCCCCGTCTTTCTATTCTTATGCACTCTGATTTCATGGAAAAAAATAATGGGATGTAATACAAGGAGCTTGCAGGAACATAGATGGAGGAGAAACTAGAAATAGGGGAGTGAGCAGGAAGGAGAAACTAGCTGTCCAAACATGCCGTGACACCAGTTCTTATTTCCTTAGTCAGAAATGTATTTTTTTTAAAAAAAATCAAAATAAATGAGGCAGTCCTGAAATCAAAATATCTCTTTAGTTAAAAATATGTATTCCGCAGTACTGATATTCCTGTGACTGACTTTTCCTGCAAACTCTTTATTAGGTCATATTTGGGGGCTTGATAAATCACATACTGATGTGCTGTTGACAGATGCAGTGCCCAAACTATTTTTTTTATTAATACTGCAGCTCTTAGGTTTTAAAATCAAGTCCCTAGCTCATGAAAACACTCTGAAACAAATGGATATTAAACGTGAATAGCTAAGATCAGCATGTTCAAATTGTTGAAGACATCACTGGGATACTAGCCGTGCATGCTTAATAAATAACACTTTCAACTTAACTAACCACAGCTGCTGTGATCATGTTCAGGAAACAAAGTGACAAAGAGATGTAAAAGAAATGCAGAGGGTTATTTCTTAGAAAAGAGCTAATCTGGTCTAGTGGTTAAGACATCAGGCTACAAACCAGGAAGCTGTGAGTTCTAGCCCCAGTCACTTTCTCAGTCTAGGAAGGAAGCAATGGCAAATTACTTTCTGAAATCTTGCCAAGAAAACTGCAAGGGTTTGTCCAGGCATTTACCAGGAGTCACCACAGAAGAAGGCACAGACAGAGAAAAAAATTAGAGAGCCAATGTAGCACACTGAATTACTGAATTAGGACTGAGAAACACGGGTTTTAGTTTGCTTTCAGTCACTGATGCTCAGTGGATGATTTTGTACCCAGTCTTTCTTCCTCACACAAAACCTATCTCATTAGGTTTTGGGGATGGAAAATAGGAGGAGCAAGAGTTACATATACTGCTTTAATTTCCTGAAGGAAAAGCAAAATATAAAACTGATGAATAAATAGTTTGAATATCTGAGTTTTGGTTTTAATACATAGGATGTACACTGTTATTTTTTAATTTTTTTTAAAAAAAGGTTTCTAAAGTTTTAAATAGTTGAACTAGTTTTACCAGGAATGTCAATAATAAAGTAAAAAAAATAACATTCCATATTTCTATTTATACAAATTTACATCGCACTGTTGTCAGGTAAAAAATGCACTTTATTTTACAGCCCCTGGCACAATTATAAGTGTGCCATTCAACTCTTTCAGTGAAAAAATAAAAGAGCAACAATTCAGTAGCAGTATGAGTATTTTATTTTACAGATAAATATTTGCATTTGTTATTTATTTATTGAAAAAGATGCTACTCAGTTCCTTCTAATTTTGGGCTACGTTAGACTAACAAGCTTTCCTTCTATAATATTTTTTTACCTTTTAATTTCTTTTTCACAGCTGTACGTAAATTTGTCTCAGCTGAAGAGAAATGCTTTTGAGCAGTACAACTTAAAATAAAAAAAGGAATAGAGTCAGTTGAAACTGGAGGGCGTTGCATGAATTAAAGTAAAAAAGTAATAAATGTGCATTGTTTTAAATTTGT
This sequence comes from Vipera ursinii, assembly GCF_947247035.1. Lineage (NCBI taxonomy): Eukaryota > Metazoa > Chordata > Lepidosauria > Squamata > Viperidae > Vipera > Vipera ursinii. Next base: position 144,996,578 of record NC_139516.1, on the reverse strand, counting down.
TTTACATTACTGTTTGAAATAACATTTACAGGATATATAGATATACTTAATAATTTCCTTCAGTCCATAGGACAGCAACAAGCATTTCTGTCAGCTTTCCAAAGACTGAACAATATACTCATTCACTGACAAAAAAAATTGTTCCTGTGTTTAAGCTCTGCCTTTGGGCTTCAAAACTATGTCTTTCTAGTGGTATTGTACAGAGCTTGGTTGCAATTAGGCTCCTAATTTGGAAGATCTTTCAATTATAATGCTCATTGATCACTTCACTGAGCAGGATATGTAGCTATTGTTTTGTTCTGTCCTATTTTTATAGAAGGAAGTCATAAAGAAATTCAGGAAACAAACCATTTGGAAAGTTTTATATTACTGTAAAAATTATGTTGCACTAAATGCATTACCCCCCCTCGCCATGTCCTGCTGTGTTGCCTCATCATGGTGAGATGGGTGAGTGTGATGAGTAAAGAATATTGGGATTGTGTGCCGAAGTATAAACTCTGAAGCAGGGTCAGCCAAGGTATGAAGGACGTGTTAAAGCTAGCTTATACCGTATTGGGCAGCAGTGAAATAGGAAGGTGATGGAGGCAGATAATCACTTTAGTTGCAGTTGCAAAGGGCATCAATTCATACTGTGCAGAAGAAGGCAGTGGTAAACCACTCCTGTATTTTTGCCAAGAAAACCACATGGATATAAAATATAAAATGATTAACCATATAGCAACAAATGATGAGTTTCTCAGGAGAGGTAGCACTGAACATGCTAGTAAGGAAGAGGTTAGGATCTTTTGCAGTACTGATGGTGTTTATGACATGTCTAGGTTAAATCCTTCAGGATATCTAGTTGCAGATATTGCTATTCAGAAAAAAAAATATCCGAAGCTGCAAAGATAGAATTACAATAGGAATGTGGGATGTAAGGCACATAAATATGGGAGAGTTTAACACAGTGAAAAATGAAGTGGAACAACTACAAATTAATATCTTAGGTATCAGTGAATTGAGATGGACTGGGATCAGATACTTTCAATCAGAAGATCACACCATTTATTACTTGCGAAAAATAAAGAAGAAATGATGTTGCTTTTATAGTTAGTAAGGGTATCGAAAGAATAGTACCTGGCCACAATGCAATCAATGACTGAATAATATAGATTAGACTTTGTGGACAACCTTTAACATGACTATAATTAAAGTTTATGCTCCATTTCTATGATCAACTTCAGTTCGAAACTGACGTAACATACATACAAGCGATATGTGCTGCTTGTGATAGGTGACTGGAATATCAAGTTTGAAAACCTGAAAAAGGAAAACGTGGTTGGATTGTAGGGCTTAACCAAAATGGAACAGGAGTCTGACTTTTTAATTCCTTCCATTCCAATGTGTTGTTTTTTTTCACAGCCAAACAACCAAAACAGTGCCTCTATACATGGACATCACCAGATGGAGATGGTGCAGTGGTTAGAATGCAGAACTGCAGGCTACTTCTGCTGACTGCCGGCTGTCAGCAGTTCAGCAGTTCAATTCTCACCGGCTCAAGGTTGACTCAGCCTTCCATCCAGTGGTGGGATTCAAATATGTGAACAACTGGTTCTCTGTGTGGATGCCGCTTCCGGAAGCCCATTCTGGGCCTGGGCAACAAAAAAATTAGCTACTGGTTCTGCTGAAGTGGTGTGAATCCCACCACTGCTTCCATCCTTCTGAGGTCAGCAAAATGAGGACCCAGATTGTTGGGGGCAATAGACTGACTCTGTAAACAGCTTAGAGAGGCCTGTAAACAGTGGTGGAATTCAGCCCGTTCGCACCACTTTGGCAGAACTGGTAGCTAATTTTTTGTTGCCCAGGCCCAGAATGGACTTCTGGAAGTGTCCCACACAGAGAACCAGTTGTTCAAATATTTAAATCCCACCACTGGCTATAAAGCATTGTGAAGTGGTATATAAGTCTAAGGGCTATTGCTATTGTATGTAAAAATCAAATTTTATATTATTGCTAAAAGGAGGTGGAGGATCTAAGATACAGTTGCTGAATGTGGAACAGATAATAAACTCTCAAGTACAAGCTCCAATTTAAGCTAAAGAGAAAGAAAGCCAGTCAGCTTCTACAACACAATATTGAGCATGTACCCACCATTTTCAAGGAGAACATTAGGAATCATTTTGAAGTCCTGAACCTCATTTGCAGAGAACCAGAGGAATCATTGAACGAACCTAAAGGAGTTGTTAAGGATGAAGGTGAAAACAGGCTGCCAAAAATGAAGAAACAGGATGCCAGATTGGATGTAAGAACAAACCATGGAAATTGCTAAGCAAATAAGCCAAAGCCAAGAAAGGGAGGGGGGAATCTCAGAAAGGAACTTAATAAAGAAATTTGGAAAATGGTTAGAAGAGACAAGGAGCAGATAGTCCAACAATATATGTAAAGACATTGAAATGGAAATAAACATGGAACAACAAGGAACATCTTTCAAAACATGTCTGAACTCAGAAGGAAGTTCCAACCCCAACTTTTTTTCTCCACCCCTAACCAACCCAGTGATGCCCTCGCCGTGATGTCCCGTTGCCTGGAGGCGGTCCGGGTCTGGATGGGGAGAAACAGGCTACGTCTCAATCCTGCCAAGACTGAGTGGCTGTGCATACCGGCATCTCGGGTTAACCAATTTATTCCATCGTTAACGATGGGGGGTGAGGTGTTACCCCCCATTGATAGGGCTCGCAACTTGGGTGTCCTCCTGGATTCACGACTCAATTTTGAAGACCACATAGGAGCCGTGACCAAGGGGGCTTTTGCCCAGGTTCGCCTGGTGCGCCAGTTGCGACCCTACCTGGACCGAGATGCCCTACGCACAGTCACCCATGCACTCGTGACCTCCTGGTTAGACTACTGCAACGCTCTCTACATGGGGCTGCCCTTGAGGACCACTCGGAGGCTTCAGCTGGTGCAGAATGCAGCCACACGAGTTGTGATGGGGGTTTCCCGATACTCCCATGTAACACCTCTACTCCGCGAGCTGCATTGGCTTCTGGTTGCCCTCCGGGTGAGATTCAAGGTGCTGGTGATGACCTATAAAGCCCTAAATGGCTTGGGTCTGGGATATTTGAGGGAACACCTGCTGCCGGCATCAAGTTCCCTTCGTCCTGTGTGCTCCCACAGGGAGGGCCTTCTCAGGGTGCCACCGGTAAAAGACTGCTGGCGGATAACATCCAGGGGGAGGGCCTTCTCTGTGGGTGCACCTGCCCTTTGGAACCAGCTGCCCGTGGAGCTTAGGACTGCCCCCGGCCTTCGTTCATTTTGCCGGGACCTAAAGACCTGGCTCTTTGAGCTTTCCGGCCCAGGCTGAGAGTTTTTAATTGGGGTTTTTATATTTTTACTTTAGGGATCAAATTTAATCATTTTTAATTGTTTCTTAATTTGTGTATTGTATTGATGTTTTAAACACCTTGTAAACCGCCCTGAGTCCTACGGGAAAAGGGCGGTATATAAATCTAATAAAATCCAAATCTAAATCTAAATTGTATGGTAAAGGACTCCAGTGGACAAATAGTAACTAATACAAAGGAGATCAAACAAACCTGGAGGGAGCATACTGAAACACTATGAAGTACAGATGTCAAATTGCAAGGTATTATTGTCTCTAAAATTATTCTAAAAATGTTATCCTTATGCACTGCATTTCTTTCAGAATCTAAATATGTGTTAGTACTTTCTCTATTGATTTAAAAAAAAACCAGGGAACAAATACATCTAAGAATAAATAGTTTGTTTTAGATAATATTTATTTAAAAACCAGTAAGCCAGATTTCAGATTTTAAAAATTCCAGGGTAACTTGCAGTAGAAAACAACAAACGTAATACATCTAGCATCTTAAAGCAAACAATATATAATAAAGCCTACCAAACAAACAAAACCATTGATGAAAATCAGCTCTGATAACATGGCAAGAGTCATAGGCATCAAAAGCAACATGTTTATCTCCATGCCAGCTTCCTGGGGCTGTTATTACATAGGCAATGTTCAAATTAAAAGATCCTATCCTCACTCCTTAACTAGCAAACTTCAGAAAGCTGATGAATCATTCATTTTGATTATGTTGGTGATAAACTTAAAGATTTATTAGGACTGTAGAGGAGGGGAGACATAATATTTCATAGCTTGGCACAAGAAGATTTAAAAAAAAAAGCATGCAGGAAAAGCTCTAAATACATTGGATTGCAACATTCATAATCACCAGCCCTGAGTTCCAAGGCTTAGGAGAGGTAAAATCCAACAATATCTAACAGGTTGACAATCCCCAATTTTGTTCTAACATGGCCTATGACTTGTATTTTTACCTGCATAAAGAAACCAACAAGGGAAGCAACTAGATAACTATTTACTGAGCTGAGCTATGGCCAGGCTAAAAATTTCAGTGGAGTTTTTGGAAATAAATACTTGGCAGGAAAGTCCAGCAAGAGAATTGATGAGAGAAGGAAGGCAGGGGAAGAAAACAGAGGAATGGATAGGAAAACTGAGAGATGACAAAAAGGCATAATTAGAAACTAGTAACCTCTCCAGGGTCGACCCAGCAACATTTTACCAGGCCAAAAAAGTTGCTGCCGTATAAATGAATCTAAGAAGGAATCCGGGGAACAATGCAACAGTTTCAGCAGTCTCTTAAAGAACGTGGAATATAGATTGTTGACAATCTAGAAGTGAGAAAAATCATTTCAAAATTGCCACTCACCCCAGCTTAGGGACTTTTGACAAGGTCTTTGAAGTATAATACAGCAATTTTCTCTGGGGCAAGGACAGTAGGCATAGGAAGATTTTTTTAAGAGACTGTGAGCCAAATTCATACTTTTTCTTACTTGAACAAAAACATTTAAAGTTCATGATCATACAAGAATGTGACCCTCCTAATCCAAAACTTGAATGTATTGATTTAGTCTCTCTTTAGTGATTAAAGAACGCAGTATCTTTTTATTGTATTTAATATTTGGCATTCTATTTAATATGTGGCTCTTATTACAACAGTGGTGTTATTTTTTTGGGGGGGGACCCAAACTTATAAATAATAAGTATGAAACAAAATGTTTTTAAAATGTTGAGTATTATTTTTCCAAGAATCATGTTTAAGGGTGGCAGAATTTTCAATCCACCAATCCCCAGAAGGGTTATATAGGAACCCAATCTTTCTAAACGCAACAAAATTTCACTATGAAAAATGAAATTTTTACTAGCACTTTGCCAGAAATTATGTTGGGTTGGGATGGAAGCAGAAGTTGCTAAACACTTCTTCCAAATCATAAAGAATAGTCTCACTGTCATGCTTGTACCCATAGTACTTGGGAATAATTCACCATTAGATTTCGTGAGATTACTTGGTGGTATAATTTAAAACATAACTACTTTTTATTGCCTTTTTCTTAATTGCCAAGACATTACATCATGAATGGTGCAACATATTTTCAGGGGAAGCACTGTGAGACTCCTCCCAGCTGATAATATGGAGACAGGGAGAAAAACTTTATGATCAGTGCCATAGAGGCTATTGTCCTAATAAAAGCACACTCAGGGGTAAATTCTTCACATAACCAGACTAATGTGAAATCTTGCTTCAGGATATCAGTCCAGGGTAGCAAAAAGCATTCATGTGACACTTCTAATATGCCAAATGCATGCTTGTCTTACGTTATAACATCCCTGTACTCATCATGTCATTATAAAGAAAAGAAAGTGATACTAGCAGCCAGTTTGCATCAAAGCATGGATATGATTTGGATTCATACTTTTCAGGCACAGTTCTAAGTCAGAGGGGCACAATTTGCAGCAGTTCAAGAACCACCCAAGTTTTATGAAACATACTGAAGTTTTCATAATTAAAATGTTTTAAGGGTGAAATGGGTGTCTTAAGCATATTTCCTACAATCCACCACACGCACACACGAACCCCCTGAGGCCTCTCCCAAACTGATAAACAGTACAAATTGTTTGGCTCCACTTTTTTCGGTGGAGCAGTGGAGATGCAAAAGGAATACTTGTTGTTGTTAGTTGCGAAGTCGTGTCCGACCCATCGCGACCCTATGGACAATGTTCCTCCAGGCTTTCCTGTCCTCTACCATCTTCTGGAGTCCATTTAAGCTCACGCCTACTGCTTCAGTGACTCCATCCAGCCACCTCATTCTCTGTCGTCCCCTTCTTCTATTGCCCTCAATCTTTCCCAGCATTAGGCTCTTCTCCAGTGAGTCCTTCCTCCTCATTAGGTGGCCAAAGTATTTGAGTTTTAGCTTCAGGATCTGGCCTTCTAAAGAGCAGTCAGGGTTGATCTCCTCTAGGACTGACCGGTTTGATCGCCTTGCAGTCCAAGGGACTCGCAGGAGTCTTCTCCAGCACCAGAGTTCAAAGGCCTCAATTCTTTTGCGCTCAGCCTTTCTTATGGTCCAACTTTCACTGCCATACATTGCAACTGGGAAGACCATAGCCTTGACTATACGCACTTTTGTTGACAGGGTGATGTCTCTGCTTTTTAGTGTGCTGTCTAGATTTGCCATGGCTTTCCTCCCGAGGAGCAAGCGTCTTTTAATTTCTTGACTACAGTCCCCATCTGCAGTGATCTTGGAGCCCAGGAAGATAAAGTCTGTCACTACCTCCACTTCTTCCCCATCTATTTGCCAGGAATTGAGAGGGCCGGATGCCATGATCTTGGTTTTCTTAATGTTTAGTTTCAACCCAACTTTTGCACTCTCCTTCTTCACTCGCAACAAGAGACTCTTCAGTTCCTCTTCACTTTCTGCCATTAGAGTGGTATCATCTGCATATCTTAGGTTGTTGATATTTCTTCCAGCAATCTTAATTCCAACTTTTGACTCCTCTAGCCCTGCCTTTCTCATGATATGCTCTGCATATAAGTTAAATAGGCAAGGCGACAGTATACAGCCTTGCCGGACACCTTTCCCAATTTGGAACCAATACTAGGAAGGAATACTAGCAAGCTACATTTGTTCCTAGATCAGAGGTTTTGTGTTCTTATTGAATGTTTCATCAAAAAAAGTGGAAATATATACAAAACTTCATATTATACCTCTGTGTAATTACTTCCTTGAGGCCTCTGAACTCTGGTGCTGGAAAAGACTCCTGCGAGTCCCTTGGACTGCAAGGCGATCAAACCGGCCAGTCCTAGAGGAGAACAACCCTGACTGCTCTTTAGAAGGCCAGATCCTGAAGCTAAAACTCAAATACTTTGGCCACCTAATGAGAAGGAAGGACTCACTGGAGAAGAGCCTAATGCTGGGAAAGATTGAGGGCAATAGAAGGGGACGACAGAGAATGAGGTGGCTGGATGGAGTCACTGAAGCAGTAGGCGTGAGCTTAAATGGACTCCAGAAGATGGTAGAGGACAGGAAGGCCTGGAGAAACATTGTCCATAGGGTCGCGATGGGTCGGACACGACTTCGCAACTAACAACAACAACAATTACTTCCTAATGCATTATCTACAGACTTCCAAATTCCTAGCCAACTGGGCATTAGCTGTACTCTTAAACTATAATCCAATTCATCTGAAGTTGAACGTTCATTCTAGTCTACTACAACCATACACTTCTTGTTTCGTAATAGCAGTGACCATAAACCTATTGAGATATCATAAAATTAATAGCAGAATCTTTTGGGGGTTTTTTTCCAGATAAATAGCAATAGCTCAAGGTGAAAAGAATCACAAGACTATCTCCTCATAATTTGTTCAGGTGACCTGCTGCATAATATTAATAAAAGATTATTTTCTGCCTATAGTCTTGTTTTCATTGTCAAAGCAATGACAGTCCCATTAAAATACTTTTAATCTATTTAGTTGAAGGGCCAATGCTTCTGGGCTTTATAATATAATAGCACCCCTTTTTCATGTTCATTGGCTTATTGAAACCAGCTTGTACAGATGATTTAGCTTATCGTAGTGAGGCCACTACTATAGGGGTTAGAAAGCTCTGTTTGGGGACTGTTCTATCATTTTTAATGTCCACGTTTGCTAGGGGAAGATGGCTTGCTTGCCCTGCTTTTCTATTTATTTGTTAAACAGGAGCTTGTTTGATTTAAGGGTGACTCACATTATGTATTTTTGGGTTAATGCATAAGTTGCCATATATTCTAAAATAAATGTGCTGTGTGGTTAGCCCTTGGTAAGCTAGTTCAGGCACTCTAAAATCTATGCTGAGCATTCCTCAGATGTTGTCACATTTAAGAAGTGGGGCTTAGTTTGACACTTTATTCCTTATGTTTCACATGCATCCATTTTCAATTTTCTGTATTAGATGCAGTTATCATCAATACATTATATTATCTGATCTGGGCCCCTATAAAGAAATCTGAGAGATGGGGAGAATTTGAGAACAATACAGTTAATATGGCTGTTCACAGACCGTTGGAGCAGTATCAACAAGCAATTGAAACTTATTAATGGACAAATCTATGCTCATTTTGCATCAGAATTAGATTTAGAACAATAATTTAGACTCTAAATTATTGTCATGTCTCTAAAGAAACCCTAGGAGAATGGATATAACTCAACCAGGCCATGTCACAGTCAAAGTAAAGAGAGCAACTGCCGTTGATTACACTTATTTTGACTTAGGAAGGGTATGTCTCCCTGTGTATATACATACACCCTCTCACATATATATCATTTGGAAAAATTTGGAGAAAGTGCTACTTCTATTTCCTTTGGTATGGATCACAGAAAAGAAACAAAATAATGTTACATTGATGTTTTGAAGAATGATATGAAGATGTAGACAAAATCAAGTTTGAGGAAGATTTTACCTATAAATATATAAATTCAGTAAGAATGCTTATGAATGAAAAACTTATTTTTGCAATGTTGTCAAATATTATGTTAGCTGATGCTTTATAAATGCTTTTATACTCTAATATCATTTCTTTATTTGTAAAAATTTAATATTTAAACATGCTAAATATTTGATTTGCATATTCTCTTGATCTACTGGACTAGGTCAAACTCACAGTCTCAGTAATGTGAACAGGTTTGTGTTATTGACACAGTGTGAACTGACTTTACCAAATAGATTCATATATTCAGTTCCAGCTCTATTTTATCCCATACTCATACAAGGAAAATGAAAAGAACAAACTTTTACTAGACCACATACCTTAAAAAATAGAAATTAGATTTAGTCAATCTTATACAACACATTATCAGATGAACTGGTGGAACATATCATAAGAAAATAGATACACCAGCCTTAGTGAATTATAGCTAGTTTGCCAAATATTATAAATACAGATTTACTTACTGAAAAAGAATAGCCTTGTCAGTTAGCCAGTTGTGGGAATTTACAGAAAAATGTGAGTTCATGGCTCAATACCAAAGCATTACACTTCCAAACAGAAACATATGGAATTTATTATGGTTTTAAGTCATACTTTCCCCCCCTAATCTTATTAACAACAGTGCTCCTATAATATTCTTTGTGGTGTTTTTTCTAAAAAAAATAATACTGAAGACATCAACACTTACTCCAGCTATCTATTCCAATAAAGAATATGCTGCTATCCAGTGGTGGGATTCAAATATGTGAACAACCAGTTCTCTGTGTGGATGCCACTTCTGGAAGCGCATTCTGGGCCTGGGCAACAAAAAATTAGCTACCGGTTCTGCTGAACTGGTGTGAACTGGCTGAATCTCACCACTGCTGCTATCCCTCATGAAGGTTATAAACAATTATAGCCATAATCATTGAAGATACCTAAGCAGGACAACTCTCCTTATTATTGCTGCATATCGTATGTTTTCCTTCTTGAAATCCCATGCAAGGTCTATATTTTGGTTTTGAAATAAGAATCTGTGAACTAGGAAATGTTCAGTTTAGAACTTGTCTCAGGGAGCAAGAACTCAATAATAACAAAAGTACTATTTCTCAGCCTTAGCCCTCAATCTTCTGTAAAGCAATAATAGTATAATAAAGATTAAAACTCACAATGACTCAGTCATCTGAAGAAGAAAAAAAGATTGAATCTATGCCTCACTATATCTATATATGGGAACTGTAGATAGGTAAGACCCCTGGCAAAAAAACACAACATGCTTTTCCCCACCAATTGGCCAGAAAAGTCACATTATTTTCCTTGGAATTTCTAAAAACCAGTATCAGACCAGACTTTTTATTTGCTTAAGCACAAAGAGGCTGTCCTTGCTGGTTAAATATGACCTTAGCTAAAGCCCCAAAGCTGCAGAGCTGGCATGTTCAAGGATTTTGTTCAGGTTACATAGCAAAACAAAACAAAACAAGATCTGGATTTCAAGTACTATGCTGGTTGAACGCAGTTCATTCATAGTCTTTCTTAAAAATTCTCAGATCAAAGAATGGATCAAAATCCTTATAAAAAAATTAGAGTGCGTTCACTGAAAAAAAGCAAATTGTGCATTTCACGTAAGCTTCATTTTTTAAAAAAATGGTTTTAATGTATGTCATAAGAAATTCACAGATTAATGAAAAGATTGAAAAGACTCCACATTGTGAATGTATTCTTGCAACATTCACAATGCAGTAGGGGGAAGTACATCGCAACCTTACTGAAACCAGGTGTGATGTGCTCTGACATCTGAATTTGCATAAGTGAAGAACTTTAGTTATTATAAAATATAATACAAATGTTAGGGAACACTATTCCACAGATAAATTATATTTTGAAATTGCCTCTGTGAAATGAATGAGAAACAACAAAATATTTTAATATAAAACATAAACTTACTGCTTAAAACCCATGCTCACCAGGAGTATGAAACTATAAATTATGATGTGGATCAACAATTTTTATGACTTTCTTCAAACAAAGCTTGTTCCTAACAAAATAGAGAGTCTTGATATCCTGATGTGATATCCAAACCCTTTTTGTTCCAAACCAAGATTTCGTTGCACCCAGAGAACATCTTCCAAAAACATAAATACAAAAGAACTTCTGCTCCCTTCGTGTGAGGGTGTACACAATCACTTTTACTATGTATGATGTGATCCAATTGCAAGGCATGATTGGTTTTCTCAGCCTTGATCTCTTACCCTTATTATTCAATGAAACCTGTTACTATTTATTTACAGTTATGAGCCTATGTAAGTTTAATGTCACTCAGTTTCCAGGTAAGCCCCTGTATAAGCTGAGGTATTGAGATAATACCTGATCCTCATTTCTTATTTTAAGTTAGTCAGAACCTACTGCATGAATCTGATTTCTGTGTCATTTTTTATCTCAGCAAAAAGTGAAAGGGAAAAAAAAACAGAAATGTGAGCCTCTATTACGGAGCAAATGCATTTTCTATTCACACTGCCAAAACCTTTGCTCAGTAATCTGGCATGACAGACAAGGTTTAATATCAAATCTCTAAATTTACCTGTATGTATAATTTAGAACATCGGATAAGCTCATTAAAATTATATATTCAGCATTTATTTCTTTTATATAGCTGCATCCCAGTGCATTAGTAAGCCATACCATTTATGAATGTAAGAATGCTACTGAATTATGTCTCTTGCAAGATTAAAAGACTTCCATCCAATTGCCAATTCCACACCCTTGGATTCTCCTATTTCTTATACTGCTGGTAGCCTAAGTATGACCTGAAAAATAGGGCTACAAGTATCATCACATCACTTATATGGTTTCTCCGGTCAATGTAAAAATGGTGGCAAGCTAGAGGGGGAATCACAAGGGTGTTATAAGAATTATGATTCAACAATAATGTGCTTAATGTTCCCCAGCTTCCAAATGGCAGGAGAGAGTTACTTTACAATATACGGTAATTGCATGTCTGACATTCAGTTCAAAAACTAAAAGGAAGTTCATTCTAAGTTCATATTTATTGTAGTTTTGCTCTTTTGCTAAACTGAAGGGTCTGATCCTTTATCAGTTTGAGGCTCAAAATTTATTGCTAGCTAAAATATGTATCTATCTAGGTTAAAAGGCTTTCCTCTTTTAAATTGTTGAGGTTTAACTCTAATGTCAGCTTTTATTACCTTTGAAAAGGGAAATGAATTATGATGTCAGAGAGGCCCAGTTTTGGGTCACCCATTCCCTCTTAAGGGTGCTTGGGCAATCTTTTGTAGGACCAAACAGAGGAGTTTGTTCATCAGAAGAGTTTGTTCAGCCTTAGTAAGCAAATCAGTGCAGAAAGTATTCTTTGCAGGCATAAAAATATGAGCCTTTTATTTCCTTTCTCATTCCAGATGTTCAAGTCATGTAAACAAGGCATGTCCAACCCATGGCCCAGGGGCCACATGCAGTCCCCCAAGATGATATAAAAGGATAAATGTAGGAGATGACCAGGCTGGTCCCGAGGGAGGGGTCAAGCAAGTCATTATTCTTGAGTCCCTTTGCACCCACAAGAGACCTAAGTCCAGCCCTCCTTGAATTCCATTGACTCTTATCTACTGCCAATTTGCTTTGGCCATCAGTAGTTCAGATTCTTATAGAAAACATTAGCATGCAATAAACCTGTAGTTGTTTGAACCACCTTGCTTTCTGATTTCTTGTGCCTGATAATGCTCTCTACATGGGGCTACCCTTGAAGACCAGTTGAAGGCTCCAACTGGTACAGAATGCAGCCACGAGAGTTGTGTTGGGAGTTTCCCGACACTCCCATGTCACACCTTTGCTCCGCGAGCTGCATTGGCTTCCAGTTGTCTTCCGGGTGAGGTTCAAGGTGTTAGTAATGACCTACAAAGCCCTACATGGCATGGGTCTGGAATACCTTGGGGAGCACCTGCGGCCGGCATCAACTTCCCTCCGCCCAGTACACTCCCACAGAGAGGGCCTCCTCAGGGTACCACCAGTCAAAGAATGCCGACTGGTGGCCCCCAGGGGGAGGGCGTTCTCTGTGGGTGCACCGGATCTTTGGAACCATCTTCCGGTCGAGCTCCGGATGGCACCCGATCTCCGCTCCTTCCGGCGCGATCTTAAAACCCATCTCTTTGAACAAGCTGGCCTGGCCTGATGGGACGGGGTTGGATTTTATAAATGGATTTTAACTGTTAATCTTTATTAATTTATTACGGGCACTGTTTAATTACTTTTTAATAATTTTTAATTTTTGTATCTTGTTTTTATGTATTGCCCTGTTCACCGCCCTGAGTCCTTCGGGAGAAGGGCGGTATACAAAATAAATAAATAAATAAATAAATAAATAAATAAATAAATAAATAAATAAATAAATAAATAAATAATAAAAAATTAAGGAAGTTTATTATTTATATACATTAACCATATTATATAGTTTATATGAGGCCCAAGACAATTCCTCCCCACTCAATGGCAAGCCAAAAGGTTGGGCACACATGATGTAAATCTTTTTGCTCTCACTACTATACAGCTTTCGTTGACAATTTTTTGGTAGTCTTTATGGCTTCTGAAAGGTCCAGTTTCAAACTTCATCTTTTGAGAAGTTTTATAAAAGGAGCAAGTACAGTTGCCAGAGTTGTGGCACAACTAAAATAAATCTAATGGATCTATACTATGCTGCAAACATTTGAAAGAATTAGATATATATTTTTACCATTGATAATGTGACTTGAATGAAGATGCAAAGTTAGGTAATCTCTTGGGTGATTCTGTTCAGTCTTTACAAGGAAACCTGTCTCCTTCTGAAGCCTGTGGTACGTGAAGAGGGGAGGATCAAAATATATTACATCATTGGCCAAGAATCTGATTTATACTTTCCCAAACTTTGACTAGTGTTTTTAAGAGACCCTAAAGATCTAAATCTATTTTATTTTAGAAACATCATTCTGTGTTTTGAGCACTGTCGTGGTGAAGATCTGATGTTAGGCCCTGAGGCCAATAAAACCAAATGAAGGGCAAGGTAGGGGGAGCGAAAGAAGAAGCAGAAAATGTTGCCATAGTTTAGCTTGTGAATAAAAAAAAAGTTTGCTTTCAAGAAAAAAAATCAAACCAGAACCAGAGAGATTCAATTCTTTAATGATATCTCCCTTCCATTTTTAAAGCACCTTACTGCAGATTTTGTTATAAAATGCCGGATCTGCCATGAAATTTCTTTATGTGGCAAAAATGAAAACTTACAACACTGACTGGAAAATAAAGTAGATCCAGAGAAACAGTCATTAGTGGACAATTCTATGAAAACAAATTCACAATCATCACAGTTGTGAGGTATCAGTTTTATGACTGCAGAGCAGAGCTGGGGAGTCTAAAATTATACACACTGTAATATTATGCACTTTTTGGAAAGGAAGAAGGTTCTTACACACTCACAACTAGCATATAAGTTATTTTTAAGCTTCAGCTCAGAACGTGTCAACTTTGTTCTGTGAAACATCTATCATCACCAAAAAATAAAGCTTGACCCTAAAATCATAAAGACAATACTTTTCAACACACTTCTCACATGTAGTTTTCTGAGCAATTATCAACTATATCCTGTGTGAATCAACATTAAGAAGCTGAAGGAAGGAAATAATATATATTACTCAGAATAATAAAACATTATAATAGGAAGTGACTCATGTCCAGACACTTTTCACTGTTTTAAGAAATTTGTCAATTTATCTAACATGGGGCAACATCCAATAAATCCAATAAACAATTCAATAACTTCTGATACATGTTGTTTCAGAAATCTAGATGGAATAGCAAAATAACCTATGCAACTAGTCATTTTTCATAGTCAGCCTTCAATAAATTAACTTTAGAGCTATAACTGATGTTAAAACAACTTTTTTTTAGCATGAGAAGAAAGCTTCTGTTCCCACCATTTATTAGGCTGCCAAGCAAATGTAACTGTGATATTTTATATCAGTTCAGTTTGCAACACAGATTCCCTTTGGCTTCTGCTTAAACAGGTGAGGACATCAAAAAGCAGGAAAGGATGTCAGGTATCATGTACAGGAACAAGTGAAAATTTAGTAGTCTTGTTTGACTTAGCAGTGGTTCAGTTATTATAGATGTGTTGCCAATGCAGATTATCTAATAATAGAAGTATTATATAAAAAAGATTAAAGTTAAAATATCAAAAGCAATGATCACATAGTATAGCATAGAGATTATTCATTCAGAATGACCAAATCATCTATTGTAGGACAAAAGGCCAATTATCCAACAATTCCCAATTAGAAGAAGATCTAAATGGTTGTTAAAAAAAAATAATGTCAGTGTAGTTTGCAAAATGGGCCTGATGCACCACTTATGGATATTGCCCATTTTGGAATTCAGAAGGCAGAGGATAAGATAAAATGGCGTAACATATTTGCTATGTATTAGTAATGATGTTATGTAAGGGAGTCCACTGTTGCCCAATTGTGAAAAGCTATCCCAACAATTCCATATTAATATGGAACAATGAAACTGAACTGAAAATGTATTTTATAAACAAGCAAAAAAAATCACACATTTTTATTACCTGTTAAAAGTAGCCACAAGTGAGTTAATATAAGAGAATGCCAAGACACAGCTAGGTTATAATGCTAAACAGATTTAACACAAAATCTATAACCAGCAGGATGCTTGCAAACACAAATAACATTGAAGGAATAATCACTGTTTGGAAGTCAAGCTGTGTAAAACACCGTTTCTTCCTGTGTTAATGTTTCAAGTTGTTTCATTGCCCCTGTGTGTTATAAATACCACAAATTATAGAATCATCACCCTTCTTGGTTTAACCTTTGCTGTAAATATTACACCATGTTTAAATGTCTTCCTTGTCTCTCTTTTTCATGTATCGGTAGTCCTTGACTTGCAACCATTCATTCAGTGACCATTTGAAGTTACTACAGCACTGAACAAAGGGACTTACTGCCAGTGGTGGGATTCAGCCAGTTCACATCAGTTCGGCAGAACTGATAGCTAATTTTTTGTTGCCCAGGCCCAGAATGGACTTCGGGAAGCAGCACCCACACAGAAAACCGGTTGTTCACATATTTGAATCCCACCACTGCTTATAGCCCATGCCTGAAGTTACAGTTGTTATAGCCCCCCCACACACACACACATTCACGATTATGTGATTTAAAAAAATGGGTCCACCAACATGTACAATTATTGAGGTGCTTCAGTTCTCCCCACCTTCCTATCTCCCCCTTTTGGTTGTCTGCACAGAGGTTGCTTCACATATATTAGAGTCAAGGAAAACGCACTTTATAAGCAATGAGAAGAAAACAATAAAGGTCAACTGGAGTGGTGAGTGAAAAATAATAATGAGGTGGCTGAACTGGGCTGCACTGGTTGTGGTGCTGGGCTATGGCTTTGTGCCTTTCTCGCCACTCCAGCTGACCTTTATTTGATACTTACCAGGCATTTAGTGCTTCCCAGGATTCGACCACTTTGTACTGTGCTTCTGGGCCAGGTTGGGTTGGCTGAGGCTTCCAGGGACAGAAGAATAGTATTCACAACAAAATTGCTCTAGCTCTGGACCATGACCATAACAAGCTGCACATTAGGCAAGGCACAAGATGTTGGCAGCCCCAGACTGAGAGTTCAAGAGTACATCAGTACAGGATGCCAGGCTTCAGAGAAGGACCTCTTGGAACATGCTATTGTTGGGAATCAAGATCTCCTTCCATGTTTACCTGCAACATGATTTAGTGTCATATCTACCTCTTCAACTTGGAAGGACACTAAGAACTTCCTTCCTAAAAGCCTTTGCCTGACACTGCTCAGCCTTATCTTGCCTCTAAGATATGATTCCGAACATTGTAACTAACCTCCTGGATAAATTACTCTTGCTATGTCCTGGACCTTAATACTTTGTCCTTACCATTTGTTTTTTGTGTGTGTGTTCACTGATAGCAATTAATGAAATGAATCTACTTTGTGTAAAAAGAGCTAAAACAACCATCAGAAACAGTAGGGAGCTTCCAGCTAGTCCAAAAGCAATAACAGTAACAATAAATCATTTGGACTCAAATCTGTTTTGTTTTGTTTTTTTAATTCACTGGATGAATTCAGGATCTCTTATCCCTTCTTTATTGTTAATGTAAGTCATTAAGAGTGAGAATGAAACTGTCTCGTAGTTAGAATGAAAATGTCAGGCATTTTTCTAAGTGATAAAGAACCAGAATATCTAATACTCCATCCCAACCAATGCTTTCTTTTGCCTGTGTGCATATATGTCTGTTTCTCTTCTAAAAGATTAGGAGAATTTTAAGAGGGGAATTTAGAGACAAAACTACCCAATAAGTTCCATGAAGTCGATCTCTCCTGAGGTTAGTCATCCACTTGCAAGTTTAAACCAGTTGACAGGTTTTTAAATTATGAACTCTTTTGGGACACATTACTTAATTATAAAGTACATTCAGGGATATGCACATGGGTCTTTTATGGTAAATGATATGACTGTCTTAAAAACTCATTAATATGTCATTAACCAAGCAGACATTTACTAATTAAACAATTAGCTCTTTTTTTGAATTCCTTTGTTCCTCCCACAGATACTCAGTTATACAGATCATTAATTTAAGGATTCTGATTGCTTCCTCCCCTCCTTTTGTTCCAACAAAATAATACATTTTGAGGTAAGGTGATGAACATGTATATTGACTATATAGATGTCTGACAAACATAGCTAATTTTACAAACAGGTTCCTAACCAAAGATTTAAGATACTTTACACATATCAATCTGTCAGATTTACCAAGACCATATTATCGTACTAATTTGTGGTAATATTTCCATGATGTTTAACAGAAATTATGTAACTGGCAACTCTGGATCATTAAAAGGCCTTTGGAAGAAAGCTTTTGAATATGCTGGCCAACAGTTTATTCAGATGGCTAAATTTCAGTATTTAGAAGAATGATAAATGACAGGATATCTCTGCTTATGCAACTTGATATTGCAACATGTGATCACAAACCAACTCACTGTATAATTTTGAGGGCAATAAGTTACTTCTTTAGTTTCATTTGTCTACCCAAGATCTCACTTGTTGAACTTGAGAGGGGGTGGGGCATCACTGAATTATACGACATATTCACCTTAGTCCCCTGCACATGTTTTCAGAAGTGATAAGACAATAACAGAAATAACTGTCAGGACCCACCCCAATCCACGTCTAGGAAAACAAAAACTCTTGGAGTCAGTTCTAGTCCAAAATGAATTTTTACTAGGACATGTTTGGTTGTGGAAATACAAGACAGGACCTAGTATTGTTTTACAGATTGAGACTTTATAAAGAGTTCCCGGCTCAACCCCACTTCCCTCAACCCCATTTGGTCAGCCCCCCCATCATTACTTCATGTCATCCCTTTCATGGGAAAAAGGGAACTTTTACGGTTATTGCCTTCTTCCTTTACAGATTCAAATGGAGACACAGGCCAGATGCCTTCTTCCCTAAGCCTCCCCTTTGTTCTCCCAGTTCAAAAGGTTTCCCTTGGTCTTTGAAATAACCTAAGGCAGGCTGAATCCACATCCGCTCCTCCTTCCTCGGGAGATGGCAAAATCCAGGGGGGGGGGATAATGTTTTAAACATACATTTATGAATGTGATATAAATGGATTCTGACAATAACAATGGATTTATGTGGAACAAGATCTTTCAGATATCAAAGTACTTGACTGAAACAGTTCAAGCATTTGCCATCTTCCGGACATTAATGTATGTCTTACTTGTTTTCATTTTCAAGAATATAAATTAATCATACGTTTAAACAATAGAATTATACCAGTTAAAACAAATAGTGCAGTGGTGTGATTCAGCTGGTTTGCACCATTTCAGCAGAACCGGTAGCTAATTTTTTGTTGCCCAGGCCCAGAATGGACTTCTGGAAGCAGCATCCACACAGAGAACTAGTTGTTCACATATTTGAATCTCACCACTAAAATAGTGTAATATAAAAATCTAAATGAAGGCAGATTAACTAACACAAATAGTGCCATTATGAAAATCCAGTCCAAGAAACAGTTAAGTAGTAAATGTCTACAGGGAATGGTATGAAGAAGGAGTTGAATCCATCTGCTTTTCTAGTTGGGATAGCCTACCTCTTATATGTACCACACCTGATCACACACCTGGCTTCAATCCATTCTCTAGAGAGCCCCGTTTATTAGTCATAACTTTTACTCACAAGTAGGCAAAGAAAGGAAAGAACCAGTTATGTAATGGGATTTGCCCATGTTTTTCGTTCTGTTCTTGCTTCACAAAAATCCTGCATCTTGATGGATCAGAGTGCCTTCCGGATGTTTTAGGTACTAACTTTCATAATTCATGATAGCTTATCATGCTCTAAGTCTTTATTTGCCCTATCTCATTAAATATATTGGCTAGTGTTGAAAGCAGAATTTATTAATGTTCTAGGGCAGGGGTGTCAAACTTGTGACGTCACGTGATATGTCGTGACATATCGCAACTTTTTTGCCATTGCCAGCAATGGGATGGGCACGGTATCATTATGATGCATCCGGCCTCTGGCTGGCAGTTTAGCACCCCTGTCCTAGAGGAAGAATTAGGGACTTTTCAGGCACCAGCCATCGTTGTGCTAAGAAATGGTTTTAAAATGAAATAAAAATGGAAAGACAGAAATCTTCTAAAGATTGCTATGAACTCAGCCCCATGATCTTGAACAAAAGATCATGGAATCTCACAAAAGAATGGTGACATCTCCTGAGAATTGCACTACAGACCACTGCACTGCAATCTCACAATATTTAGTGATCTTGTGAGGGTTCAATCTTTAAACATAAAAAAAGAATTATTTGTATTTAATTTTGTGGTAATTCTGTGATATCCATTCAAGGAAACTATAAGTGGAAGTTATATTACATGTGTTCCTGACCTTTTTTTAGACGTTTTATAGTTAATTCAAAGTTTCAAGTGGTAGGTTTAATTGGTCTCCCTGGTAAATTAATTAAGTGCAAATTTTGTTGATTAATCAAGGAAAACTTTTTTAATAAATGGGTCTGAGTTTCAGGGACACGTTTGGGCTTACTTAGTTGGGTGACTATTAAAAACAAAGTGCAGTATAGATTTCTGTAAAAATTCTTTATTTTAATGTGAATGGATAATGCATTTATTAAATCAATGGATTTAAAAGATATAAAATTTAATAAATCCTAAAATTGAACCAAAAGAGACCCCTGATATTTCTAAAAGTATTAGTAATAAGCTCATAATCCTGTGTTTCTATAAAACAACTGCTTCTTTAAGAAAAGTCCATTTAACAGTCAGTGTTACAGCATACCATTTTTATTACTTAATTTACAATTAAGTGGTCCGAGGACAATTATATTTTCTAAATTAATTTTATAAACTGCAACACACACACACACCTTAATAGTGGCTTGTTTGCTGATCAGTAGAACACATGATTCAAATTGCTGTCTTTCACAACTATTAACAAGTAGAAGGAAACGTAGAAATCAAGTTTCTCTGACGAAATAAATGAATGAGCAACTAATTTCCAAATAACCAGGGCCTCTATCTAAACTTTGTTATATTATGGCAGTAATTTTTCCACTGGATTTCAATAAATCTTATAGTTCCTGTACCCACAATTAATTTGGGGGCTTAATAGCTTTGTGGAGGGCCTGCTTTTATATTACTATAAGTCTTATTTTGAAATAAATATTTGCAGAAAAGACTAAATAAAAAAATAAGTATAAAATAAAGGAAATTAGGAACAGTAAATATGTGAATTGCCCCTGCATTTTAGAAAATAATGTCATAATCAGCATCCATTCTGAGGTAACCTGGAATGCTCATAGTCCTCATAAGGCTTAAATACTATATCGTTATTTGTGGGGTTACATGGGCGTTTTCAAAGGTGGAACTCTTTGAACAGCCTGGTAATCTATAAGTTCACCAGGTTTTAAATATAAAAAAGAAGAAGATGACATTTTTGGTCTTATTGAAAAGCTCAGAAAGTAAGTCCAGTCCTGGTCCACTTGTCAAGGCTTTCTCTCAGGCATCCCTATAAAAAAGCCTCATCTCCACACTTCCAGTTGGACATGAGAAGGTTTTAGAGAGGTTGCTTTTTTTGCAGAGAATTCGAAAGCTTTAGAAGGGTATTTTTATTCAAAGTTTTATTAGTTTATAATATACAATGCAATGGAAATACAAAAGTAAACAGCGGAAAAGATGGGGAAGGGAAAAGCGAGTAGAGAAGTGAGGCAAGGAGGAAAAAAAGGGGAAAAAAGACATTGACTTCCGACCTCCTTTGGTGTAATAGGGTATCAAGTTCAAACCTTAGTGGAGCAGTGGGCTAATGCCTCCTTAAGTAACACCAGCTGCCTGCAATTAGTGCAGGTTCGAGTCCCACCAGGCTCAAGGTTGACTCAGCCTTCCATCCTTCCGAGGTAGGTAAAATGAGGACCCAGATTGTTGGGGGCAATTAAGCTGACTTTGTAATAATGCCGCTTGGGGGTGTGTGTGAAAGCCCTAATAAGCAGGCATATACATAGAATGAAGGCTACTGCTAAGCTTGTAAGCCGCCCTGAGTCTTCGGAGAAGGGCGGGATATAAATGTAATAATAAAAAAAACCTCAACTTTTTAATTTTACAAAATAATATAAACTAGCCAGTTCAGTAACATCAAATCTATCTAAATGGTACAGCCTAAAAATCAAATTTTCATTTTTTTTTCCACTTCAAGCACAAAATCTAGAAGCGATTTCTACATGGCAATAAAAGTATTTGTACTCTTTTCTTTAATCAGCACAGTCAGCTTATCCATCTCTGCTAGCTCCATCAGTTTCTGTAACCATTCCTCCATCGTAGGAATCAATGTGGTCTTCCATTTCTGAGTGTAGAGTAATCTTGATGCTGTCAACGTATATAACATCAGTGTTCCATTTTTTTTTCCAGGTCTTTGTCCATTAGCTTTACATAGGAAGTTCTGCAAATGACAGAATGAAGGAAACCTTGTGTGTGTTTGTGGGTGAGTGGGTGTTTGTGTGGGTGGGTGTATATTTGTGTGTGTGTGTGCGTGATCGTATGTGTCAGTCTATGATAAGATTCAGAACCTGGATCATTTCTTCCTGTCTTTTCAAGCTCATACCATTTTGTTTTGTTGAACCTGGAAGCCTGGAAGCTTCCCACCACCACCACCGTGCCCCATCAAATTAGCCCAGAAATTTTCTATACTGAAAATCTGTGAACAGAGTAGATATATTCTGGTCCACTAATCTTTAACCATGCTCACTGGTTCAAGGTGTTAGTGATGACTTACAAAGCCCTACATGGCATGGGTCCGGATTACCTATGGCAACACCTGCGGCCGGTGTCAACTTCCCTCCGTCCAGTGCGCTCCCACAGAGAGGGCCTCCTCAGGGTGCCTCCAATCAAAGAATGTCGATTGGTGGCCCCCAGGGGGAGAGCGTTCTCTGTGGGCATGCCAGACCTATGGAACCGCTTGCCGGTTGAGCTCCGGATGGCCCCCGACCTTCGCTCCTTCCGGCGCGATCTCAAAACCTTCCTTTTTGAACAAGCTGGCCTGGCCTGATGGGATGGGGTTGGGTTTTATAAATCAGTTTTAACTTTTTAATGTGTACTAATTTATTTACGGGCATTGCTGTTTAATTACTTTTTAATTTTTGTATCCTGTTTTTTATTATGTATTGCCCTATTCACCGCCCTGAGTCCTTCGGGACAAGGGCGGTATACAAATTAAATTAATAATAATAATAATAATAATAATAATAATAATAATAATAATAATAATAATAATAATAACTTGATGCTCTGTAGATGGTCATTTAGCAATTCCTACAAATATAAAGCTTGTGTGTTCAGCCCCAGGTGAGCCATCAGAACTGTAGCTACTTACAGCTAGTCCTTGACTTACAATCGCTCATTTAGTGACTGTTCATAGTTTCAACCACAGTGAAAAAAGTGATTTATGATCTTACGACCATTACAGCATCCCCGTGCTCACATGATTAAATTCGGACGCTTGGCACCGACTCACATTTATGAGAGTTGCAGTGTCCCAGGGTCATGTGGTCACCTTTTGTGACCTTCTGACAAGCAAAATCAATGGGGAAGCCAGATTCACTGAACAATCATATTGTTAAGTTAACAACTGCAGTGATTCACTTAATAACTGTGGCAAGAAAGGTTGTAAAATGGGGCAAAATTCACTTAACAACTGTTTCACTTAACAAAACTTTGGGGCTTGATTGTAGTTGTAAGTCGAGGACTAACTGTACTGAGGTTACTGGAAATGTCAACTTCCTAATTTAGCCATAATATTTGGTTACATACAATATTACATGTTTGCTGTGAATGACATATTGCCCTGAATGGTCTTGTCTCCTATACCAGCTAAATGAAAGAACAAAATTCTGCCTTCACCAATATAAAAATAAATAAATAAATGCATTACTTAGTATTTGCGTGAGAAACATTTTCTTTATGAAAGGAAGATCAAAATCATCCTCCACAGCTAACTGAAGAGAAAATTAATTACCGTAGTTGGCAGAGGATAAATGCTTTCCATTTACATAGTTTGGTAATTATAGCAGCTGTGAAGTCAAAACTGGGCTGTCATGTCTTTCTTGAGTTTCAGTCTGCTACGTCTCTGTGCATCCAAAGTTTTCTAACTGAAGTTTCGTAATTATAGCTTGGTTCAGAAATAATCACTGGGCTCCTGTTGCATCAGTGAAACCTTATCATCTGGTTAGCAAAAGGTATGGGGTAGCATCTTTGAAGCCTTGAAACCCACCCAGAAGAAAATTTATTAGGACAAACTGGCGTTGTGGCAACAATCATTCAATTGCCACAACTTGTCAAATGAAATGCACTTTTTTTGAAGGAAAGATTGCAACAGCAGTTCAAAAGAAACGAATGCCTGAGTGTCAAAATGCGAAGGGCAGTTTTTGTGTAAAAATCTAACTGCTTCTATGATAAAGAAGCAGGTCGCAATACTGGAATGAAAGTCAGTAGTTAAGGGAAAAGGAAGACATCTTGGAGTGACTTTTCCAGCCTTCAAGGGACATTTTGATAATGCATATATGGAGAACTCTGCTCTCGTTTTGAATCCAAGAGGAAAGTTTTAATCTCATCTTTAACTTTAATACTTTAAAATATGTGAGAGATTTACAACTGAACAGGATAAATTTGGCAGGAGATTATGAAAGTAAAGTAGTTTCTTTCAACTGCTGATTGTCAAAGGAATTCAAACTTGCCATTTAAACTATCTATCAATTCCAGATAGATATTGCAAAGCAATCTTTTCACATTTATGTCTATTGAACAAATCCACTGGGAAAAGCTAGGCTTCTGCTACAGTTATGTGAGACAATTCAATTATATAGAACAGAGTTCCCACCAAATCAGACAAGGATGAACAAAAAACGACTCCAGGCTAATGCTACGATTTCTAGTGAGGTTATACTATACTACTACTCCTCTTCCTCCTCTCTCTCTCTCTCTCTCTCTCTCTCTCTCTCTCTCTCTCTCTCTCTCTGTCTCTCTGTCTCTCTCTCTGTGTATTTGTGTGTATGTATGTATAAGTAAAGGTAAAGGTAAAGGTTCCCCCACACATGCGTGCTAGTCGTTTCTGACTAGGGGCCAGTGCTAATCTCCGTTTCAAAGCCGAAGAGCCAGGGCTTGTCCAAGGATGTCTCCGTGGTCACGTGGCTGGCATGACTATACGCCAAAGGCGCACAGAATGCTGTTACCTTCCCACCGTAGTGGTCCCTATTTTTCTACTTGCATTTTTACATGCTTTCGAACTGCTAGGTTGGCAGAAGCTGGGACGAGTAACAGGTGCTCACTCTGTTATGCGGCACTCGGGATTCGACCCGCCAAACTGCCGACCATCTGATCGACAAGCTCAGCATCTTAACCCACTGAGCCACCGCATCCCTTACATGTATGTATATATTGTATAATAAAATCATATTTTTAAAAGAACTTCATTTTTACTAACAAGAATCCAACATTTGAGAAAACAGCTACTGCCAAAATTATTTTATTTACATATTTATAAAACTGTACATATTTATTTATTCTATTTGGCTGCCACCCAACTCCAGCCAACTTGTCTTATCCTCTCCCTAGCTCTGCTGGAATCACACCAAAACAGTTGTAAAAAAAACAAGGCTTTCATTCTTTCCCAATCTTTTGACACAGTTCTATTGAGACCTTTCCAATTAAACTGCAAAAACATAAGCATAAAAATTGGTGTGTTTTATTTAGATTTTAAAAACCTCATAGTTAAAATGAGTCATAAATACTGGGGCTTGAAAATCATGCAGGGACTAACATTGCAATGCTCCAGATAAATCATGTTCTTAAGCATGGATGGATGCATGGATGCATGGATGGATGCATGGAAGATAGATAGATAGATAGATAGATAGATAGATAGATAGATAGATAGATAGATAGATAGATAGATAGATATAATGAGAGAGAAAGAATGTGTGTGTTTTCCCCTGGTGTTTTCACAGCGTTTTCAGACTTCAAAATACTGACTTAGTGAAGACAAGGCAATGTGGAGATCATGTTGACATTGCTGTAGATTTTTCAGGACTCTCCGGTTGAATTATTTAGCAGTAGAATTAATGTACTACATCATGTGAGTTGTACAAGTAATATTTGTCTCATTAAAGTGGTTTTTCATGATTCTGGAAATAATATTTCAGTATTATTCATTTTTATCAAACATTCAAGAAATAACCAAGAACAATGGAGTCTAAATATTCATTGGACAACTCCTTATTTGCATTTTTTTGCTCAGATTTTGAAGTTTTAGATGCCACAAAGGTTGATAGATAATGTATTTCTTCTATAATATTCTTACCCACAGAAATTTTGATGCTACTCTGAAGTGAAGTGACCCGTTCCAGTTCACTGATTCCCAGAATGTTAATGATCAGTTTTGACATTTCTGTTCTGACAACATCAAATTTGCTGTGGTTCAAAATTTTGACATTCTGTGTAGCAATGGTATCCATATCTTTGCAGCATCAAACTTTTGTTTGGCTTCTGGCACTCTTTCGGCTTCAATTCAACCACATCATAAACACCAATGCTACCCCTTTTAGATCATTGATCTTCCCTACTAGCTCATTGCATACCTTCTTATTTGCAGGGCTCATGTTTCAGCATCATGTGGACATTGTCTTTGTTGCAAATGCTAATTTTGTTTCCTTGGCAGAATGTTAAAGTGGGTTCTTTTTTTTCTTATTTTTTGGTCTGGTGAATCATATTTAGTCTAACCATCTTCTATGATTTGCCTATCATATGTGAATGAACCTTTTATTGTCAAAGTACAACCATGTATACATTGAGATTGACTGAGCCTCCCTTCATGCCCCCTCCCCCAACTCACAGTGGCACAAACCCTCCATCTTATTACACCATGTGAGCTAATTGCACAACACACCGGCCTCACAAGTCAATCATGCATAAAGTTTATAAAATTATTTCCTGTTCAAAAGCCTAATAGCCCATGGATAAAAGCTGTTCTTCAGCCTGTTGGTATGGCTGGCTATACTCCTATATCTCCTACCCGATGTTGTGATTCAGCGTCAGCCTGTGATTCCAGCAGCTGAGTCAGATGATTCTGAAGAGGAGGAGGAGGAGGAGGAGGGGTTTTGGAGAGCCTTTGGTGTCAGAGGAAGGTTCTGATGCACTGCAGGACTCTCAGCCTGGCCCCTCCCATCTTGTTCTTCATCAGACTCAGCCATGTGAGCATGAGGGATTGGAAGAAGACGATCCACAGCTGGCTTTGTTCAGGGACGCTAGGAGCAGGAGGCAATCTAGCAGAGCAAGAACAGAGGAAGGCAATGAGGCAACTTGGGAGAAGGCAATGAGAAGCCACGCCTTGGGACTCCTGATAAAAGGGGAAGGTGTGGGAGGTGCTGGTTGCTGAAGGCAACCATTTGAAGATCTTCTGCTAGAGTCCTGGTCTGTTATTCTTGTTTAACTCTTGTTTGAACTTTTGGTTTAACTCTTGAACTTTTCATTTAACTTTTGCTTGAACTCTTTGTAAATAAATTTGGTTGGGGTTTTTTTTCCAGCCTGTTGACTATAAAAAGGGGTTGTGAATCATCCCTGAGAATTTTCCTCACTCTTCCAAGGCAGCAAGCCCTGGCGATGTCATCCAGTGGTGTCAGGGGACAGCCCACAATGTCTTGTGCTGTGCTCACCACCCTCTGTAATGCTTTCCTATCTGTGGCTGTCAGACCAGCATACCAAACCACAATACAGTACTAGAGGACGCTCTCTATAGTAGACTGGTAAAAGAGGGTCATTAGCTGTTGTTCTACCCTGCTCTTCCCCAAGACCCTGAGAAAGTGAAGTCTCTGTTGGGCCTTTCTGGCCACCTGGGTTGTATTAACTTTCCAGGTAAGATCTTCACATAGGTAGACTCCCAGAAATTTAAAGGAGGAAACTCTCTCCACACAGTCCCCCCCCCCGATGCAAAGTGGGGCAGGTTCCTCTTTTTTCCTCCGGAAGTCTAGCACCATCTCTTTCATCTTGCCAATGTTCAGATGCAAGTTGTTGTTGAAACACCATATGGATAGTTTTTGAACTTCCCCCCTGTATGCTGTCTCATCCCCACCTGTAATAAGACCCACTACAGTAGTATCATCTGCGAACTTAATTATCGCAGTAGATGGGTCGGATGATACACAATCATATGGGTACAATGAGTACAGGTAGGGGCTAAGCATGCAGCCCTGTGGCAAGCTGGTGCAAAGCTTCAGGGGGGTGGAAAAAGCAGACCCAACCCTCACTGTCCCTGAGAAAGTCTTGAATCCAATCGCAGATGGAGGGGGGAAATTTCAAGTCAGCTTTTCAATGAGAGTGCTTGGCAAAATGGTGTTGAAAGCTGAGCTATAATCAACAAAAAGCATCCTGACATAGCTTCCAGGTTTCTCCAGATGACTTGCTACAGAGTGTAAAGCAGTATCTATGGCATCATCTGTCGACCTGTTCCCCCTTGATGTTTGTCGAAATCCAGTGAGAGGCATGTCCTAAGATGTTGGAGAACCAGTCTTTCGAAGCATTTCATGACTACAGACGTTAATGTAACAAGTCTGTAGTCATTCA
Organism: Vipera ursinii; assembly: GCF_947247035.1. Taxonomy (NCBI): domain Eukaryota; kingdom Metazoa; phylum Chordata; class Lepidosauria; order Squamata; family Viperidae; genus Vipera; species Vipera ursinii. The sequence goes on along the minus strand of NC_139516.1, from coordinate 144,968,588 downwards.
GGCACTCAACTGCAGTTTTCTTTGGGACTGAGACAATGGTAGCTGCTTTCAAGCATGATGATACACATGCCATTTGCAAGGAGATTATAAAGATCCTTGTCAGGACCCCTGCTAATTGGTCGGCACAGTTCTTAACCACTATCCCCAGCACCCCATCTGGGCCTGTGGCTTTGCTGGGATTCACAGCCTTCAAGACAATTCTCACTTGGTCTTCAAATAGGGTGAGTTGCTGAAAATCAGAAGGCTGGCCAGCAGAGGCTACGGGGTCTGGTCTTTTCACCTCATAGCAAGCGAAGAAGATATTCAGCTCCTCTGCCAATGAGGCATCAGTGTTAACCGTGCTCCTCGTACTGCCCTTGTGGTTGGTTAAGTGCTGCAGTCCCAGCCACACTTGCTTCAGATTGTTGTGACACTTCTAGGAGTATATCCTCCCAATGATTTAGCTCATAGTACCGTTGGGAAATGCAAGTCCCAAGGTGACCACAAGGTGACAGTCCATAAAGGGAATCATAAGTAGATATTTGATATTTTGAATAGGAATCGTCCATAATCCTAATCATGATTGTTTAAAATTCCAAGCGAAACAATTCCTTCTTTCAATACACACACACACGCACACATACATATATCGCATAACTTCAGTCATTCGAACTCATATCTTCAAACCGTCCATTTAGAAATGCATTTAATTTAATTGACTTCATCTAATATCTGTCCTTGTCACCATCTGATTTTCTTTTTCTCATATTCTATATTCCAGCGATCCCCAAGCTTTCCACTCCACAGATCCGCAGCAGTGGTGGGGGTGGCGGCGGGAGGGAATGGGATGATTTCACACACACAACCTAATCCCGCGCATGTGCAAATGAAGCTTTGCATGCTCACCCACCATTTGTATGGTCCAATTCCCAATGGGCCACGGCCGGGTACTGGTCCACAACCCAGGGGTTGGGGACCCCTCCTATATTTCTACCTAATAGTCCATATTCTGAATGGACAGTTTTGATTTTGTAAGAAGGTAAATTAAAAGTGCACAATTTGGTTTAGTTTGTTTTTTGGTTTGGTTTGTTCGTTTGTTTTTTACTCAGAGGTTAGGCTATTGAGTGGAGGAATAGCACAAGAAAGGTCTAGTTTACTTTTTTATCTAGAAGTCTTCTCCTTTCAAATTCCCTCATGTTTTTCTGGTCTTGCATGGTTCCAGATATACCAGACATGTCAAACACAAGGCCTGGGGGCCGGATCCGGCCCGCGAAGTGGTTTCATGCGGCCCGCGAAGCCATCCTGGAAACAGTGAGGGAATGGCCCCCACTGCCTTGGCCCTGGCCCATAGACCCTCCTTCTGCCAGAGACCCTCAGATCTGTCCCACTCCCGCCCAGGCCCCCATAGGCACCCTTGATGCCAACGATGTAGAGCTGGCCACGCCCACCCAGTAGGCCATACGCATTCTAGCCACGCCCACCCAGTAGGCCACGCCCACCCTGGCCATACCCACCTGGCCCCCTCAGGGCAACCGCAATGCTGATGCGGCCCTCAATGAAATTGAGTTTGACACCCCTGAGATATACCTATTGAGAAAATGTCCAATATACTGTGGAAGATATTCTTCATCAGAGATGATACCCATTATTCCACCCAAGCTTGCTTTACCTTAAGCTATGATCTTTATCACAATATCATGGAATTCATCTGTGAAAATTTGTGCAAATGATATTCCTAACTGAGAAATTTAACAAACATAGAGAGAGCAAGGGAGAATGTTTTTATTAATTAGTTTTCTTCCCTCAACATTCTTTCACAAAACTCCTACTAAGTTTATACTCTGAGTGCAGTTTGTCAGTAAATTTTATCCCGTGGATATAAACATCAACATCATATTGTTAAGAATTATGCATCCTAAACTTTGTTTACCTAAATAACTATTTGTGACTTTGTTAAATAAGTCACAAATGATCATGTTCATACAGTGCATTAAACCACAAACCAATATCTACCAACTATAGACATGAATTCACACTATATGCCAAGCTATGAACCATAGCTTTCAAACCATAGTGGCTGGCTTCGGATAAAATTCTGAGTCCAAACCATATCACCCATTAAAGCTTATTTTGCATGATGTGTTAAACAAGTCATAGATGGACATCAGTCATCCAGATGCAGCAGCTTTTTTCAACCTGGTGTCTTCCACATGTGGAGGAACCAAGTTCAGGGATTTGTGGCCACAAAACATTTGAAGTAGTGTACCTGAAGAGAACTATGATCTGTTGTGTGATTCAGCAATTTCTCTAGTCTTGACCAAGATGTGTTTGTGTTAGTTTGTTTTATAGTATCCACAATCTAGTTTTATTGTTGATAATGGTGGCAGTAGGAAAGCTAAAGTCTGAAGCCTGGGCTCTCTGCATGCAAAATAAGTATTTTATCACTGAAAATATGTCTTCTGTCTAAACCCAAATGTTTAGCCCACTGCCTGGAAAATATCTTCAGTAGACCCAGGTCACTATTCTGAAAAATTAAGAATTCTTAAACTTGGGAGTCCACAGAATATTTTACTGGGTCACTCTTACCCAAGGCTTCCAGACTCCAAAAATGTTTTTTAACTTCAATAAATCTCATTTTTATATAGACTAATATGTAAACATATATGATTGGGGGTTTTTTTCTTGTGTTCAATTGTGTCTGATTCTCAGAGAGTACCTGGACAAGTCCCTGCAGTTTTCTTGGTAAGGTTTTTCAAAAACGATTTGCCATTGCTCCTTTCCTAGGGCTGACAGAAAGTGACTGGCCTAAGGTCACCCAGGTGGCTTTCTGCCCAAGACAGGACTAAAAATTATGGTGTCCTAGTTTCTAGCTTGATGCCTTAAGTACTGCTCAGAACTGGTTGTCTACATTACATATTTGTCATTGTTTAACATTTTGATAACTGGTTTTTTGTAATACCATCTATCCCTATGTATTATACTGTATGCATTTATATACATCTTTCTATAATAGCAGTCATAATTTCTTATTTATTTATTTATCACCTTTATTATTTTTTACAAACAACTCAAGGTGGCAGACATATTTAATGCTCCTTCCTCCTTCCTATTTTCTCCAAAACAACAACCCTGTGAAGTGAGTTGGGCTAAGAGAAAGTGACTGGTCCAAGGTCACCCAGCTGGCTTCCATGGCTAAGGTGGGACTAGAATCCACAGCTGGCTAGCAGTCTGTAAGAGTAATTGCTATAGTCCTAAATACATATGTTCAGAGCTCCTGAGGGGAAAAAGTGGAATTGGTACTAAAAAAAGATTCCATTCATGTCCCAGTGTTAATGCACAGTCTGAGTTAGATGAAATTTGGTAAGGATTCAGAAAGGACTTCATGATATTCAAGCCTGTCTCAGTTAAATAAACATTTTGAAACATATATTGAAACAGAAGAGTGCTCTTTGTACACTGCCTAAAATTTAAGCCTATCAGCAGCTATTTCAAGGATAAGGAATATAGTCCCCCAAAAATAAATGTCCTAGAAATCTATCTAGCCATCCCCAATCGTGATGTGATTGCCTTCTCTCATCAAACTCATCTACGATGCCATTTGTTATGATGCCATTCTAGAGTCTTTTTTCCATTCTGTATCCACAGAGAACAGCCTTAAATTTAATAGGATACAGGTCTTTTATTTTCTACTCCTTCTGCACATTCCTGGACAAAGCTTTCCATTTGTTTTATGGTCTTCTTAACATCAAAGTGTTTTTGAAAATACCAGTGTGGAAAGCTGGGGGACCATCGGCCTTTAAGCCACAAGATATGCATATGAGATCCTAAATGCTCTTTAAAACACTGTTAAAATCACAGCCTCTCAAATAGCAAAGCCATCCATTAAAGATACCGCTCCAGGCAATGTGACAAGTTTTGGAGTAGTTTTTGTGTGTGTGTGTGTGTGTGTGTGTGTGTGTGTGTGTGTGTGCTTGACAGTATAGGAGACAGACAAGATTGGGTCATCAAAATTAATGTATTTTGTTCTTTGTATTGCATTTGATCACAGCATCTTCATTTAATACTGTAAATGTTTTGTGTGCAAAATCTTTCAATATATTTTTCTAAAAGAGAAAATTCAGACAATACAACAAGTTTGGAAGCTGAGGAGAACACGGAGAGTGGAAAAGACTACAGGGGAGTAAAATATTGTGATTAATTTATCAACACAGAGTAAATAAATATTAAAATAAGTGCACCCAGAGGTTGTCAACGAAGCTAGAAAACAGGTGTTAGTCTAAAATGTGGCTTCACTGTGCTGACAGTAAAATAAGTTTGTAATTATGAATTAAAGCTAGATCAGTTTTTGAAAAGAAAAATACAAAGGCAGGGAGTCTGATCAAATCCATTCTATTTGGAACCTGTTCGTGTTTTTTTAAGTCTTGAATATACAGTGACAAAAATATTATTTCTATTGATGATTTGGTGGAAGATCCAGCATTGGAAATTGATGGGGAGGTAGTTTGAACTATAAATCTGGGAAAGGAAATCTACTATCTACAAGATTATATCCATATTTGGAGTTCAACAACTATCCTGGGAAAAGTAGTCTCATCATTCACATGTCTCTAGAAGCAGCCACTATTTTAAGAATCCAAAGCAAAACATCTTGTTCACACTTATTTGAACAGGACTATTAACCTATACAAATATAGGTATGCTGTTTGGCAATCCTGGATATGAAAATCCAGGATTCTAAAAAGCCACTGAATGTTGATGAACCACTAACAATATATTTCAACCAAGTATTAATTTAGATTTTTATCAAAAGCAGATTGCAGAAGAAAATTTTAGAACTGATTTCCCTAAAACAGCCTGTTGTGACTCTATAACCAAGATGAATTAATGAATATGAGGTTTATTTCTTAATATCCCCTTTTCATTAGCAGTGTGGTATGACTAGCCTGTTGGTTGTTTTCTTTACTTTGTTGTTGCAACAGCACTAAAAAAGGGAGTAATGACCATTTTTCACACTTATGACCATTGTGGCATCCCCTTGATCACCTGATCAAAATTCAGATGCTTGGCAACGGACTCATATTTATGATGGTTGCAGTGTGTCACGGGGTCACATGATCATCTTTTGTGACCTTCTGACAAGCAAAGTCAACAGGGAAGCCAGATTCACTTAACAACCATGTTACTAATTTACTAACTCCAGTGATTCACTGAACGACTGTGGCAAGAAAAGTTGTAAAATGGGGCAAAATTCACTTAACAAATGTTTCGCTTAGCAACAGAAACTTTGGGCTTCAGTTGTGTTTGTAAGTCTAGGACTACCTGTATATATTTTCTCTTAGAGACATATAAAATTCTTTTTTCAGTGTTATTGTTCTTTTATTTTTATATTGTAAGCTGCCCAGACTAATTTGGTAGTGGACAGCCCTACATTCAATAAAAGATATAAAAATAAACTTTAAAAATCCAGAAGTCATTAAACTGCTTCTATTCTTTCTGTCCAAATGCTTTAGCAAAAAGAATGTGGAAGTCCAATATTGGTTGAGCATGTGGCTCTCATATCCTCAACTCAAGTGTACCAAGGATTTTTGAGCTGCTATAACCAAGACGGATCTAGGGCTAGGCTCATAATACCAGCACTAATAACACCATGAGCTGGTATTAGGGATATTAATCTTTTATTTGGTGTTTCTAGCATGTATCCCCTTCATGGATTAGTGCCTTGTCATGGTGAAGAGGCTTGTGTAATTCAATGAAGCTATCAGCTATGCCATGCAGGACCACCCAAGACGGACAGGTCATAGCAGAGACTTCTGACAAAACGTGATCCACTGGAGAAGGAAATGGCAACCCACTCCAGTATCTTTGCCATGAAAACCCCATGGACAGTACCAAAAGGCAAAACGATATGATGCTGGAAGATGAGCCCCTCAGGTCGGAAGGTGTCCAATATGCTACTGGGGAAGAGCAGAGGGCTAGTACTAGTAGCGCCAGAAAGAATGAAGCGACTGGGCCAAAGCCTAAAGGACGCTCAGCTGTAGATGTATCTGCTGGTGAAAGGAAAGTCCAATGCTGTAAAGATTTTTTCTCCATAGGAACCTGGAATGTAAGATCCATGAATCAAGGAAAGCTGGACATGGTCAAACAAGAGATGACAAGACTGAACATCGACATCTTAGGAATCAGCGAACTAAAATGGACAGGAATGGGTGAATTTAATTCAGATGACCATCAGGTATACTACTGCGGGCAAGAATCCCTCAGAAGAAATGGAGTAGCCTTCATAGTCAATAAAAGAGTAGGAAAAGCAATACTGGGATACAATCCCCACAATGACAGAATGATCTCAGTTTGAATCCAAGGCAAACCATTCAATATCACAGTAGTCCAAATCTATGCCCCAACCACTGGTTCTGAAGATCATGAAGTTGACCGGTTTTATGAAGCCCTACAGCACCTTATATAACTAACACCAAAAAATGATGTCCTTATCATCATGGGGGATTGGAATGCTAAAGTAGGAAGCCTAAAGATAACCGAAATAATGGGCAAGTTTGGCCTTGGAGTACAAAATGAAGCAGGGCACAGGTTGATAGAATTTTGTCAAGATAATATGATGGTCATAGCAAACCCTCTTTTCTGACAACCCAAGAGACGGCTCTACACATGGACATCACCAGATGGTCAACACAGAAATCAGATTGACTATGTGCTCTGCAGCCAAAGATGGAGAATCTCTATACAGTCAGTAAAAACAAGACCAGGAGCTGACTGTGGCTCAGATCATGAGCTTCTCATTGCAAAGTTTAGGCTTAAACTGAAGAAAGTAGGGAAAAGCACTAGGCCACTCAGGTATGAATTAAATCATATCCCTGTGGAATATACAGTAGAAGTGACAAATAGATTTAAGAAATTAGATCTGATAGACAGAGTACCTGAAGAACTATGGATGGAGGTTCACAACATTGTACAAGAGGTAGCAACCAAAACCATCCCAAAGAAAAAGAAATGCAAGAAAGCAAAATGGCTGTCTGAGGAAGCTTTGCAAATAGCTGAGGAAAGGAGGGAAGTGAAAGCCAAGGGAGAAAAAGAAAGATACGCCCAATTGAATGCAGAATTCCAAAGAATAGCTAGAAGAGATAAGAATGCCTTCTTAAATGAACAGTGCAAAGAAATAGAAAAAAACAATAGAATAGGGAGGACCAGAGATCTTTTCAAGAAAATTGGTGAGATGAAGGGAATGTTTCATGTAAAAATGGCCATGATAAAGGACCAAACTGGCAGGGACCTAACAGAGGCAGAAGAGATTAAGAAGAGGTGGCAAAATTACACAGAAGAACTATACAAGAATGAGCTTAACGTCCCTGATAACCACAATGAGCTGGTCACTGACCTCAAGCCAGACATCCTAAAATGTGAAGTGAAGTGGGCCTTAGAAAAACTGAGCAACAACAAAGCTAGTGGAGGTGACAATATTCCAGCTGAGCAATTCAAAATCTTAAAAGACGATGCAGTAAAAGTGCTACACTCAATTTGCCAGCAAATTTGGAAAACTCAACAGTGGCCACAGGATTGGAAAAGATCAGTTTACATTCCAATTCCAAAGAAAGGCAGTGCCAAAGAATGTTCAAACTATCGCACCATTGCACTCATTTCACACGCTAGTAAAGTTATGCTTAAAATCCTACAAGCTAGACTCCAGCAGTATGTGGATTGAGAACTACCAGAAGCACAGGAAGGATTTTGAAGAGGCAGAGGAACTAGAGATCGAATTGCCAACATACGCTGGATCATGGAGAAAGCTAGAGAGTTCCAGAAAAACATCTACTTCTGCTTCATTGACTATGCTAAAGCCTTTGATTGTGTGGATCACAACAAACTGTGGCAAGTTCTTAAAGAGATGGGAGTACCAGACCATCTTATTTGTCTCTTGAGAAACCTATATGTGGGCCAAAAAGCAACAGTGAGAACTGGACAAGGAACCACTGATTGGTTCAAAATTGGGAAAGGAATCCGACAAGGCTGTATACTGTCACCCTGCCTATTTAACTTATATGCAGAGCACATCATGAGAAAGGCAGGGCTAGATGAATCAAAAGTTGGAATTAAGATTGCCAGGAGAAATATCAACAACCTAAGATATACAGATGATACCACTCTAATGGCAGAAAGTGAAGAAGAACTAGAGAGCCTCTTGTTGCAAGTGAAGAAGGAGAGTGCAAAAGTTGGGTTGAAACTAAACAGTAAGAAAACCAAGATCATGGCATCCGGCCATGGCATACGGGGACTGTAGCCAAGAAATTAAAAGATACTTGCTCCTGGGGAAGAAAGCAATGGCAAATCTAGACAGCACACTAAGAAGCAGAGACATCACCCTGTCAACAAAAGTGCGTATAGTCAAGGCTATGGTCTTCCCAGTTGCAATGTGTGGCTGTGAAAGTTGGACCATAAGAAAGGCTGAGCGTCAAAGAATTGAGGCCTTTGAACTATGGTGCTGGAGAAGACTCCTGTGAGTCCCTTGGACTGCAGGGCGATCAAACCGGTCAGTCCTAGAGGAGATCAACCCTGACTGCTCTTTAGAAGGCCAGAGCCTGAAGTTGAAACTCAAATACTTTGGCCACCTAATGAGAAGGAAGGACTCACTGGAGAAGAGCCTAATGCTGGGAAAGATTGAGGGCAATAGAAGGGGACGACAGAGAATGAGGTGGCTGGATGGAGTCACTGAAGCAGTAGGCGTGAGCTTAAATTGACTCCAGAAGATGGTAGAGAACAGGAAGGCCTGGAGGAACGTTGTCCATGGGGTCGCGATGGGTCAGACATGACTTCGCAGCTAACAACAAAGCATGTATGTAGTAGCAGTTTTATGTATTATGTGCTTTTATTTAAGTATCATACAAACCTAGACTAAAACAAACGATTGATGGAAGGTATATTACTATCAGTGATAAGTAGTAAGATTAAATAATTAATCTCTGGGCTTTAAAGGTCCATCCTATGATGCAATATTACACATAATACACATGTTATACTTAACAAACTAATCCAGAAAATGGGAAGAAGGAGGCAATGGAAGAGCGCAGAAACTGGGCAGAACTGACGAAAAGGAAGGACAAAACTTAACTAACAAAAGAAAAGTTGAGGAAATGATTGGTCCATTAGTGGGGGAAAGTGGCAAGAATGTGACAAGCAACAGAGAGAAAGCAGAACTATTTAACTCGTTTTTTTGCATCTGTCTTTACACAAAGGGAAAAAAACAGTCCAACCTACCAAAAACAGTGCCATAAAAAGAATAGAAACACAAGTTAAGATAGGCAAGAAAATGGTAAGTAAGCACCTGTCCAGCCTAGACAAGTTCAAATCACCAGGACCAGATGGATTACACCCCAGGATACTCAAGGAACTGGCAGACGTGATCTCAGAACCACTGAACTATATTTTTCAAAGATCCTGGAGCACTGAGGAACTACCAGAGGACTGGAAGAGAGCTGATGTAGTTCCCATCTTCAAAAAAGGGGGGGGAAAATAAATCCAGGAAACTACAGACCTATCAGCCTGACCTCAATACCTAGGAAGATTCTGGAAAAGATAATCAAACAACAAATCAGCGAACACCTTGAAGCAAACAAAGTCATCACTAAAAGCCAACATGGGTTTGTCAAAAACAGATAATGCCAGACGAATCTTATTGCATTCTTTGACCAAGTGACAAAATTAGTGGACCAGAGGAATGCTGTAGATATAATTTACTTGGATTTCAGTAAGGCATTTGATAAAGTAGATCACAACCTACTACTTGATAAGATAGGAAAATGTGGGTTAGATAGCATCACCACCAGATGGATTCATAGCTGGCTGACAGGCCGTACTCAGCGTGTGGTCCTCAATAGAACTGCATCTACATGGAAGGAAGTGTGTAGTGGGGTGCCCCAGGGCTCTGTTCTGGGCCCAGTGCTCTTCAACATCTTCATCAACGATTTGGATGAGGAGATAGATGGGGAACTCATCAAATTTGCAGACAACACCAAGCTGGCAGAAATAGCCAATACTCCAGAAGATAGGCTTAAGATACAGGAGGATCTGGACAGACTCAAACACTGGGCACTATCTAACAAAATGAAATTCAATGGTGAAAAAAGTAAGGTTCTACATTTAAGCAGGAAAAATCAAATGCACAGGTATAGTATAGGTGGTACCTTGCTCAATAGTAGTAACTGTGAGAGGGAACTCGGAGTCCTAGTGGACAATCACTTCAATATGAGCCAGCAGTGTGCTGCAGCTGCCAAAAAAGCCAACACAGTGCTAGGCTGCATTAACAGAGGGATAGAATCAAGATCATGTGAAGTATTAATACCACTTTATAATGCCTTGGTAAGGCCACACCTGGAATACTGCATCCAGTTTTGGTCACCATGATGTAAAAAAGATGTTGAGACTCTAGAAAGAGTACAGAGAAGAGCAACAAAGATGATTGGGGGACTGGAGGCTAAAACATATAGGGAAGGGTTGCTGGAATTGGGTATGTGTAGTTTAACGAAGAGAAGGGTGAGGGGTGACATAACAGCAGTGTTCCAATATCTCACGGGCTGCCACAAAGAAGAGGGAGTCAAGCTGTTCTCCAAAGCACCTGAAAGCAGGACAAGAAGCAACGGATGGAAACTAGTCAAGGAGAGAAGCAACCTAGAACTAAGGAGAAACTTCCTGACAGTTAGAACAATTAACCAGTGGAACAACCTGCCTCCAGAAATGGTGAATGCTCCAACACTGGAAGTTTTTAAGAAGAGACTGGCCAGCCATTTGTCTGAAATGGTATAGGGTTTCCTGCCTGAGCAGGGGGTTGGACTAGATGACCTCCAAGTCTCTTCCAACTTATTATTATTATTATTATTATTATTATTATTATTATTATTATTATTATTATTATTATTATTATAAAACTTTTATTCATAAAACATGAAACTCAGTCAACTGAACACTCAAATTGACTGGCATTAATGATTGACACGGGTTGCTGCCAGCATCCTAGGTATCAACCAGGTATCTCCTTAAAATGTAAGATGTTCCGAGTAGCGCAGTTTTTTGTAGCTTTGCTGGAGTTATTGCAGGAAGCTGCAATTTCTTGATGTATTTTGTAAAGTTTTTGGACATAGTTCCCAGTTCCGCAATGACAATGGGTATCACTGTTATGTGTTTCATCCATAATCGTGCAGTTTCGATGGCCAGGTCGCAGTATTTCATAATTTTTTCCAGTTCTTTTTCTTCTACTCTGGCATCTCCTGGTACAGCGCTATCAATCATCTGTACGCTTCGGTTCTCTACAACTGTGATATCTGGCGTGTTGTGTTCCAAATGGCGATCTGTGTGTATTCGGAAGTCCCACAAGATCTTCACCCTCTCATTCTCCGCAACCTTTTCCACCCTATGTTCCCACAACCTTGAGCCTTGGTGGAGCAGTGGGCTAATACCTCCTTAAGTAACACCAGCTGCCTGCAATTAGTGCAGGTTCGCATCCCACCAGGCTCAAGGTTGACTCAGCCTTCCATCCTTCCGAGGTAGGTAAAATGAGGACCCAGATTGTTGGGGGCAATTAAGCTGACTTTGTAATAATGCCGCTTGGGGTGTGTGTGAAAGCCCTAATAAGCAGGCATATACATAGAATGAAGGCTACTGCTAAGCTTGTAAGCCGCCCTGAGTCTTCGGAGAAGGGCAGGATATAAATGGAATTAAAATAAAATAAAAAATAAAAAAACTTTTCAGACACAGGCAAATTGTATTTTTTACACAATGCCCAGTGGATTAGTTTAGCAACTCGGTCATGTCTAGTTTTGTAATCAGTTTGCGCAATTTTGCTGCACTCACATATTAAATATGAAACAATTTCAGCTTTGGTGTTGCAAAGTTGGCAATTTGGATTGTCAGTAGATTTTTGTATCTTCACTTTCACGTCATTAGTTTGTAGTGCTTGTTCTTGAGCAGCCAGTATGTTACTTTCTTGATGGTTCCCATCTTAAGCCATGCCCATGTCAAGTTGTTATCACATTTTCCTTCAATGTTTTTCAAATGTTGTCCATGCAAAGCTTTGGTTTTCCATCTATTTAATCTATCATCCAGCCGTTTTTCCTTATATTCTGCCTTTGTTTCTGTTATTTTGATAATGCTCTGTTTTCACAGCCTGCAGCAATTTTTCTGTACTTTGATTCACATAGTCATTTAAACTTTGTTTTTCTTCTTCTACAGTTTGGTGGATCTACAGTAGCCCTCTGCCCCCTATTCTTCTTGGCAGGTACAATCTGTCGATGTCACTTCGTGGATGTACAGCATGGTGCATGTTCAAAAGTTTACGTGTTTTCTGGTCTAGGTGTTCCAATTCAGCCAATGTCCAGTTGATAATTCCAGCTGGGTAGCGTATCACTGGGATTGCCCATGTATTAATGGCTTTAATTATATTTCCACCATTCAGCTTTGATTTTAGTATTTTGAGGACTCTTCTGATGTATTCCTTTTGTTTTGACTCTTTGACTTTTCCATTCAAGATGTTGTCTGCTTCCAATATGCCTAGGTTTTCTGGTCTAGGTGTTCCGTTTCCCAGTTCTATTCCTTCTATTTTTCCCATTTTTCCTCTTTGCAACTGATGAAACTAGAAATAGTGAAGGTGAGCCTCAGATGATCCTGCATTACAAGGCAGGCTATTAGAACCGAGAGACTCCATGATGAAGTAGCCACAATCAAATAAAAAATGTAGTTTTTTAATTTTTCCCCACACATATTTTTCCAGATGCTTTTTCTCCAAAATAAAGAAATTCAAGGAGTAACTCATAAGGAAACCCTTCTCACCCTCCCTCCATCCCTCTCTCACTCTCACTCTCTCTTTTTCCAGAGAGGAAACCTTATATAAGATATATCTGTCTGATTATGATGGAGATTCTGCAAGTCAATGAATTGTGTGTGGGTATGAAGCAGGCAACTCAATCTTTATTGATAAACAAAATCAATTAGCCATTTATTCTTCAGCATTATAAGTTTGCTCTATCGGTTTGTTCTTTCCAAATGATTCTTTGATTTAGTTTTCTGCAGAAAAAGAAAATACAGTGAAGGGGAATTAAATTACAGGAAAGTTAGTCAATCTTCACAAGTATTCCTTACTTAATAAAGGGCATGCAACATATTTTATGATTTCCGCATTCATTCAACAAAGCTGTGGTGTTTGTAATTGGGTATAAAAAGCCATTCATCTCCTCATGCTGTCTTTTAGCTGAGTGAGCCCCAAAGCATTGTCCATTCTGTTACTGCTGCTGAGATCTGATCAGCATCTTTATAGTTTATCAGCCTTGGGGTTCAATTTTGTTTTGGATGCTTTTATAAATGAGCACAATCACTGGTGAATCTGTTCTTCCCAGATTGCAAAGAGAAAAATTGTGTGAAGAACTTTAGTAGATTACCATGTCACTGAGGATGAAGTACAAGCACAAGGCATCAAAAGTCATCTTAGAGATTATTCTAGAAGATGTACATTTTCAGTTTTCATTTCACTAAAATTAGATGATTGCCTTAGTTATTATTGTTTTTGAAGCTATATTCTATCCTCAGGGTAGGTGTATGATCAATGTGCTATCTGGAAAAATCAATTGTTTTCAAAGCACCATTTATTTAAGAAATAGAAAAGGAGAAAATGGGAACAATATATAGGAATATGAAGTTGATATGTTTGCTTGTTTTTTTAATCTTGTTAGGAGTAGACTTGTATAGTAAAGTCTTTTAAGAAGCTACAGAATAGCATTTAATTATTTGTAGTCACAATGCAAAGGGGCTCAGGAAGTGGTAGAATGAGATCTACTGATAGATTAAGTCTGTGAAGAATTTAAGATTGAAAGACAAAAAAAAATTGTTTTAGATAGAACTTGCCTGCAGCTCCTTAAAAGTATGCCTTTTTCTTGGATTGCAGCCGTGTTGACACATGAGCAGAGGAAAAGATGCATTTGGTTGACAGAGTTACAGGCTGGCACTATATTTGTGAGCCAGTTTGGTGTAGTGGTTAAAGCACCAGACTGGAGACTAGGAGTTCTAGTCCTACCTTAGACAGAAAGCCAACTGGATGGCCTTCGGTCACTTACTTTTTCCCAGCCCTAGGAAAAAAGCAATAGCAAATCACGTCTGAAAAATCTTGTCAAGAAAACTGCAGGAACTTGTCCAAACAGTTCTGAGAATCTGACATGATTAAACAGAAAAAAATATCCATCTTCCATGTAATCCATATTTCCTTTTAAATTCAAATCTATAAACTCTGTAAAATTTACAATAGAGGTTCATGAGTGTTAATAAACCTGCATGTAGGTCAGGGTGTAAGGTGAGCTCTTCTGGCTGGTCACTTATTATTCGTTTTTTATTGAAAGATGGAGTTACCTATTTGGACCTCTGGAACGTGATATATGGATTAATTTCTAGTTGCGATTTCTTTTTAAATTAATTGCTTTGTTGTTTTCTGGTTTTAATCTTGTTCCTTATCAGGATCATAGTAGCAAAATGGATGGCCAAATAAATTGTATAAATAAATAGTACATTTGCAAATTAAAACTAAATAATTATATTACTAATAAAAGCCCATAGTTCGCTTTATGTTAATAGCTTGTCATTTGTTTCTTTTTCATCTTTAACTAGATCCTGTTAACACATTCTTTTTGTGGATAACTTAAGATTTTTTTTAAATTACAGTTCCTGATCTGTGGCAAATACATGCATATGATTTGATGCATGCCTCATAAAATGATTCCTGTCCTTTTTCTTTTTCTCTTCCTTTGGCTCTGCTGTTGCATTATTTTTTTTCTTTATCTAGTAAATTTTAGAATCTAAGGTAGAACATGGAGACTGGCAGGGTCTGTGTAGAAAGGAACCAGCTGTGACTTAATCTTAGCATTCAGAGTTACTCTGATATTTTGATTTATCTGGATCTGGAGAACTCTCAATTTTGCACTCCCCCAGAATTCGTGTACAATTTAGTGATCTTCCTGGATTTGTGATTTCTGCCCAAGGAGCAGACAACAGCTGTGCCTAGGGGGGATCTTTGCACAAATGCTTCTTGAGAGCCAGTTGCCCCTTTTCATGTTCATTCATGACTTAATAATTTACTAATCTGAACTACTACAATGTGCTTCATATGCAGTTGCTCTTGAAGACTCTCTGAAAACTTCCAATTAATATGAAAGTGGTATGCGCAGTTTTTAAGTAACGTGCAGTTCATTAAGGTTAGATCACTTCTTCACACGCTGCACTGGAGCGCCTTCACTGCAAAAAAAGGAAATTTTGTTTTATGGCTTAAATATGTCCTCTTTTTTTACAATAGCTTCCCATCATTCTGAGAGGAAGAAATGTTCTTAGCATTCCTAAGGGAAGATGATCATTAAATTATTTTGTGAGAAAATAATATTGGGATAAATATTGAGCATAGAGGCACTTCCCAAACTGATCAGTTCAGATTATTTCCTATATATTACGTAGACCTTTATGTATGAAAACTGGAATAACTTGGAAAGGAGTGTAGTCCATCATAATTGTCTGAACGTAGATCTCTAAGTAAACTATCTGATATTAAAAGTAAATTACTAGTTTGGTAATACCTTACCAATTAACACATTCAATTTATTTTGACTCTCTCTCCCCCATCCTCAACACTCAGTCTTCATCTTCCCTTTTTTGGTTCCACAAATTCAGTAGTATGTCAGGTTTTATGATGATATTGTGAGTGAATACACATCTTCCTATGAATAGTATCAACATATAACTGTAGAGATTAGCAGGTATTTGTCCCGGAGAAGGTAAACCATAGAATAAATTAGCAGGGAGTGTATCTACGCAGAGATATCTACAATGCTAAGAGAATCTAATGTACATTTGACTTCATTCTGTATCAAATTACTTCCTTTTATTTGGCTATTCACACACACACACACACACACATTCCTGGGGAGAGTGAGTAAATATTCTATCAAAAATCCTTCATCTTGGGTTAGGCAAAACTCATATGGCTGCATTGTCCGAAAATGGTATTATTATCAGAACAGATGTTTCAGTAAAGAAGCAGGCCTTAAAGATACAGCCATGGGCTTAACAGAGAACCATTCAGAACAGAATGAGAATGGGAAGAGTGGAGAGATGTTCATGGTAACTGTTGAACATGTTCCTTCTTTCTTATTTCCATGTGAAAATAAATAATTCTGAGGGGAGTGGTTAAATAATTAAAAAATAATAATTTTAGAGATGGTTTTCTTCTTCCTAGAGTTGAGAGAGAGTGACTTGCCCAAGATCACTCCACTGGCTTTATGCCTAAGGCTGGACTAGAATTCACAATCTCCTGGTTTCTAGTCTGATGTCTTAAACACAACACCAAATTGGCTGTCTTGGCAAATTTTAATCCTTTTATTTTACTATTATTCTTAGGCTAGAGAAGGGTTTCTCTCCTAATGACCTTTAATTTTCTGACTAGCAACAGAAGCCAAGAAATCCTTCCTCTAACTTTAAAGGTGAAGTATAATTCTTATAGTGGAACCACAAGGGATGGGAAAAATTGTCAGAAACAACTTTCTCAATTTTTTCACTTTGTCTGTTTGGTCCATTGTTTGGCAGACTGGTGTAGAAATGATTCTATCTGACTAGATAAATTTTTAGATAAACACACCGTAAAGCAATAACATGATTGCACAACATATTATGTTTTAAAAATCATGATGCTGAATCTAATCACTGACAAAAACAAGGCTTAAACATTCATGTGGAAGAGTTCTACCTTCTCAGTCTTCCTGAATCTTGCTAGGTCATTGCTACCTGAAGCTCTTGGAGGATGGTTCGTTTCACAAAATGAGGACCGCCATAGAAAAAAAAAACTTTGCCTTCGTTGTCTCCTAAGATAAGCATTTTTCTATGTACATATTGAGTAAGCACACACAGACTAACACACACACACTTTTGACAAGTGATCATTACCTATAACAGCCTTCTGGTTTTGTATAAGTTTAATACAGTGGTTTATTTTACTTTGACTATAGATCTTGAAGAAAAAACTGCATAAATTCATGGAAAATGTAAAACCAATTAATTACTCTACGTTTGTCTTCTATTGTACTGCTAAAAAGACACATGGTTGGGGGAAAAACTGAAAATGGAAACCATATTCCCTGATGTAATATACTGTATGTGATGTATGCTAGGCAGTATTCCAGCTAAGTGTTACAGTATATTAAAACTAGGGAAATCCAAATTAAAAATAAAACCTTAGCCAACAGACGTTCATGGTTGGTCCATCCTATATGATAAGGAAATTGGAGGAGGAAGTCCTATGGATTATGCCTTGAGATTCTGGAGTAAAAGATGAAATCTAAATATTAATAATAGGGATTATGAAAATAATGCATGCTTTATGATGTATCAGAATGCTTAATTGTCTACAGATGTTAGCCATTGATGTCAAACAAAAGCAGAAAAATATATATAACATCAAAATAGGAAATTTGTTACAGAATGGGGAAAGGTAAGAATTTGACATGCTGGTGGTTGTTTTCATTTGTTGCAAAGTATCTTCCCATTTTTAGCTTTTAGACCTATTCCTAGAAAATACATAGAGGCCATTTGCATTTTTATACTCCCTAATTTAGTTCCAAAATTTGGGCTCCCACCCTGAACAATGATATATCTGGGAAGTGTGGGTGGAGGGAAGAATTATGGCTGAAATTCTACACTTTAATTACTGCTTGGTATTAACTTAAAAGAAAAGCTTCAAAGAAACTCTTAAATATTTCTGGCTGGCAGTCAAAGTAAACCCTCTTAAGTTTTACAAGACTTAGTGAAGTCTAGCTCAGTCCTTTTTCTCTCCAATTTTTTGAAATCAACTTTGCTTCTCCTGTACTAGTTACAGGTCTGATCTATCTTATCAAACATCTTTGCCATCTCTTTCTCTTTAACAGGCTCATAGATGGAAGGGAAAATCCAGCCCAGAATCCTCATGCTAAAACAGGATGTGAAATCTCTGCAAAGTTTTGTGGTTTAATTGTCTATGATCACACCATCCAAATATGAAACTATCTGCTACCCATTAATAATTTTCCTCTTTGTCCAAAGACATTAATTACATTTTGCAGCTATTCCTGTGGTTGGTTTTTTTTCCTGATCTTGGGGAATTGTCTTTTAGAAATATGTCCTGTTACAGCATGGAAACATTGAGAAAGCCATTCCCGCCTGACCTGAAGGCTTATGTTCCTTCGTGTTGCTATAAAAGTTCAATTCACAGAATAACCATGAAGAAAAAATTATGTTCCAAAGGGTCCCAGTGTTGTATTGAAGAAAATCCTTTGAAACTAGGAAATATTTGATTGCATGGATAAATAAAATCACCCTCATCATATAAGTCTCTCTTAAGTATATGCTTGAGAACATGGTACAGTGTTAAGCAGGCAGATTTAAATCCTAAAGGATGAATTCATAAATGTTGCCATTCAAAATACTAAGGATATTTCTGCAAAAGGACTTTGAGATAATTCAGAAGCAGCTCCAGCACTTTGTGATCCAATACAAACTATGTTTGAGTATTCAGCTGCTTTATTTCTCGTTCAGCTGTGGTGTGTTTTAAACCACAGTAATCTTTTCCTCGAAGCACTTTATCTCTGGCCAGATTGTGGGCAGTTTGCAGTCCACTTCCTCATTCACAGGAAATACTTTGTCTCTCCTGGTTCAAAAAAGTATTTCAAGAGGAAAAGGTGCTTTGATGGCTTCTCAGCTTTCTGTCTTAGGAACCAGTGAGATGTATTTATTGCACACGATCTGCAAATGTACACAAAATGAAGGACACATTTTTGTGCATGAGTGCATGTCCATGCATACACCCATATGCATATATGCTTTTCTTGTGCCTGGACCAGGGATGAAGGAAAAAATCTTTATGGTATCAGGACCTGTAGTAGATAAGGGCAGTAATTACATTATTTTCTTTGCTCCTTATGAATGTTCCTACTGAGATCAGCAAGAGTGAAAATAATCACAGCTGTCAAGGGACTAAGTGTTAGGCACGGAGATTGTATGTTTGATCATACACACACACACACACACACGTCAGTGTCAGTGTCCATTTTATGTGACCAATGCATTATTTACATTGATTACAATGTATTTTACATTGTATATAAATAAAATTATTATTATTATTATTATTATTATTATTATTATTATTATTATTATTATTATTTACATAAATCTGTTCATAAATTTCTTACAGAAATCTAGTCACCTTTGTACCTGAGCCATACTGCATCTATATTAAAATTCTCTACAGCTGCTTAAGGACCATGTTTTCTACAATTATTCAGAATTATTTCCATGGAAATATTTTGTGTAGCATCATATTCGTGGTATGTTCTTCACTCAGTTTAGGACCAGGTCACAAAATACAGAACAAATGCCACACATACGTATATTAGTAACACTAGTGCCCCACCTTCATCCAATCCCAAGTGGCATGGATATTGTGATGTTGTTGCTTGTGAATTGCCTCTATTGAAAAATATAAAATGCATTTGAGATCAGGTGAACTAACAACAGTAAGCTGGGAAAGTTAGCACCATGATCACTCTCCTTTCTTGATTACTATTTCTTAAGAACAAAGGAGCGGTTGGTATAATAGAAGTCTAGAAAGAATAAGATGAAGCAATAAGAGCTTTTAAAATATCAGAAACAAGAAGTTGGACTTTGAGCTATATGCAGAGAATGGGATACAAATATTTATATTAAATTTTGGAAACTGACAGTGTGTGATCCTATATATTTATTCTCAAAAGTAAGTCCCATGGACTTATATCCAGCTAACAGATGCAACGCTGAGTTCTCTGATTTTTTTTATGAGGTGTATCATCTGTTTTCATAAAGAAAAGAAAAATGAAGAAGTCTCTTAGAGAAAGAAAACTGCAGTCCTTCATCTTACCTAAGATTGGGGAAGTTCATGTGCTTTCCAATTATGTCATTTTTCTCAGTGTTCTCATAGGCCTTCATTCCTATTAATCTTCCACATCAAACTTAAACTTCACGTTTAAATGCATGCATAAATGCAGCTTCTCCCAAAAGGTACCTTTTAAAATTAATATTGATTGGCATGATTTCATTTAAAATGTGCTTTAAAATTAATTGTTATTTATTAGGTGAGAAATCTTCCTCAAACATTGAGGACGTAGGAAAGAAGAATCTCAATTCTAACCCACACTTTAGTATTTACTGGATCACTTACATTTAATATCTGGACATGTACAGGTTAGTTCCCTCAGTCTTACCAGAGATTATTGATCAGCTAGAGCAGACATGTCAAACACAAGGCCCGGGGGCCAGATCCGGCCCACGAAGTGGTTTCATGCGACCCGCGAAGCCATCCTGGAAACAGTGAGGGAACGGCCCCCAATGCCTTGGCCCTGGCCCAGAGACCCTCCTTCTGCCAGAGACCCTCAGATCTGTCCCACTCCTGCCCAGGCCCCCATAGGCACCCTCGATGCGAACTGGCCACGCCCACCCAGTAGGCCATATGCACTCTAGCCACACCCACCCAGTAGGCCACGCCCACCCAGTAGGCCACGCCCACCCAGGCCACACCCACCCAGCCCCCTGAGGGCAACCGCAATGCTGATGCGGCCCTCAATGAAATTGAGTTTGACACCCCTGAGCTAGAGGCTAGGAGAGCAGCTTCTAGACTAGACTGTACATATCTGGATAGAGTTGAGCCCCAGTACATATTAATTTCATAAACACCGTAGTTCTCCCTCTTATTAGAAATACAGATTCCTGTGTGTTGTCCATATGCAGCGAATTCTAAAACGGCAAAAGAAAAGTTCTAGCCTAAAGGTTTGTTGGTGTTTTGATTTCCTTCTTCTGATACCTAGCTTCATAAGTGCCAGGAATATTTCCAGGAGGAATCATCTACTTTATCATTCTTCCACCTGCTTGAAAACAAAAAACAAAAAGGTTTACCTCCTCGTCTGCTGCTTCTTTGAAGCAGGCCTTGAGGGCAAAAAGCATTAAGAAAAACTCAAGCATTATAAGAAAAGTTATAGCATAAATTGTCTAGTTGAGGATTTTTCTTCAAAATTAAGTCAGGCAAGCAGGGGTCTTCAATGATAGCTTGGAATAGTGGGAAATAAAGTCTAGTTTACGTTTGGTATTGAATGTCAAATCGTACAATCTTAGTAACTATCTGTCCATCTATTCATATTATCTTTTTTTATTAAAAAAAAAGAATGAAATTCTAGTATAGGAAATCTAAGTGAAATACTGACATTTATCTCGAGGTACTTTGGGAGTACTGAATTGGAATACCAAAATGAGAGGACTTGGTAACTGGCTCATTTCGTGTTTTGTCCCAGTAGACATAAATAGGCCTAGCTAGGTCTAAGTAGAGCTAGGCCAGTGCATTTTTCTACTGAGCATAGCCAGGAACAGAACCCTAGAAAGTAATTCTACATGGATTGCAGAGAATATTCAAGGCACCCATAGAGAAATGTAGGCATTCTTCTCTAAAGAGAAGTAAGGTGAATATATCAGTGTTGATCTGGTGAGAAGAATCTGCTCTGTCCTTGGAAGGTGTAATAGTAGCTGGTAAGGCCTCACTTATCAGTTTCAGTTGGAAATGTCCAAGCTTCTTTGAGGCACATTTCATTTATTTCATTTCCTATCTATCTATCTATCTATCTATCTATCTATCTATCTATCTATCTAATTGGCCACCCAACTCCAATGGATTTGAAGACTAGGGCAAAACACCATAACAACAGCTAAAAATATTAGGTCAAATGGACAACTCAGACTAAAATGATCTAATAAATAAAACCAACAAAACAAACTAGGGGCCTTAGGCAAAAAACAGCCCCAGGCATTTGTGAGGTTTTCAAAGCTTTCTGGAACTTAGGACAGAGCTCGTTGACCTAATCCCTGGAGGGATGCTGTTCCAGAGGATTGGGGCCACAACCAAGAAGGCCTGATTCCTTATTACATTGTTTAATGGAGGAGACCTGGAATACACACACCCTGTTGGAACATACTGAGCAGCCAGAAACAGTTGGAGACAAGTGACCCCTCAGATAGCAGTGCTCTATGCTATGCAGGGTTTATAGGTAATAACCAACATCAGTCAATGTTGCTTACATAGCAATGGTGACAAACAGGCATATTGAGAGGGGAGCTGCTATTGATTTCACCAATGCATTTTTAACCAGCTGTAGCTTCTGGGTGGTCTTCAAGGGCAGCTCTGTGTAGAGCCCATTGTGATAATCCAATTGTTAGGTGTAACATCAGAGTAATTCTCTGAAATGTTTAGACTGACTAAACTTTTATTCTGAAACCCTGGGGCTGCCACAGACATCAACCCATTAATTCATTATTTAATTGTCACAGCATGAGGGATCAAATGTCAGAGAACTTGAAGGTTTAACATGATAATAGTCACATTTGGAAATTTCAGTTACAAGATTATGATACATATGAAGCAATGCTGTGTACTGTAACTAATCCTGTCACTAATCTTCTATGCCTCCTTCCCTTCTGAGTGAAATCTGGTAGAATTTTATTTTCAACTTAAATCACTAAAAAGGAGGTGGTCAGTGTTGAGCAAAAACCAGTAGGCCCAAGTGATAGAAATCATATATATTTCAGCATTTGAGAAGAGTCCTACCATCAAACCCTTACATAATGCTGTAGATGAGAATTGATCTGAGACATAAGTTCCTTTGCAATACATCACCTGATAAGCAATAGGAAGAACTTCTGATAATTCTGGGCATCCTATAAATATGAATAATAGGTAACACTTACATGACTATGTTAGGGTCCTGGTGTTCAGTGAGCTTTGTTGTTTTCTTATAGATGTTTCCTTATCAAACTAGGTAATATTAACAGCAAACCAAGTTCAGCAAATACTAAGAACCCAACAATTCAAACCTGAGCTATTATTAAGAATAGCTATTATTAGAGAATGATGAGATTTGGAAAATTCATATTATAATGAAGGAAGTGATACATTGAGGAAAAAAGCTGAAAATATTTGCTGCACAATAAAAACAGTTGATATTATAAAGCAAGTTTTTGAAATAATTTGCAACAGATGCCCATGATTATGTGACAGAATGGTTATGCTATTATAACTATAATTAAAAGCAATTTATTACACATACAGCCCCTTGAAAACTGTTTATTTAATTAGATTTCTTTCCATATTTCCAAAGCTAACAAAGACAACAAAAGAAACATACTGTATGTACACAATTACCCATAAATGTGTTAGACATAATAAAATTGATATTTAAGAATTTCCTGTCTTTAGGCTTCAGAGTTTTGTTGCTTTCAAGCTAAAAAAAATTAATATACCTCATTAGAGTGAGATGAACAAATTCAGTTCTTAAGAGTATCAGAGGAAAAAGCATGCGAAGCATGTTAGTATTTTCAAAAAGTCATATGAAATACGTAACAATGCTAGAATCTAGTTTGCCGGGGAGTTAAAGAGATATAATAGATTTTGGAGTTAAGCACAGATCATATAAACTAATACCAATGGCAATTAAATCAATCACTACTAATTTAAGTCCTCATGATTTTAGTGGAACTGCTTTCAGTGAAGTATTGTTTAACCCTCTATTTTCTGTACTATTGCATGTATTAACAAAAGAGTCTCTTCTGTAATGAAATATTGCTTATATCTTGGGGAATCAGGAAGACAAGGAAAATCCTATTTCAATATTATCACTAAGACACCAAAAAGCTGTAAGCAATTTCTTATTAAATATTTAAATCCTAGGGAAAAAAACAGAAGACTCAGAGTTGCAAAACATTATCAGCCTCACAGGCAAAGGGGAGGGGGGAAAAATTCCTTGCAACTTATCACACAGCTTTTTGCCCTCATTTTGAAAACCAGATGTAAAAGAAAAATTACAGCTGCTGACGGTTATTATTAGAAACCACAGAAAGCCACAATATGTTGTTCAAGTGAAATATATGTAACAGGTAATAATAAATCAAGGGAGACACTGAGATGGACAATACAAATTTCAATGTCTTCAGTGAGCAGGCTCTTCTTCTCAGGTTTGGCCAACTATTTTGTGCTGAAGTAGCAATTGTAACATAGAGGAATAGACCCATTTTGCACTCCTTGCAATGTTTCTATGGCCTCTCACAGAAATATATTTTAAAAAGAGAATGATGGTATCACAGTTAGGTGCATAAAATGTCCATCATTGTCAGCCATTCAGTTGTGTCCAACCCTCGGCCATCCTATGGATCAGCACTCTCCATGTCCCTCTGTCTCTCACAACCTCCTTCAGATCCACCATGGTCATCCTGTGTCATCCTTTATAGTGTCTAAGGCAGCCCCTTCTCCTTTTTCTGCTGATCACTCCCAGCATGATTGACTTTTTGAGTGAATCGCTTTTCTCACAACATCACCAAATTTTGACAGCCTTTGTTTGGCTATCTTGGCTTCCAGTGAAATTTTTGGTGAGGTTCCGTCTAAAACCTCTTTGTTATTTTTGCAGTTTACGAGATGCGTAATGGTCTCCTTGCGCACTACGGTTCAAAGATGCCCATCCTTCTCCTAAATGCCTTTCTCAGAGTCCATGTTTCACAGCCATAAGTAGCAACCGGAAAAATTATTGCATTAACTAATTTGCACTAGTCCCTAAGCAATGTGAAATCAGCAACAACTGTGAATAGTTTGTGATGATCTTTCTCTTGGTCAGGTTAAAGGAGAAATATTACCGAGAAATGGATTGCCTGCCTTCATATGAATACACCATGTGCATAATTCCAACCTATTGGGGTTTGTCATTGTTGTAGCACTATACAGCCATGATGCAAACTGTATCAACCTTTGAACTTATATCATGATGGTGCATGACTGTATTACTGTTAATTAGATTTACAGTATATTCCATCTTCATTTTGTACACTGTACAATGGTGCACTGTTGTGTCATTCCCAACTAACCCTAGAGGAGGAACATCATGTATATATAACCTAAAAGAATTAGAAGAGAAGAACTACTAAGAATTGGATGGCTTATAGATAAAAGTTAAAAGAATGCAAAATATATCAAGAAGAAAAAGAAGAAAGCCAAGC
The DNA here is from genome assembly GCF_947247035.1 of Vipera ursinii. Lineage (NCBI taxonomy): Eukaryota > Metazoa > Chordata > Lepidosauria > Squamata > Viperidae > Vipera > Vipera ursinii. The sequence continues at coordinate 144,943,496 of NC_139516.1, read as the reverse complement.
AGGAAATAATCCATCAAAGGGGCAACACCCATCCTCGCTGAGGGCCTGGAAGAACAACTGGGTCTTAAATAGCTTGTAAAAAATCAAAAGGGTGGGAAAGCATGGAGGCATTTCATTTTTGTGCCTCACAGCACAGTGCCCCGTTTTTGCATCCTGGGGCGTAGCGGCATCCCATTTTTGCGCCCCACAGCATGGTATCCCATTTTTGCACTCCATAGCATGGTGTCCCATTTTTGCACCCCATGACCACGGTGCAAGTGCGAGGGAGGGTGTGCATGCACACCTGTGCACATTGGCCAGCCTGTCCTGCAGCCCAGTGACCAACAGGCCACAGACCATTACCCAGTGGCCATGGCCCACAGGTTGGAGACCCCTGCTCTAGCTGACCTAATCAGATGGGCAGAAAATTATAGCAAGAGACTGACCTTCAAGTAACCAGCCACTCTGTCATGCAGGGCCTTATAGATGATAACCAGCAGCATGAATTGCACTCAGAAGCCAATGGAAAACCAACATTGCTTACAAAGCAACAGAGACACATTTATGTACATGACACAACCATCACTGCTTGTGCTACTGCATTCTGAACCAGACATAGCTTCCAAGTGGTCCTCAAGGGCAGCCCCATGTAGAGCATATTACAATAATCCAGTCAAGAGGTGACTAAGGCATAAGTGACCTTCTGAAGACCTCTGAGTCCATGTAAGAGCGTAAGTGGTACAAAAGGTATACCTCCACAAAGGGCTCTTGCTCAGAAATGCTGCTTGTTCTTTGAATAGGAGTGGTGAGTCCAAGAGGTTAGCAGCTAGTTTCACATGGTTAGGTACAACAACATTAAAAGGTAGATGAAGGGTCCATAGAACCAGAGGAGACAAATTAAACCTATCCATCTTGTCAGGACTGAGCCTGAAACTTTCCTTACCATCCAGAGCTGCATAGCTTCCAGTCACTGGGTCAGGATATTGACAGCATCACTTGATCAGCCTAGAGCAGGGGTAGGCAAACTTGGCTCTTTTATGACTCGTGGACTTCAACTCCCAGAATTCCTGAGCCAACATAGCTGGTTCAGGAATTTTGGGAATTGAAGTCCACGAGTTATAAAAGAGCCAAGGTTGCCTACCCCTGGCCTAGAGTATCCTCAGTTGAGTATCCTCAGTTGAGTATTGAAGATACCTGATTCCAAACTGACAGATGATCTTGCCCAGTGATTTATATAGATTAAATAAAAAGGGGAGAGTTGAGTCCTGAGAGCTCTCAAATAAATGATTGTGATGGTGACCTCTTATCCCCTGTCAACAGCAAGTGAAACCAACCACAGAAAGACAAGAACCACTGTAAAACAGTGCCTTCTCCTCCCAATCTCCAGAGCGGGCTCAATAAGATCCATAGATGACTGCATCAAAAGCTATTGAGTTATCAAGGAGCATCCCAAGTTTGCCACAGATCATTGATAGGCATGATCAGTGCTATCTCCATACTGATTTCTGGCCTGAAACCCAACTGAAATGGGTCTAGAATATCTGCTTCCTTCAGGTTGCTCTGGAGCAGTAATTTTCAATAAAATGAAATCTGTAACTATATACTACAGTTTATATTTTGTATAAACATAGTAAACTATAAACAAATATAGAATTCTTCTGTTCAGGATGCCAAGATTCTATATCAGATACACTATTCCAACATTTCATGTGGGCTTCTGTTTTTCACCCCAGTCATATTCCAAGCCTATACTCTTTGATCTCCAACTCCATGTTTATTTTTCAGGGAAATCTTTTTTGTGAAACTTTGCTGGTATCTGCTATGTAATGAAGAGGGATACATCATTGTGGTTACTGATTTGCACTCAGAGGATGAGTTTGCTATTGGAAAAATTTCTAAAACAGATGGATGAAATAGGTTTAATTTAGTAAGAATAGTTACCTGCATTACAATAAGGCGCTATAGCATATATTTTATAGTGCTTCATTAAATCTTACCCGAGGTGTGTTCAAACCACTCGGGGTGAGTATTAATGGACCAATAAAAAAAACCCTGGGGCATCTTAGGGCTAAAATACTTTGACTATGTAAGTTTAAATTAAATTTTAAAATAGATGTTAAAAACAATTTCCCCTCATATTTAATACATTTACCACTACTGAAAATTCAGAATAAAATATGAAGAGAAATAAGAAAAAAACATGCAGAGTCTATAGTATCTTTTAATATATGACTTCTCCTTCTGATTGTAAGTACAAACCTATACACTACTCTTCCCACATTGCCAAGATTTGATGCACAATTTCTGTCTCTTTTAAGGATTCTATTCTTAAAGGGATTATGTTGGTTGCAAGTGGTTGTAGATATGGCTGGCACATGCCTGATACTGTAGCTAGATAGCAGACTGGGCTAATTGTGATCTTCTGGTAGTCCATGAGTACTGAACAATTAAATAGGGCCAAAATATACCCTGATTGCTCAACCACTAAATCACGAAACACAACATAAAGTCAACAAGGGGAAGGGGGGAGATAAATTTTCTATATTGTAGTGAGAATTAAATTTCCAGGGGTGCAACACATCACCAACATATCCTTTGCCCATGCCTCTTGTATCAATGATTATTACTTAATAAATGAGAAACTATTGTGTAACAAGGGAAAGTACCAGCCCAAGCATAACATGTATTTCCAACAGTATTTCTGCTCATAGGAGTCAACAACAAAGATTTTTTAAAAATGACATTTAAGCTTATGTCTTTGCGTGCAATATCACAACCAAAATACAAAAGGGCGAAGTTTGAAGTGTGATACTCCACACATGTTTTTTTCATTTGTTTCCCACCCCCTATGGATGCCCATGCCTTGGGCTTAATATAGATTCCAGATGCATTCTTCAACCCATTGTTTTGTTTTCTTTCTGGAGGGTAGATATTTTGCATATGATCACATTACTTATGTAGCCATTTTATGAAAACGCCCCTGAGATGTGCTCAAATTTTCAAATTACTGTTATCATTATGTTATCATTATTATTTAGATTTAGAGGCTGCCTAACTCCACAATGACTCTGACAGGCTTACTCTTTAAAAAAAAAAGAAAAGGAAAGGAAAAGGAAAACCTGTGGATCTGTTAGGAACAGGAACCAAGAATGATACTATGGGCCACTCAAAATAGTTTCTTTATTACTCTTTATTTGCCTCTAGACAGCAATCTTGCCAGACTAAAGCACACTCTGTATAACTATCAGATAAATCCTGTGTAGGTTTTGTTCTGTACCAGCCTGCTACCGGCCTTGCAGAAAAGGCAACCCCTTTACAGACGGCAAGAGGCTGGAATATGTCTGCCAAATTTATTACAAAAACAAACAAGACACGAACCAAGATACCGGAGCTTTGAAACACTATCTGAGCGGTTGCTTTCAGCAAACCAGCCCTCCCCACACAAGTCCTTTATAAAGAGTTCAGGGCGTGGCTTCTCTCTCCCTCCTTCCAAGAAGCCCCATTGCCTTCCTCTGTTTACTCCTACTTGACTGCCTCCTGCGTCGGGCGTCCTTGAACAGGGCCAGCTGTGGGTCATCTTCAACCACGCTTTCAGGCTCACACAGCTGGGTCTCCACCAGGTGGGAGGGGCCTGGCTGGGGGCTCTGCGGAGCCTCAAAGCCATCATCAGCAAGTTCTTCAACACCCCCCTCCTCCCCCTCATCTGAGTCATCCGACCCAACTGCCGAACCCACAGGCTGTCCCTGAATCACAACAGGTTTTAGAGAGGATCCCTTCTGGGCTTCTTTTGCATACCAATGACTGAAGGCTGATTTGTCTGCCCTATTACATGCCATATACTATAGCAAACTGCCTAAGGCTTTATCAGCACCCTTATACCAAGGCCTGTGAGATCAGCCAAGTGTTTAAAAATTTCCAGAACATCTTCAGGATGAGAACTACATGGATCTCTTCCAGAGGGCAGGTACCCCAACAGACAAAGCTCAGTAGCTTAGAAAGTTTGAGTATAGGCTCTACAGAATATTGAGAACTTAGTCAGCTTTCTCAAAATAGCTATTATTGGGGTTTGCCTACTCATAAAATGGATGCTGTTCTTTAAAAATTCTGTGCCCCACCATAAGCTGATACTTGAATCTTTTTCTAGACAGACCCCTTCCACAAAAAAGAAGTGGAAAGAAACCCGTATCGCAGCCACCAACAGCCCTACTTTAAATGATTTATCAAATTTCTCACATAAAGTCCATCCTGTTTTCAGAGGTACAAGTAGAGCAGAATGAAATATGCCTGTAGTTCTGCTTCCTTCCTTCCCACCTTATTGTATCCTATAAAAACATCCCACTGAGGGCAGTATTTCTAGGATAAGCATTTGGATTTATTTCACCCTATAAAAGCACAATTCATTAAACACTCTGATAAAAGTGGTCTGTTTTAAACTAAGACAACTTTATCACAGTCATTTTAATTATTTAGCAACACTTTCTTAAAGAAGTGCTTAACACTTTTCTCTGACAAATGTTCTTTTCAGTTGATTCAACAAGTATTTGAAGAAGGGGAAAGAGGATACTCCATAAAATTTCTCTAGCAAATGATCAGCTGGTTTGGCTGGTTACTAGATTTAACCTTTTTAAAGCTTGTATCAATATTCATTAATTGGATGTTGGGGAAATCAAGTAACAGCAAATTAGCGCTCATTCTGTTCTTACGGCCATTTTATTAATATTGCCCATTGTTATTTGACCATTATTATTTATTAATAAACCTATTCTCTTTTAAAATATTAGTTCAACATCTTCACCCTAATTTGGAAGACTAAGCAAACAGTAAATAGTGATGGGAGAAGAATTTCATTATGTTCACATTTTGATAAATTTCATGAATTTGCCATTTGTTTTACATTTTGATAGGCTCAAATTCATACTTTCCAAATCAATACCCGAGTCCAATTCACATGTCCCAAATGAATTCCTGTTTCAAATACAGTTTTGTTGTAATAGTTCTAAGAATGTGACAATATATTATCTGACCCCAAAAAAAACCCTGTACAAAAATATGTACATGGGGAAAACTTACCAAAAAAAGAACACACACGATCTATATGTATCCCTGATCTATTTTCATTTCTATCTTCTGTCATGCCAGATCAGTTTTTTCACTAAACAACTTCTCAGAATGATTATGTTTACCTTCTAAACAATACTGTTCTCTACTCCAAATGATGTATAAACAGAGTTAACTAGAAGTGAAGCCCATGTATGTAAGTTGTTTATTCATACCTTTTCTGTGCCACTGAGGAGTGATATTCATCCTTCAAGAAAAAACAAATTTATTGTAAAGACAGTCCTGACCACTTATGTGGCATAAATATACATCTTATTAAATGTACAGAACACATGGGGGGCGGTGTATGTGTGTTTATACAGTAAGTTTTTTTATATACAAGAACTGAAGTGAAGAGAATGCCTTCTGGCCTAACAGGGAAAATTTAATTTCTATAGTGCATGGTTGTATCCTAATACCTTCAATCAAAGCAACTGTGCAAAAGCTTTGCAAAAGAAACTGGGACAATGGCCATAGCATTGCATAGACATTTTCCCTAGCATTTTTCCACAAGAGCAGGTCTACTTTTTTCAGCTCAATTGAGTGTTGATACATTGGTTGGGACAAGAATTGACAGATTGAGCCTGACATCATGGACTGAGAGAGAATGACTGGCCAAAAGTCACCCATCCAGCTTTCTTGCCTAATGCAGGTCTAGAACTCACAGTCTCCTGATTTCTAGCCTGGTGCCTTAACCACTAGTCCAAACTGGCTCTCACTGTTGCAAGGAGAATATGGAGCCTAAATAAATGAATGTTTTATAGTCCAGCACACACAGAAGGTAGATAATTGTGCCTTTGGAAATGAAGTTTCCGATGATTCTCTGTGTTTATCAGTAGCCAAAATAATGGGGGGGGACCAAATCAAAACAGCCATTAGTTTTTATTGATGGTAACTAGAGATGCTTCTGTTTGTAATCCTTAGCCTCCCCTTGTATAATGCTAATGTTTCTTATTATTCTTTTTAGCTTTAGGCTGCTGAAAGCCTCATATGTCTTAGCCCTTATATCATCATTTTAAAAAGATTAATCTTTAGACAATGGTCTCTGAATACCATTAATCTTGCTCTTGGACTTGTTTGTTGTCCTAGCATAGTAATCATGAGATTATCTAGGGGGGGAAAAGTCTGCTCGATAGAACAGGAGATGGGGATTAAGGGGTACCCTAGTGATAAATTACTTAGATACTTGATGCACAAAGTATGTGGAAAATGACAGGACTAAATAACAGCAATTCAATGAAGGTTAGTAATTAAGGTAGAAGGAATCACAAAAGCAACACTTAGTAAGATTGTTCCGCAGCATTGAGAAGATTCAGTTGTGGCACATAGGCAGCAAACTCATAATATGTGAAGAATAAGCACGCATGCTTTATATGTCTGCATTCGGGAGTGGGGTGTGTGTGTGTCCTGCATGCGATAAGATTCTCATACAGGGTTTTGTGACTTCATTGCTTGATGTCATATTGTGTTCATTTGCTGCTAAATGATCATTGGTGCCCCAAACACCAAGTTATCAAGATCTCATCATCTTTCCAATATACTAAGCTAGCAAATAGTGGACTCACAGCTTCTGAGGAACTTTCCCTCTCCTCCTTGCTTTCTTTGCCTCAGAAGTTATGACACAACTGAACATCATAATTTCAATTTCTCTGACTCTTTCCTGTTTCCCTGGGTTCAGCTGATAGAAAAAGAAGAAATTGGGACAACTGAAAGTACTCCATACTTTTTAGCTAATTAGATAATACAGGTAGTCCTTGACCTACGACCACAATTGAGCCCAACATTTATGTTGTTAAATGAGACATTTGTTAAGTGACTTTTGCTCCATTTTATGACCCTTCTTGCCACAGTTAGTAAGTGAATCACAGCAGTTGATAAGTTAGTAACCTAGTTGTTAAGTGAATCTGCCTTCTCCATTGACTTTGCTTGCCAGAAGGTTGCAAAAGATGATCACATGACCCTGGGACACTGGTCATCAATATGAACCAGTTGCCAAGCATCTGAATTTTGATCACACGATCATGGGGATGCTGCAAAGGTCGTAACTCTGAAAAATGACCTTAAGTCACATTTTTCAGTGCCGTTTTAACTTTGAACGGTCATTGAACTGTTGTAAGTTGAGGTCTACCAGTATCTTCTTTTCTGCATAACACATGAAAGCAAACCAGCTGCTTATTGTTTTCTTTCACCTGTAGCTTAAGAATTCCTAGAAATTTTTATTATGATTATTCTGGAATAGGTTTTTCCCAAAATATATGTGCTCTAGATGTCTGGGACATCAGCTGCTAGAATTCCCAGCCATTCTAACCATACTGGGGAAGGGTGTTCTACATCAGATATTTTGCTTTTGCTTCAAATTTCAAAGCACAATTTCAGAAGAAAAATATTTCCAGACAAAAATTCTCAAGTTTTCATTGAGGTAAATAATGTCCATATTATATCCTATGGTCAGGTGCCCATTGTCCACGGGCATTTTTATGCATCCTGGCTAACAAACATTCATGTTGCATTAACAATTCAGATGCAGGAATCTATATGAACTGAAACACAATGCTTTATTTCACAGAGAGAGAGAGAGAGAGAATTGCCTTCATATAAAACATGATGAAATGAAGAGGGCTAACTTCCCTAGTTAAAATACTATTTTATACCACTGTTGAGAAGAATCTGCATTGCATATTTTACCACACATTCATCAGAGTTAGTGACTTTTGGAGCAGATCATATAATCAAAGATGGTAGCCATTTTAGATTTCTCTCTATGATCAGTTGTCAACATGCAATTGCTTGTGGAGTTTGCAGCAGGATTCCACACAGATTCCAGATCACTCCAGTTCTATCTCATTGCCATTAGCTGTGGCTTCAAGAAGTGGCCAAGTCCTCAGAGAGCCACTATGTAAGCGTGACTCAAAATATGATCACAGCAGCCATGTGGAACCATTAAAACCAGCCATTGTGAGGTAAATGTAATACGTACACTTTGGAAACTTGATGTCTTCCAGATATTTTTTATTTCCATTTACATCATCAAACTCTTCCAAAGTAGCCAAAAGGAAAGAACTAATTTCATACATAAGCAGGCTACTTTTAAGAACCAATTTAAAGTTTTCTTAGGTCAGATCTTTGGATTGTTGCCCTTTCCGTGGAAGCCAGCTATCTTGGGAGCGTGAAAGAGAAATATTAGCAGAAGAAGTGGAAAAAGGGGGATTAAATAACTTAGTTTGGATCTAAATTCATTCACTGATGGCTTTGGCCTTCTCATTACAGGAGTGGACTATAAACAATGCTGTTCTTGCCACTTAATCCTATTTTAGGTGAACAGGGTAGTACTATACTAAAAGGTATTTAATTTGTATATCAACAGGGCTTAATTTGAACTAAACTTAGTTCATAAACTACATCTTCAGGTCAGAAATCCAGTTGGAGATCCAAAGCTGAGCCCAGAAATACAAAAAGTAATATTAAATTGAAGCATATATAGGGCACATTTGTTTAACTACAGTTCTCTAACTGCAAATCCATTTTCTCTTCCATGAATAAATGGATGGCCTGTTCATACTGAGCTCAGCCTGCTTTCTCCCCTATTGACAGGTAGCTGCTGCTGTTGTGCTTATAAAAATCTATTACAGGACTGAGAACAACACAACATTGATATTTTAAATAGCTAGGCTATCAGCAATCAGCTGTAGTCATCAGCTAAAAATAAATTAGATCTTATGACTCCTCCTCACAAAAATTTGATTTCCCGTGCCAATGCACAAATCCTCACCAATGTTTTGGGTTTTAATTATCATTTTAGTCACAGTTAAAACAGTTTGAAATGATGTAAGCAATGACTTTGAAAAGAAATAATAGTGACATTAAATTTTATTTAAATTTCTACAGCACTGATTTGTATATAGGCTCCCACTCCAAGTTCCCACGAAGCTGTAAAACGTTTAAAATACTGTCTGTGCAAATGCAAAATTTATGAATTCACACATCTCTGGTTGATTTATGTGAAATAATAATGCACTATTTAATGCTTAAACATGGCTAGGAGCAATGCTAGGCTATCAAGATGTACAATGGAATAATAGATTTATAAGACGGATAACCTTCCTGCCTAGAGAAGCTTGTTTAAAGGTGTTGTACAGATATATTAAACTATATGTAATTTTATACTAACTTAATGCTGTAGGCCTATACTGGAAGCAGTAAAAGATTACTGCCACAGCATTTGCAATAATAAAATGAGCCACACATTCAACATAATAGCGTCTGAGTAACAGAAAGGAAAAGGAAAAAATAGGGAAAAGAAGTTATTTATGATTGCAAACTTTTTCCTGGCCAAGACTTCCAACAAGATCACATAAAACTCTTTGTTGCCAATCTGATTGAGTTCAACTAGTTTTGTCTCTCAGTTATTCCTTGCAAGGCCAAATGCTGTTTTATTTTCTCCCTCTCATCATCATCCAGGCTTTCAATCAAAATAAATGGAATCAATGTTCTCTAGCATCAAAAAGCTATCAGAATCCTACCTCAACAGAGCAAGAGTCAAAAGTCAACATGAATAACTGATTGGTTGATGCTGTTCCACTCATGATGAAACCAAGGTCAGCTAAAAAAAATCAGTATTGGGTAGGCTGTAGTTGCATATGTTCTCCCAGGTCAGTGTCCAGTCAATGCAGAAGAGTGTGCTCATCATGGAATAGCACATACTGTACATTAGCTTTTGTTTGGGGGCACTATTAGATACTTCATACATTTCTCTCTTTTTATAACTCATAAAATATACTCTTGATGGGTTAATTCTATGTATCTTTGCTTGGATGAAAGTGTCGATAAATCTTAAATGAGTTACATCACAGGGAATTGAGATTATAGCCTTCCTTCCTTTGCATCCTTCTTGCTGTTGTATTATAATCACTACAATAACTATATTAACATCAGGTATTTTTTTTATTCCCCTTCATGGATTACTGCCTTGTCGTGGCAAAGGGGCTTGCGTAATTCAATGAAGCTATGAGCTATGCCGTGCAGGGCCACCCAAGATAGAAAGGTCATAGCAGACAGTTCTGACAAAACGTGATCCACTGGAGAAGGAAATGGCAACCCACTCCAGTATCTTTGCCATGAAAACCCTATGGACAATACCAAAAGGCAAAACGATATGACGCTGGAAGATGAGCCTCTCAGGTTGGAAGGCATCCAATATGCTACTGGGGAAGAGCAGAGGGCTAGTACTAGTAGCGCCAGAAAGAATGAAGCGACTGGGCCAAAGCCTAAAGGTCGCTCAGCTGTGGATGTGTCTGGTGGTGAAAGGAAAGTCCGATGCTGTAAAGATTTTTTTCTCCATAGGAACCTGGAATGTAAGATCCATGAATCAAGGAAAGTTGGACGTGGTCAATCAAGAGATGACAAGACTGAACATTGACATCTTAGGTATCAGCGAACTAAAATGGACAGGAATGGGTGAATTTAATTCAGATGACCATCAGGTATACTACTGCGGGCAAGAATCCCTCAGAAGAAATGGAGTAACCTTCATAGTAAATAAAAGAGTAGGAAAAGCAATACTGGGATACAATCCTCAAAATGACAGAATGATCTCAGTTTGAATCCAAGGCAAACCATTCAATATCACAGTAGTCCAAGTCTATGCCCCAACCACCAGTACTGAAGAGGATGAAATTGACCGGTTCTATGAAACCCTACATCACCTTATAGAACTAACACCAAAAAATGATGTCCTTTTTTATTGAAAAGTTTTAAAATACATTTTAAAAAACATAAACTCCCTCCCTCCCTCTCCCCCCCACTTCCCCTCCCTCCCCCTCCCCCCCGACATCCCAGAGCTGAATACAGGGTGTAAACTTTAACCAACTTAAGCTAAAATATGCTAACCAACTAAAAAAGACACTTTAAATTCTATCGCACTTTACTTCCTCTTAACATAACTAAATAACTAAATAATAATAACTAATTAATAATACATCATATAATACTAATACTTACTCATATACTAAATGAAACTTTCTAGTCCCATATTTATTCTGAATATAATCAATCCATCTTCTCCATTCCAAAATATATCTCTGTTGCGATTGTTCTTTAAAATATGCTGAAATCTTTGCCATTTCCGCCAGGTTTGAAACTTTTAAAGTCCACTCTTCTATAGTAGGCAGTTCCTCCTTCTTCCAATAATGGGCAACCAAGAGTCTTGCTGCCGTAATTAAATTTAACATCAATTTAGTATCTATAACAGTACAATCTGTAATAATACCCAACAGAAATAACTGTGGAGAAAACCTTATCTTTTTCTTAAATATCTTCTGCATATTCCACCAAATTTTAATCCAAAAAGCTTTAACTTTTTTACAAGTCCACCATATATGATAATAGGTTGCATCATCACAACCACACCTCCAACATTTAGGCTGATAATTCGAATACATACATGCTAATTTTTTAGGATCTAAATGCTATCTATAAAACATTTTATAAAAATTCTCTCTTAAATTTTGTGCCTGTGTAAATTTCACATTTCTGACCCATATCTTTTCCCAGATATCCATTGTTATGTGCTCCTGAAAATTCTGGGCCCATTTTATCATGTAATCTTTAACAAGTTCCGTTTCTGAATCTATTTCTATCAGTGCATTATATATCCTCCTTATATGCGCTGGACTTTGATCTCTTATTTGTTTAACCAAATTTGCATCAGTTATTGAAATACCAACTTTCTGATTTTCCTTTCATCTAGCTTGTAACTGCCCATACTGAAACCAAGTCCACACTATTCTTTCTTCTTTTAAAATATTAAATGGCTTTAATTGCCGTACATTCATTTCCATTCTAACAATTTCTTTATATGTAGTCACATCATGTTTAAATCCCACACTTATATTTTCTATTGCATGTTTAGGTATTGCCCAAATTGATATTTTATAATTTAGCTTATATCGATATTTTTTCCAGACTCGCAACAGGGAATACCTTAATATATGTGTCTTAAAGATATTATCCACCTTCTTATCATATAATATATGTGCATGCCAGCCAAATAATAAATCAGATCCCTCAATATTCAATAATCTCCCTTGTGTTAGATTAAACCAATCACTAATTGATGATAAAGCCGCAGCCTCATAATATAGTTTAAAATTGGGCATTTTAAGACCACCTCTTTCACGTATATCTTGCATTATCTTAAATTTTACTCTTGGTCTTTTCCCTGCCCAAACAAATTTATTAATACCTTTCTGCCATTCTTCCAAATTTGAATCTTTTTTGAGTATAGGTATCATTTGAAACAAAAATAAAAATTTTGTTAAAACATTCATTTTCACTGCTGCAATTCTTCCCAATAAAGACAATTGTAATTTTTTCCAACTATCTAACTCTTTTTGTATTTTTAACCATAACAATTCATAATTATTTTTATATAATTTCGCATTTGAAACTGAAAGATATACCCCCAAATATTTAATTTTTTTAACTATTTCAAATCCTGTTAATTTTTCTAGGACTACCTTTTGTTCTGTGGTCATATTTTTAGGCAATATTTTAGTTTTTTGCATATTTATCTTAAATCCAGAAACTTTTCCATATAACAATATTATCTCCATCAGGTCTACAACCGACTGAGTCGGTTGACTTAATGTAATAACCAAGTCATCCGCAAACGCTCTCAATCTATAATCTTGATCTCTTATGTTAATTCCCTTAATTTTATTTGAATCACGTATCTTAATCAATAATATTTCCAGTGTTAAAACAAACAACAAAGGTGACAACGGGCACCCCTGTCTTGTACCCTTTTCAATATTACATGGTTCTGTAAAACTACCATTAACTATTATTTGAGCTTTTTGCTTCTGATATATTGCTCTAATAGGTTGTAAAAACTCATCCCCAAACTCCATCATCTCTAATACTTTAAATAAAAATTGCCAATTCAATTGATCAAAGGCCTTTTCAGCATCCAAAAAGATCAGCGCTGCAGAGACCTGGTTATTTCTCTCCAAAAATTCCAATAAATCTACAATATGTCTCACATTGTTTTTCATTTGTCTACCACTTATAAATCCTGTTTGGTCACTATGAATCATTTGCTGCACAACCTTCATTAATCTATTTGCTAAAATTTTAGCAAATATCTTATAATCAGTATTTAAAAGCGATATTGGTCTGTAATTTTTGTTTTGGGTAAGATCTTGATCTTCCTTTGGAATCAACGATATAAAAGCTGTTTTCCACGATGGAGGCACTTGTCCTCCAGATTGAATTGTTCTAAATAATTCTTTTAGAGGTTCCACCATTTCTAACTGTAAATTTTTATAATAAATGGCAGTCAAACCATCTGTTCCTGGTGCTTTACCCACTTTAAGTTGTTTAATTGCTAAAATGATTTCTTCAGCATTTATCAATTGATTCATCCCTTCCCTTTGCTCTTGTGTAAGTACAGGGATATTCACTTCTTGTAAATATCTATCTATATCTAAACCTTGAATTCTATCCCCAGCATAGAACTTAGAATAAAATTCAACAAAAGCCTTTTTAATATAATTCTGCTGAAACACCTCTTTTCCCTTGTATTCTATCTTATCTATGTTACGTGACCTTTGTTTTTTCCTTAACAAATAAGCTAGCCACCTACCCGGCTTATTAGCATTACAAAAAGTATTGTGTTTAACATACCGTAAGTTAGATGCCACTTGATCTGCCATCAACATATTACTGACCTCTTAACAAGGTAATTGCTTCCTTCGCCCTCTTATCAGATGGGTTCAAAATTGGAGCCTTCTCTTTCCTCTTGATTTCCTCCTCTAACACTTTACGCTTATATTCCAATCTACATCTATATTTATTATTCAAATATATTAACACTCCTCTCATATAGGTTTTACTTGCATCCCAAACCATTTCAATAGGAGTACCAAAAAATGATGTCCTTATTATCATGGCGGATTGGAATGCTAAAGTAGGAAGCCAAAAGATAACCAGAATAACAGGCAAGTTTGGCCTTGGAGTACAAAATGAAGCAGGGCACAGGCTGATCTAATTTTGTCAAGAGAATACGATGGTCATAGCAAACACTCTTTTCCAACAACCCAAGAGATGGCTCTACACATGGACATCACCAGACGGTCAACACAGAAATCAGATTGACTATATGCTCTGCAGCCAAAGATGAAGAAGCTCTATACAGTCAGTAAAAACAAGACCAGGAGCTGACTGTGGCTCAGACCATGAGCTTCTCATTGCAAAGTTTAGGCTTAAACTGAAGAAAGTAGGGAAAAGCAGTAGGCCACTCAGGTATGAATTAAATCATATCCCTGTGGAATATACAGTAGAGGTGACACATAGATTTAAGGAATTAGATCTGATAGACAGAGTCCCTAAAGAACTATGGACAGAGGTTCGCAACATTGTAGAACAGGTAGCGTCCAAAACCATCCCAAAGAAAAAGAAATGCAAGAAAGCAAAATGGCTGTCTGAGGAAGCTTTGCAAATAGCTGAGGAAAGGATGGAAGCGAAAGGCAAGGGAGAAAAAGAAAGATACGCCCATTTGAATGCAGAATTCCAGAGAATAGCTAGAAGAGATAAGAATGCCTTCTTAAATGAACAGTGCAAAGAAATAGAAGAAAACAATAGAATAGGGAGGACCAGAGATCTTTTCAAGAAAATTGGAGAGATGAAGTGAACGCTTAATGAAAAAATGGGCATGATAAAGGACCAAAATGGCAGGGACCTAACAGAGGCAGAAGAGATTAAGAAGAGGTGGCAAAATTACACAGAAGAACTATACAAGAATGAGCTTAACGTCCCTGATAATCACAATGAGGTGGTCACTGACCTCAAGCTAGACATCCTAGAATGTGAAGTGAACTGAGGCTTAGAAAAGCTGAGCAACAACAAAGTAGTGGAGGTGACAGTATTCCAGCTGAGCTATTCAAAATCTTAAAATACGATGCAGTAAAAGTGCTACACTCAATTTGCCAGCAAATTTGGAAAACTCAACAGTGGCCACAGGATTGGAAAAGATCAGTTTACATTTCAATTCCAAAGAAAGGCAGTGCCAAAGAATGTTCAAACTATCGCACCATTGCACTCATTTCTCACGCTAGTAAAGTTATGGTTAAAATCCTACAAGCTAGACTCCAGCAGTATGTGGAATGAGAACTACCAGAAGTACAGGCAGGATTTCAAAGAGGCAGAGGAACTAGAGATCAAATTGCCAACATACACTGGATCATGGAAAAAGCTAGAGAGTTCCAGAAAAACATCTACTTCTGCTTTATTGACTATGCTAAAGCTTTTGATTGTGTGGATCACAACAAACTGTGGCAAGTTCTTAAAGAGATGGGAGTAACAGACCATCTTATTTGTCTCTTGAGAAACCTATATGTGGGCCAAGAAGCAACAGTGAGAACTGGACATGGAACCACTGATTGGTTCAAAATTGGGAAAGGAGTCCGGCAAGGCTGTATATTGTCGCCCTGCCTATTTAACTTATATGCAGAGCACATCATGAGAAAGGCAGGGCTAGATGAGTCAAAAGTTGGAATTAAGATTGCCGGAAGAAATATCAACAACCTAAGATATGCAGATGATACCAATCTAATGGCAGAAAGTGAAGAAGAACTAAAGAGCCTCTTGTTGCGGGTGAAGAAGGAGAGTGCAAAAGTTGGGTTGAAACTTAACATTAAGAAAACCAAGATCATGGCATCCGGCCCTCTCAATTCCTGGCAAATAGATGGGGAAGAAATGGAGATAATGACAGATTTTATTTTCCTGGGCTCCAAGATGACCGCAGATGGGGACTGTAGCCAAGAAATTAAAAGACACTTGCTCCTGGGGAGGAAAGGCATGGCAAATCTAGACAGCACACTAAAAAGCAAAGACATCACCCTGTCAACAAAAGTGCGTATAGTCAAGGCTATGGTCTTCCCAGTTGCAACGTATAACTATGAAAGTTGGACCATAAGAAAGGCTGAGCGCCAAAGAATTGAGGCCTTTGAACTATGGTGCTGGAGAAGACTCCTGCGAGTTCCTTGGACTGTAAGGCGATCAAACTGGTCAGTCCTAGAGGAGATCAACCCTGACTGCTCTTTAGAAGGCCAGATCCTGAAGCTAAAACTCAAATACTTTGGCCACCTAATGAGAAGGAAAGACTCACTGGAGAAGAGCCTAATGCTGGGAAAGATTGAGGGCAATAGAAGAAGGGGACGACAGAGAATGAGGTGGCTGGATGGAGTCACTGAAGCAGTAGGCATGAGCTTAAATGGACTCCAGAAGATGGTAGAGGACAGGAAGGTCTGGAGGAACGTTGTCCATAGGGTCGCGATGGGTCGGACACGACTTCGCAACTAACAACAAACAACAACATTTTTTTTATTATTTAGCATTTACAGTCCTCCCTGATAGTTTTATGGGAAATTCAAGTGATGTCTTTTCTACTTGTTATCATCCTATTTTCCACAACTGCAAAAGTGTTACAAAAAAGGTAAGTGCTTTTTTTCTCTGAACATGGGAGTCTTAAATGTGGACAGTCCTTCAGCTGTCTAGTTATATACAGAAGGAAGGCAATCCAGACTATTGGCACAATGTGGACACAGGGTGATAAATCTGGGTTGAGAACAAATTAAAAGTTTTGGAGTATTTTTTTAAGTCACCATAGATCAGAGGTCCCCAACCTTTGGGGCACCAGGTACCAGTTCAGTGGAGAGATGTTCTTCCACAGACCGGAGGGGGCATGGTTTTGTGTGCTGCCTAGATCCCACAGATGGGGCTTTGTTTTTTTGTGCAGACCGGTTGCTGGCTTGCCGCAGTCTGGTACCAGTCCACAGAGCGGGGGTTGGGGACCCCTGCCTTAGATGAAAGGTATATTGGATATCAATATAAAATGAAGTGGAGGATTATGTCTGAATCATGTTATTTATTTAATTTGCCAATCACCTTTTACACCTGAAGTATTTATTTTTGGTAGAGACAAGGAAGAAATCAGCATCACATGAAAGGGTGCATCCTACATAATATCAACATGTGGGGGGGGTGTTTTCAAGCCTTGTACAATTCCTGTTGAAGCTGCACCATCAGATGCGCAATGTAATCCTGAGCAACTTCAATGAATGATAATAAAGAAGTACAACAATTAGACATGCATACTGACACGTTATTTGTAAACTTCTCTCTCAAACTTAGGTTGTGATGGCTGACAGAATGGGAACCAAGGTGTCACTAAAATTAAGAATATGTATGTTCATGGGGAACCCCAAAGTTTGCAAAAGTAATATATTAAAGTTCATGCCCATATATACACAAGGAGTGCAATGAGGATTTCTATTATTGTATATATCATAAACCTGCAGGGCATTGTGCCAAAATTACTTCATGTGCCACATTCATTTCACACTGTATTCTCTGATAGATTGCTCACATTTAACATGCACTTGAGAAAATGTTCATCGCTTAGTATGGAGAGATTTGTAAAAAGCAATATCACATCTCACTTGTACAGTGGAAAAAGAGTGTTTCTGGGTTGGGGTTTGTTTGTTTGTTTTGCATATGCCTCCTTCATGCTTCAGCCCACATACCCTGGTTCTACAAGATTTTGGAAACTACAAAGGCAAAGGAGATGAGCAAAGGAACTTTACTCCTTTCTTGTAGTAGGAAATCACTAATAGAAAATATACTTTTGTTCACTGGCATTAGACCTTAAGAATGGAAACTTCAGCTGGGACTTTCTATCTATTATTTTTGGCCTTCACCTAAAAGGATGTTGTTTGCTTGGCCTGATATAATTGCATATGTGGATTTTTCTTTTTTGTAAGTCTAGATAAGACAACTAAATCAACAGCAGACCTTGGTGGAGTAGTAGTGAAATTAGTTTCTCTATCACTATTTATCTGGAGGCAATTCTGGATCTAGCTTTAACTCCAAGATTGCAATGTCCAGAAATATCTATATTCAATTCTGGCTGTCTATGAAGATTCTCAGTCATCCAGGTCATGGCTGTCCCAAAGGTGCTTTTTCAAAAGGCAAATGGACTTTGTTTTTTTTTGTTTTTTCTTGAAGATGTTTCGCTTCCCATCCAAGAAGCATCCTCAGTTCTGACTGAATGCTGGAAAATAGAAGGTTTTATATTCCTTGCAGTCATCTAGTTGTTAGCATTTTGAAGGTGGGTCATTAGCTCTCTGAGAGTCATCGAGGCCCCTTTGCCTACAGTGGGCAAGCCAACCCGCAGAAGTCAACAGGATATATTTCAGCAACAATTTGTTGAAGGGTTGTGTAATTTAGAGTTCTGTTCTATTTGCCTCTCAGGTCCAGCAAAAACTGCCTATCAGTGATCGACACATTGCTTTCTCATGGGATAAACATGATCCTAATAAAAGCCACTATCTCTGGTTGAAAGTATCCTATAGTCCTTCTGTTTTACTGAGGTTATGTTTTTGAGTTAATGTAGGGTATT
Source organism: Vipera ursinii (assembly GCF_947247035.1). Lineage (NCBI taxonomy): Eukaryota > Metazoa > Chordata > Lepidosauria > Squamata > Viperidae > Vipera > Vipera ursinii. The sequence continues at coordinate 144,924,964 of NC_139516.1, read as the reverse complement.
GTGGGAGGAGGTGAGAAGAATTAGAATTACAAATGGAGCAGAATTATCTCCGTCATCAGTTTTCATCCATTTGTGCACTCGTTCCTGCAATGTCCCGTCTCCCCTAGTGCTTGAGTGAACATAATTTGCATTACAACACTATCTTTTACTTTGGGTGGCTGCAGTAAAAAGTCAAGGTGGGCAAGCCAACACTGGTATCTTGTGAAGCACATCTCTGTCTGTTCAATTTGGATGGAATCCGAATGCTCAGATATTATAAATATCTCTGGCTCATTCACCTTTATAAGATTTCCACATTCTTTTCCACCTTTCACTTATGTATGATATGATTACTTCACACCAGCAAAACACAGCTTATAACAATTTATTTATTTAGTGACTATTCATTTACATAGTTATACCGATAAATAAATAAAAAATCAAACTGGAATCTCTTTCATACTTGTTCCTCCTTGAGAAGGATTACCTTAGCAGAAAATTAGAAGCCAATCAATTCAGTCAGAATAGAGATGGAAGGGACTTTGGAGGTCTTCTACTCTAACCCCTACTCAAGCAGGAGACTCCATACCATTTCAGATAGCTGGCTGTCCAGACTTTTTTTTAAAAAAAAAAACCTCCAGTGATGAAACACCCACAATCCCTGAAGGCAAGCTGTTCAACTGGTTAATTGTCCTGTTAGAAAATTTCTCCTTAATTCCAGGTTGCTTCTCTCCTTGATTAGTTTGTATCCATTCTTTCTTGTCTTGCCTTCTGGTGCTTTGGAAAATAAGTTGACCCCTTCCTCTTTGTGGCAACCTCTCAAACACTGGAATACTGCTATCATGTCACTCCTAGTCCTTCTTTTCTCTAGACTGGCCATACCCAATTGAAACCGTTCTTTGTATATTTTTGTCTCCAGGCCCTTAATAATCTTACTTGCTCTTCTCTGCACTTTTTCCAAAGTCTCAACACCTTTGCGAACATCTTTGCAAAGTCTGTGAGGTAGCTTATCCCTAGGTGAGGTATGAATGTACAAAGAGCTGATGGTGAGCTACCTCTCCACTCACTGAATTGAAAGCTAATGGAAATATATTAGGATCTTAGGTATGTTCTTGGAGAGAAAGTTGAATGAAAAAGTAATGAAGAGTGACCTAGCAACCCTTTCTCCTTCGTTTTCTCTTAGTTTTTGGTAGAACAATATGGCAGACTCTGACAATTTCTATTTAAGTCAGATTTGGACATTATTAGTTTAGTTCCCGGTTGGAAGGGAAATGTTAAAACAAACTTTTTTTTCTGTTCTCAGGAACATTATTTTGGATACTAGTCTGCCACAACTTCATCCATCAGAATAATCAATTTGGCTATCAGTCACTGAATTTGTTTTCTCATTTCTCAGGTACGTTTAGTCATTCCATGCCAATCTTTGATACAATAATGTAAGTGTGGAATGGAATGCCTTTCTGTTCATTCTGGCATAACTTCTTTCATTAGCATTGTCTGCAAATGAATGGATCTTTCTAGCATGAGTTGGCATGGGTCATTAAGCTGACCATTAGTCATTTAGTAGATAATCATTGAATATATTCACAAAGGTTACATTTTGCTCAGACACAGATGCTCTTATGTTTGGTCACAGATCTTCCTTTTTTTAAAAAAAAGATAGTTGGGGTCCCACAGTATTCCCAGCATCCCCCAAAGTATTTAAAAGACTGCCTCTTCTTATACCATCCCATCTCTGGAGGAGATAATCTAACAGTGCCACTGAGGCGTCTGGCTCACAATGCGTTAGCTAGAAGTAGGGTCTTTTAAGTGCCAGCACTCCAGTTACAGGGCTTTCTCCTTGTGCACATACAGTTAGCGTCTTGCTTTGAATATCAGCAGAAAAAAATGCTCCTTCCCTCTGGATCAGACTGCCTTTAAAATAAACTATATTTTAAATTTTCATTTTCATTTTTAATATATTTATATTATGGGAATTTGATTTTTATTGAAGGGTTTTTGTATTGTTTCGTAGGTTGGCTAGACTGTTCCAGGTTCCCAAAACACAAACAAGAACTAAATAAAAACATAGACTTGGTCCAATAAAATATCAAAAGTGTTCTGCAAAAGTCAGGGCTTACAAGGCACCATTTTGATTTAACTTGAATTAGATGTTCCACATGGCTTCTCACCTACCAGTCCAGAAACTGATCATTAATGTCCTGAAAAAATGTTTGGCAAAAGTGAATATGAGTTGAATGTTCATTGGGATTTTCTGGCTAAGTAGTTGTTTTGAACCAGGAATCCAACACGTTCCTGTCCCTTTCCACACGGTATTTAATTTGACAGATTGAAGCTGTCTCCTCTATCAGTTTCTCTATTTGTTTTCATTCCATAGACTAGGGGACATCCATGCTAAACCTTTTAGATGATCCACCAAGGATCTTTATTTTACTCTTTACAATAATGTCTGCTCAGAAATAAATCAGTAAGTCAAGTATCCTATTCAGTTGCTGCATTTTGTCTAATATTTCTGTTGTGATTACTCACATCAGCATGCTAGCATCATCAAGAATAAAACAAACACAGCCTTCTCTTCATAATTGATTTTGCTATAGCACCATTTTAAAGGGGTGATCAGACACATTAGGATAATCTCAGGCCTATGAGGAACTCAAGAAATAGCATTATCTTCCCATTTGACCAGCAACTTGTCCTGGTATTTAGGTAACATATTACTTAAGGTAGGTATGTTGAAGCTGGATTGTTTGAGCAGAAAAACATAATGAAAGCCACACACTGGCTCAGTCCTTTTTGAAACAACAGTATTCTCATATTGGATCTCTCTCTCTCTCTCTCTCTCTCTCTCTCTCTCTCTCTCTCTCTCTCTCTCTCTCTCTCTCTCTCTCTCTCTCTCTCTCTCTCTCTCTCTCTCTCTCTCTCTCTCTCACACACACACACACACACACACACACACACACACACACACACGCACCTCAAACCCAAACTCTGGCTCTGACAGCAGCTGGTCAGATACTCTGAGGGAATCCATAAGCAGACCAAGATGGTGAACAATTTATTCTATTGTTTATCCACAGCACTGCATGAGTACAAATATTCTTCATTTGACCATAGAGGTCCCATAACTAATATGATTGATAAAAATATGTTCTATAAACATGCTTTATAAGTCAATATGTAGATAGTTATTACATTTTCTTGTTCCATGAATATTGCCCAATTTATTATTTCAGCTATGTATTAGTTTGCAGAAGTTAGGGAATACCACACGTAAGAAAAATAATTATGTTTTTCAGATAACTCCAAGCAAAAAGACTTCCCAGTGATATTTTGCTGCCTGAGGCAAACAATGAAATGGCATTTGCCATATATCATACCTATAGAAGCTAACTATTCTGCAAGTACATTTTAATTTGAACTCTGGGGATAGGAGAGTATCTCTCGTAACATCTCATTGCAGTCTAGTCTAGAGCTACAGCAGGAAAAAACACATGGCCTTCATCGTCCTGTTTCCACATAGCCAAGGATCTCAGAATAATATTTTAGGACAATCTTTTCTTCTTCTCCAGTTGCAATTTACTTGGAGATTATTGTCTCACTAACAGTAAACACTGCTTGTAAAATCAGAATATATATTTGCAAGTAGTTTGTCTTCCATAAGTAATAGAAAAAATTCCCAACTCTCTTATCCATTCAGCAGCCTTCCCAAAATGAGAGGGAGGTAAACTCCAGAGGATAATTCTTCCCATTTTCTTCTGGAAATATTGCAATCCCTGAGTTTATGGACCTTTACATTCCATAAAGAACATCAGAAGTTCATTGACTTGTTGTATTTAAGGAAGCAAACTATAAATCATAATGTTTTTGCTTTGAATAAAGGCTGATTCCAAGTTTGAAGGTCCCTTGACTCTGGCAGCCATGAAGACAAATGTCCCTAACAGGACTAGTTGCTGACTCACCATTTTAATTTTTTACAATGTCCCCAACATAGCATTGTGAAGAATTAAAAATGCAGCAGACTGCCTAATGCTGATCAAAGCATGGAGCTCCAAAGGGGAAACTTGTTCTAAAGAACAGCTCAGTGCAGGTCCCAGGGTGTGTCCTGAGGGCCTCAGCAACTTCTCTATGGATGAATGTTACATTTGCTAACAACACTCCTTCATGAATACAAAAGCTGGCCTAGATAAGTCATTGCTTCTCAGCCATTCCCAATATATTCATGTGAATATATTAATAATGAGTTATTAGCAGGATATTTGTAAGGATTGTAAACTCAACACACACATGCACACACACATACACAGTCAATTCAATGTAATGGCTTAGATGCTAAAATGGGGAAAGGAAGATGCAGATGTTGTGTCAAGATTCCAACTAACGAGCCCAACCAAGCAAACACCCTCGAGTCTCTTCAGGCTCTTAATGCAAAACTTTATTGAGTACATCGTATCAACACATATTAAAGTAGAACCAACTCTAGCAGGCACCTTCCCAAACCCCCATAGTAAAAGCATTGACTTTTTCTTCCTCCCTTCAGGTCAGGTCACGTTGCCCAATCAGGTTAGAAACTTGTTATGAGAAAGCACCTCTAGGTCTAGCCAGGACCTTGCCAATGTCCTTGATTCCCATGTTCTGCTTCTTTTAATCTTTGAAGTCCACATTCCAAACGTCTCCCCTTCCCCCCTCCCCCAAGCTTGTTGGCAAGTTGAGAAGCAATTTCTGTCGCACCAGCAAGATGGAGTTTCGAAACTTGACATGCTGCTCATCATAGCAGCTTAGCCTAGCACAGGGGCTGGCTGAGGAATTCTGGGAGCTGAAGTCCACAAGTCTTAAAGTTGTCAAGGTTGCAGACCCCTGGCCTAGCATACCTCACTGGGTTGTTATTATGAAGGTACAAGAAAATACACATACACATATGCTGCTTTCATCTTTGAGAAGGTAAGGTATTAATGTAAAATAAATAAATAAGGATACTTGTAATAAGTCCAAAGTTTGTTCTTGTACAGACTGATGCTTACATTTTTTTAAATTAAAAAAAAGCTACAATAAAATATGGAAGTATTTCTTGCACAACTTAGTGTTATGCTAGGCTAGTTGTACACCGTAACAATGTAATTTGATGGATGACTTTAACTTTACCTTAGATGTTTTAGTAAATTCTACTAAATTCTGGGAAATCCAATGTGCTTCCGCAGCATAGAAATGTAACAAAATAAATAAATAAATCTCATCACAAAATTCTAAGTTAGGCAACTTCACGAAAGATATAACTTCCTATTACATTTGTTCTAGATATTTCTATCACTACAAAAGTGTGTGTTGAACATGTGCAGACATGTAGTTAGAACCAGCTTTGTCCTGAAAGAGAGTGAAGAAAGATTTTATTAGCCCCTTGAGATCGACCAGACAACAAGCACATAGAAGAATGCTAACTCTGTTATTATTCTAAGTTAAGCTAACAGAATCTTGCAAGAGCGAAAGTATATTTTTCCCCTTGATTCCTTTTATTCTCCAGAAAACTAAGGAAAGTCTCTTCAGAAATGTTTCTCATTCCCTCCCTTCTTCTGTGGGCTGAGACCTCTTTTACTTGCCATTTGTTCCATCTGCTGTTCTCGCTCCTGTCTCTTATGGTCATTCTCACATATAAGTAGTCCCCAGCTTACAACAGGCAACCATTTACAACAAGTACCCTCCCAAAGGGTACTTATGACCTGCCTCCAAAATTTCAACAGCTAAACCCCACTGAGTCCATGTAACCACATTTTGGGTGCTTGGCAACCAGTCGGCGTTTATTTATTTATTAATTATTTATTAATTTAATTTGTATACCGCCCTTCTCCCGAAGGACTGAGGGCGGTGAACAGGGCAATATGTATTTAAAAAACAAGATACAAAAATTAAAAGCAATTAAACAACAATGCCCATGAATAAATTAGTACACATTAAAAAGTTAAAACAGATTTATAGAACCCAACCCCATCCCATCAGGCCAGGCCAGCTTGTTCAAAAAGGATGCTGCCATTTGCAGCATCCTTCAGTCATGTGACCACCATTTGCGACCTTTTTGCTTAAAACCAGAAACTGCTTTTCAACAAAAACGCACCCACAGTGAACAATTGGTTTGTTTAAGAACCACAGCCTCACCATGGTGATTTGTTTCAAGACTGCTGCAAAAAAAAAAGGCTATAAACTCAAATCGGTCACATGACTCTCTCGACTTACAACGTAATGGGCATGTCCCATTATGGTCATAAGTCAAGGACTACCAGTACCGTTACAAGTTATGGGCAATCAAAGGAACTGGAATCTGAATAGTACAATGAAACCTTTTTTTAAAAAAATTGGTCCATGCAGCTCTTTGGAATGAATACGAAGTAAGGTACATCCAGTCACATGGTACCTAAAGATACTACAGATCCTTGTGGGAATTATACTTTTAAACCCAGTGTTATATGTAATTACACTACAATTCCAGTCCCATTTTTTTAGTTACTATGTGTTCAGCTGTGTGCATGCAGGTGTTAGCAGTTACCAAAGTGTAGAAATACAGTGAAGATGCTTCCCTCTTCTGGATAAAGCTAAGAAAGACTTAAGGCAAAAGAGAAATTAAAAACCAAGCATAAATCCAGCAGGTTTATGTTTCAGTATGGAAATAATCACATATTTGTTTAAATCAATGGGAACTGAGTCCAACGCACAGGTATTTTAAAATAAGTCATCCAATCTTTGCAGAATCCTATTTGCCCATCCTTTACCACCTTTCAGGGTGTTAAACAGGGTGGGAGACTGAGAAAAAGGTAGAAAGGAATTTCCTTTAAAGAGGATACAGGTATGTATGTATGTATGTATGTATGTATGTATGTATGTATTTATTTATTTATTTATTTATTTATTTATTTATTTATTTATTTATTTATTCCCTCTTCTGCAAATATGAATCAAGGCAAAAATAATCCCTCTTACAGAATTCATGGATTCCTTTTTTTAATCAAGCCAACAGATCACACAAACAGCATTTATCATAAATAAATCTAGGTTTATACCGAATAATCTATTTTCACCACAAGATGAGACCTCAACTCTAAGCAAGGTCACATGCCTGGATGCAGTTGTAAGTTAAATACCACTGCTGCAGTATCAAACAATAAACCATTTTGGCAGGGGTCTATTCTCCAAGCTTGCTATTTAGTTTCCAGATGTTTCATTACCAAACTAGGTAACAAAATCCTGCTGAAGATGTTGAACCCCACTGTAGATGTTACCTAGTTTGGTAAAAAAATGTCCAGGAGCTAAACAGCAAGTTTGGATAAAAGACCCCTGCCAAAACCTAGAACCTAAGCTACAAATATTCTCAACAATTTCTAATGAACCATTTATTTACTTATTATTTATATTGCTTTTTAATTAATAACAAGAAAAAAAGCAAAATACAAAACATGATAGTGATACATTGTCAAAAAGTATAAAAGTGCTATAAAAAGTGAAAAAATATGATACACCAAAAATATGATGTCATTATAACAATAAAGTTACAATTCTATATATACTTGCATAATGCAAATATTATTCAAAATAAGCAAACATCATACTTAAAAGTATGTTATCAGATCAGATTTAGGCTTTAGTTAGCATTAACAGTGATTTATCACCATTGTTTGCTTCATAAAAGAATCATCTTTTAGAAAATTGTTTAAAAAATGAGCAGTATTAAAACATCTGTAGAAACATCAAAGATGGAAATAGGCATGTCAAAACAAGAAAAGTCTTCCAAAGTTTCTTTGTACTTCGAAGGTTTTCCAGCCACAAATTGACATGCTAAAAAATGGCAATGAAAAAGCTAGTGGTTGATTTAATGAAAATCAAACAGATGGAAGCAGTATTCTGAAATTGTGTACAGTAAAGATGTCAACATTCGAGATTCCTTAGAAAATATTACCTATTTACAAAAATCTCTAGTACCAGAAGATTGAAGTTAGATCAGCATTTTGGTCACTGCCAATTTGGAAGGCTACGGAAATTGATGGAATTTCTACCAAAATTATAGCAAAAAGCAGAAGAATTTGTAAAGGTTCTAATCAAACTATGTCAGGAAATCTGGAGATTGGCATAGTGGCCAGTAGATTGGAAGAGGTTTGTCTATACACCAATGCCAAATAAAGGAGGCTTTCAAGAGTGTACAAACTGTTTGGTTCTGATAGACGAGGACTCAGAGTGGTTTAACAATGAACGAGTTTATTGAATACACAAAATTAACTCTCAACTGTCAAATGTTGCAACCTTTTATAGGGGTAGTGTTTGAACTGTAACCAATCAATGGAGCTTATTTTCCCGCTCCTAGGTTATTGCAACCAATGATTGCACCTGGATCTCCCGCTCAAAACCCTGCTATTCTGCAATCAGCTAATTCCCTTATTAATAACTATTTACATACACAACACCCCTTACCCCCCAGTTGTTGTTATTTCTTTACAAAGTCCTTTAAATATTTTGGTGGCCTATGTATTCTAGAAGGGTATCTATTACTCTGGCTGCTAGGGACCCCTTTTCCTGATTGACTGCTTGGCTGCTTGTCTGTGTTGGACCTAGGCTCTGGGTTACTAGACTCTGATGTTTCCCTGTTGCTGTTTTGTGCATTGGTTTGTGTTTGATACTCAGTAGTCACTGGCCTACCTCGCAGGGGTACCTCCCAGTCTATTTGACTAGATTGTTGTTGTTGTTGTGGGGTAGCAGGGGAAGAGATGTTTTGCCATTCCTCTACCACACTCTCTGGCATGTTGTTATTACTGAACCTGGATGTACTTTTTTCCCCATATGTGCTTTGGCCCCCCTCTACTGGCAAGCACCCACTGGATCTCTTCCTCAGCTGATCTGTGTGTCTTTTACAGATCCTATTCCCTTCCCCCTCAATAGTGTACGACAGGGGGCCTAAAATTTCAGTCACCACCCCTGGAATCCATTTGTCCCCTTGGGCGTAGTTCCTGGCCCAGATCAAATCCCCCACTTTAAATGTTCTGTTAGGAATGTCCAATTCAGCGCTTGGTAGAAGTCTGTCAGGGTGAAATCTGTCCAATTTGGTGGTTAGTCTCCTTCCCCACCTCATTTCAGCTGGACTTTTCCCTGTAGCAGAACATGGGGTCGTATGTTGGGCCAACAAGAACTCGGCCAGTCTCTGATGCCAGTCGCCTCGAATGATTCTTTTTAAGGCGTCCTTCGTGGTCCTCACATTTCGTTCAGCCAAGCCGTTGGTGGATGGGTGGAAGGGTGCTGATGTCCTGTGCTTAATCGAGTTGGCCTTGAGGAAATCCTGAAATTCAATAGATGTGAATTGTGGCCCATTATCAGACACGATTAAATCCGGCAACCCATGAGTGGCAAAGAGGCCCCTTAATGCCTGTATGGTTCTACCTGAGGTTACTGAACTGACTGGTACTACCTCTAGCCATCTAGAGAAGCTGTCAACCACTACCAGAAATGTTAACCCTTGGAAAGGCCCAGCAAAGTCGATATGAATCCTGGACCAAGGATTTCTAGCTAACTCCCACTTATGCGTACGGATGTGTTGTTGTTCAGGCCTAGAGCGTTGGCACAGATGGCAATTGGCAACACATTCCTCAATGTCCTTGTCCAGTCCTGGCCACCACAAGTGACTCCTAGCCAACGCCTTCATCCGTACTATTCCAGGGTGTCCTTCATGTAATTCTAGTAAAATGGCTGATTTGTGGATTCCTGGAATAACCACACGATTTCCCCAGAGTAAACATCCCAAATGAACTGACAGTTCATCTTTCCTTCTAAAATAGGGAATGTATTTTTCATCCGGGTTGGCGTTTGGCCACCCACTCAGGACCCAGGCCATTACTCTCTTTAAAGTGTGGTCCTTATTTGTTGCCTCAGCTATGTCTTTAGCAGTTAGGGGCCAATCGGGAATATCCTGTAGGGACATTATTTGTCCCACAGGTGCAGGGTCTTCCTCTGTTATGTTTAGGGGCAATCTGCTAAGGGCGTCAGCATGTCCCATGTCCTTGCCCGGTCTGTATTGGAGGGAGAATGAGTATGCTGAGAGGAAAATGGACCACCTCAGCATTCTAGGCGACATTATTTGGGGAGTCTGTTTATCCGTGGTAAACAGTCCCAACAGGGGCTTGTGGTCTGTCAGTATAGTAAAGTTCCTACCATAAAGGTAGTCGTGGAAGTTTTTTACTCCTGCCACTATTGCTAATGCCTCCCTGTCTATCTGAGCGTAATTCCGCTTTGCTTTGGTTAGTGTGCGTGAATAATATGCAATTGGTCTTTGTATTCCTTGTTTGTCTAAGTGGCTGATTACAGCCCCTACACCATAAGGCGAAGCATCGCACGCCAGGTAAATCGGTTTGTTTTCTATAAAGTGGGTTACAGTTGATTTACTGGACAGAATGTCCTTTAAAGTTTGGAAACTTACTCTGTGTTTGTTCAGCCATTGCCAAGGAGTCTTCTTATCTAAGAGTCTGTGGAGGGGTTCTGCAATGGCAGCCTTGTGGGGCACAAACGTGTGGTAAAAGTTTACCAGGCCAAGGAAGGCCTGTAGTTCCGCCTTATTCCTTGGTTCTGGGGCCCATTTAATTGCTTTAATTTTGTCAGGGGTAGGGTGGATTCCATTTTTGTCAATCCTAAACCCCAAAAAATCAGTGGATTTAACCCCTATGCTACATTTTTCCCTTTTTAGTTTCAATCCAGCCCTCCTAAATCTACCCAGTACCTGTTCCAGCCGCTCTACTAACATTTCCTCATCTTTTCCAGCTATCAGGACATCATCAAAGTAAGGGCATACTCCAGGTATGCCCTTTAAGGTCCTCTCCATCACTTCTTGGAAGATGCCTGGAGCTGCTGCAATACCAAATTGCAGTCTGTGGACTCGGAACGCCCCCTTGTGGGTAACAATTGTCTGTGCCTCTGCAGCCTCTTTAGAAACAGTCAACTGTAAGTACGCATGCGCCAAGTCTAGCTTGGCAAACATGGCGCCGTCCTGGATCGTGGCGAGGACCTGCTTCACCGTCGGGACCGGGTAAGCATGCTTTTTCATTCCAATGTTCAGGGTGGCCTTGTAGTCAGCGCAGATTCTCACATCCCCATTGGGTTTGAGGGGTGTGACAATCGGCGTTTCCCACAAACCACCCTCAACAGGTTCTAATACCCCTTGGCCTACAAGCCTGTCGAGCTCGGCCTCGATTTTTTCCTTTAGGGCGAAAGGTACCCTTCGGGCCTTAAGCCTGATTGGTTTTACAGAGGGGTCTAGGTTAAATTTAATTGGGGGCCCCTTGTACCTACCCAAAGACCCATCGAATAAGTCTGCAAATTCATTGCAGACTGATTCGAGGGTCTTATTTTTAATTACTGAATTTATCCCCCCAATCCAAATGCCCAGGGCAGGGAACCAGTTAACCCCTATTAAGCTAGTCCTATGTCCCTCCGTAACTATTAATTCTAAGACCCCCTTAAATCCCTTAAATTTAACGCTAAGGCTGATCTTTCCTTTTATTTTTATGGGGCTTTTTTGGAAATCAGTTAATTGAATATTTGTTGAATTAAGTGGAATTTTCCTTCCACTTATTTGTTCGATCCTCTCAAGGGTTTCAGTGGAAATTATTGACACTGAAGCCCCTGAGTCTATTTCCATTCTGCAAGGGACCCCTTGCAGGTGGACTGTGATTTTTAATTTTCCTCCAGGAAAATTGTAACCTTTTCCCTATCTCCTCCGGCTGACACGCGCCACCTCCCCTAGATTTGGAATTTTAACCCAGGGTTTAGGGGTCTCCTTGCCACTGAAACAAGGGGTTACCTTACCCTCGGCCCACACATCGACTTCGTGAAGGCGGTTGTCACGAACACGGCTCCTACAGATGGCCTGGATGTGGCCGGTCTTGCCGCATGCCCTGCACTTTGCAGTACGGAATCGGCAAGAGGCGCGGGGATGGTTGCCTCCGCAGCTGCCACACCGGTTCTGGTTGTCCATGTCGCGCGGTCTGGTTGTGGTGTCCCGCCAAGGTCGTTGTGTCGCCGTCGCTTGTCTTTGCGGAGTTGCGGGTTGTTGACGACGGGCAGGTTCAGGCCCTTCACTTCTGGGTTGTCTTGGCGCCAATTTTCCGAACCGCCTGGAGATTTCAGCTATATCTTCTTCCCACTGCTGGTCCGCCTCCCCGCAGTCCACATAGCCCTCTTGATTGATCTCGGACGCCGCTGCCATGCTGCTGCGGGGGGGTCGCGATACCCGGTGGACTCGTACATTAGAAGTTCGTCGATCACTTCCTGCAGATCGCCAGTGGGTTTGGCGATTATTCTGTTTTGAAGCTGCTCATCACGCAAGCCCAGTACTACTCGGTCCCGAATTCTTATTTCTAAATTATCGTATTTACATCGTACTGCGGCTTCCCTGACGGCAGCGACAAATTTTTGTATGGATTCTCCCGGTCTCTGGTTTCTCTTCTCAAAGATGCGCCGCCAGAAGAGTTCGGACCTCCTTGGTGTAAAGTGGACCTTTAGTTTGGCTAGGAGGTCGGCGTAAGGCACGCTTGAGACTGGTTGCGGTTGACACAGTCCAACAGCGATTCTGTAGCGGTCTACATTTGTGTGCCACAAATCGTCAATAGCGCTGCCGCTTTTTTACGGTCGTCTGTGATTCCATTCACTAACAGGAACCCTTTGACTTGTCCTATGTATTCTTCCCAATCCTCGGGAAAGTTTGGGTCGAATTCCTTCAATGACCCAATTTGCGCCATTCGGAGAATTTTCTTTTCTGCCGCGGCCGCTCGGTTGACTGTGACTTGTTCTGACTCTGCCGCTTTTGCGCAACGATTCCGCCAATTCTCTGGTCTTCTGTCTATCCCACCTTCGTCGCCAATTGTTTGGTTCTGATAGACGAGGACTCAGAGTGGTTTAACAATGAACGAGTTTATTGAATACACAAAGTCAACTCTCAACTGTCAAATGTTGCAACCTTTTATAGGGGTAGTGTTTGAACTGTAACCAATCAATGGAGCTTATTTTCCCGCTCCTAGGTTATTGCAACCAATGATTGCACCTGGATCTCCCGCTCAAAACCCTGCTATTCTGCAATCAGCTAATTCCCTTATTAATAACTATTTACATACACAACACAAACCATCATAAAATATCCTTAATTACACATGCTAGCAAAATAATGCCTAGGATTACTCAGTGGAAATATATGCTAGATGTTCAAGCTGGCTTTAGAAAAGGTTGAGTTACTCAAGATATTACTGCTGACGCATGCTGGATAATTGAAAAAGCCAAAGAATACAAAGTCAGTATAGAAAAGCCTTCAATTGTGTCGATCACATAAAACTGTGAAAAGTGCTTAGAAAAATGGGAAGTCCAGAACATTTTATTGTTCTCATGTTATGCATAGGTAAAGAAACCACAGCCCAGACAGATCTTGATGAAACAAACTGGTTGCAGATAAGCAAAGGAGTAAAACAAGGTTGCATACACCCCTTATTTATTTAATGTACGTGCTGAATATACAGTGAGGGAAGCTGGATTAGAAGAAAATGAATGTATTTTCAAAAAATGGAGGGAGAAACATGGGTTGACTATGCAATGCTGATCAGGCTGCTCTCATAACCGAACATGTAAATGACCTGACAGAAACTAAGATTAACAGAAACTAAGATTATACAGAATATCAAGCTACAGCATTCATTAGTTACAAGCACTGTTGTCATTAGGGCCAGCAATCAGACTTAAAAATCAACAATAAAGATGAAGAAGTATTGGATAGCTTCTGCCTTTTAGGAACCAGCGGTCAAGAAACATGCCACATACTAGCAATTATTAGAGTAGAAATGAAGGTCTAGGAAAAAAAAATTATGCGGCATGAAGTGTCTTTGCCGACAAAGATCAGAATTATGCAAAGAAATGTTTTCCCTCTGATACCCTATGGAAGTAAAAACTGGACTTTGAAAAAAGGGTGATAGAAAGAGTACTGATGCTTTTGAACTTTTGGTGTTGGAGAAGACTCCTGAGAATACCATGGATTGCCAAGACGAACAAATCAATCTCAAAGGTATAAATGACCAGGCTCAAATGACCATATGTTGCGATATATTATGTGAAGAGTTGCTTCGAACTGAGATGGGAGGCAAACAAATCTAATGAGTAAATAAATTAGCTTTCTTGAGAAGTCCATAATGCTGGGAAAGGGGAAACAAAAGAGAGGGGAAAAAAGGATGATTAATAGCAAAATAGATGAATTCAGTTGCAACAGTGATGGATACACCATTGAAAGACTTGAAGAACCAAGTTGTGGACAGATTATTCTGGAGGAAAGCTATCTATGTGGTCATTAAGAGTAAAAATCTTAGTAGTACACTAAGACTCAATAGCATAAAATCAATCAATTAATCGGTACGTTTAGAGCAGGGGTCTTCAAACTTGGCCCTTTTATGACTTGTGGACTTCAACTCCCAGAATTCCTCAGCCAGCTTTGCTGAGGTGAGGAATTCTGGGAGTTGAAGTCCACAAGTCATAAAAGGGCCGAGTTTGAAGACCCCTGGTTTAGAGGAACCCTTTGATTTACAAAAATGCAAAGTAACTTTATTTTAAAACTTTAACAATGGACAGAGAGAATGGAATGAACTGAAATCTCCTGGAAATAACAATGTTCCACGTTGAAGACTGCACTAATGCACAATGTTTCAGAATGTGATTGAAATAAAAATAGCATTTGTGCCATATGTGTGGCCATACAACATGTTCTATTTCATGGTGGACCGTTGTCAATTGAATATTTATTGATCTAATTTATTTTTCCAAGGATACTCATTGCAATGCTCTCTCTTTTTTTTTATTGAAAAGTTTTAAAAATACAGTTTTCCTTTAAAAAAACCCCTTCCCCCTCCCTCCTCCCCTCCCTACCTCCCCCCTTGCCCCCCTCCCCCCCCCCCGGACTTCCCAGAGCTAAATACAAGGTATATATATATAAAAAAGCAATCATAAACAACCATATACTAACAACTATAAATTCTAAAATCCATCACTCTCTAACTTATATAGGATCAAACAAAACTTAGCATTATTAAATATATATAGAAGACAAAATAAAAAAAGAAAAAAGAAAACGAAAGAAGACTTATTCAAATGCTAGATAAAACTTCTTGACCCTATACTTATTCTGGATAAACTCAATCCATTTTCTCCATTCCATAATATAATGTTCTTGCGAGTAATCTTTCAAATAGGCCGAAATCTTCGCCATCTCTGCCAAGTCGGAAACCTTTAAAATCCACTCTTGTATAGTCGGCAGTTCCTCTTTCTTCCAATATTGACCTATCAAAAGTCTTGCTGCCGTAACTAAATTCAACATCAACTTAGAGTCCACAACTGTAGCGTCAACAATTATTCCCAACAAAAAAAATTGCGGACAAAACTTTATCCTCCGTTTAAAAATCTTCTGCATATTCCACCAGACTTTTATCCAAAAAGCCTTGACCTTTTTACATGTCCACCATATGTGAAAATATGTTGCCTCTTCATCACCACACCTCCAACATTTAGGCTGATAATTCGGATACATACTTGCAAGCTTTTTAGGATCTAGATGCCATCTATAAAACATTTTGTAAAAGTTCTCTCTTAGACTTTGAGCTTGAGTGAATTTTACATTCCTCACCCAGATCTTTTCCCACGTGTCCATTGTAATAACTTCCTGAATGTTTTGGGCCCATTTTATCATACAATCCTTAACAAGCTCTGTTTCTGAATCGATCTCTATCAATGCAAGATATATCCGTTTAATATGTGCTGGTCCTTGATTTCTAATTTGCTTTATCAAATTTTCATCAGTCGTTGCAAATCCATTTTTTTGGTCTTCTTTCCACCTGGCCTGTAACTGAATATATTGAAACCAAGTCTGAACAACCTTCTCTTCTCGCAAGAAACTATATGATTTCAAGCACCAAATATTCCTTTCCAAACTTAAAATTTCCTTGTAAGTAGTCTCATCATGTTTGAAACCAGCATGTATATTTTCTATTGCGTGTTTTGGGATTGCCCACAATGGTATCTTGCTGCTTAACTTATGTCTATACTTCTTCCAAACTCTCAGCAATGCCTGTCTTAAAATATGCATCCTAAACACAGTATCTACCTTCTTATCATACAACAAATATGCATGCCAGCCAAACAACAGATCATGGCCCTCAAGATTTAATAACCTCGATTGTGTCAAATTAATCCAATCACTTATTCCTACTAGTGCAGCAGCTTCATAATATAATTTAAAATTAGGCATTTTAAGGCCACCTCTCTCACGAGTATCCTGCATAATCTTAAGTTTAACTCGTGGCTTTTTCCCTGCCCACACAAATTTATTGATACCACGCTGCCATTCCTCCAAGTTAGAGTCTTTCTTAAGAATCGGTATCATTTGAAATAAGAATAAAAATTTGGGCAGGACATTCATTTTCACTGCTGCAATCCGTCCCAACAAAGACAATTGCAATTTTTCCCAACTCTCCAGTTCTTTTTGAATTTTCCCCCATAACTTTTCATAATTATTTTTATATAGCTTTGTATTAGAGGGCGACAAAATCACCCCCAAATATTTAACCCTTTTAACAATCTCAAATCCAGTTAATCCTTCTAGGAGAGCCTTCTGCGAAACTGTCATATTTCTAGCCAAAATTTTAGTTTTTGTTTGCAATGCTCTCTACATGGGGCTGCCCTTGAGGACCACTCAGAGGCTTCAGCTGGTGCAGAATGCGGCCGCACGAGTTGTGATGGGGGTTTCCCGATACTCCCATGTAACACCTCTACTCCGCGAGCTGCATTGGCTTCCGGTTGCCCTCCGGGTGAGATTCAAGGTGCTGGTAATGACCTATAAAGCCCTAAATGGCTTGGGTCCGAGATATCTGAGGGAACACCTGCTGCCAGCATCAAGTTCCCTTCGTCCAGTGCGCTCCCACAGGGAGGGTCTTCTCAGGGTACCGCCGGTAAAATATTGCCGGCAGGTAACACCCAGGGGGAGGGCCTTCTCAGTGGGTGTGCCTGCCCTCTGGAACCAGCTGCCCGTGGAGCTGAGGACTGCCCCCAACCTCCGTTCATTCCGTCGGGACCTGAAGACCTGGCTCTTCGAGCTTTCTGGCCCAGGCTGAGAATTTTAATTTTAATTTTAATTGGGGGCTTTTACTTTTTCAGGGACTGTTGCAATTTTTTTAATCGTTTTTAACTTTTGTATTTCTTGTTTTAATTACCCTGTAAATCACCCTGAGTCCTTCGGGAAAGGGCGGTATACAAATCTAATTAAATAAATAAATAAATAAATGTCCTCAACTTAAAGGAAAGTTTAGTGCAAATCTAATTTAAAGATCAAGAAATCAGAAAGGCGATCAGTGGCCTTCAGGTGGCCAATCGAGAGATAGTAAGTTTGGTAGGTTTATGGGAAAGCCATAAATCATAGTCTGGAAGTTGAGTCATCACAACTGGATTTCTTTTCTTGTTGGTTCAAAATGTTTTGTTGCTTATCCAAGTGGCTTCTTCAGACTTTCCAGTTGCTATGACTCATCTTCCAGACAACTCTACCTGGGTGACTGACAATCTTCACTGACACATCAATCATAGTCTTTGGAGAAATATAGTATACAGCAATCTGAAGTGTAGCAATTATTTCTAAATTTCAATCTATATACTTTAATCAGGACTTATCTTATTTTACAGTGCTTTTACCTTTCTTTAGGAGACAACTAAGCAGGCAGAGAACCTGACAATGAAACCCTTTTTTTAAGTAGCCTTTCAGCAGACAATAGTTTCTATGGTGTTTTGAAGTACATCTTACAAATACCTGGCTTCTCAGCTTCTAAAATCAGGAGGAAACTAATTAAAACAGCATCCTCCCTATCTTTCAGAATCATTCTAAGATTATCACATTTCCTAGAAAATTGGACTCCGTCCTTTTAAAAAAAAATTTATCAGAAGATGTTAGAAGATACGTGCAGAGCAATGCCCTTTGTATATCTATATCTCAGATTTAACCAGATCAGAGGCATTTAATGAAAACTGCATTGTACTTTTATGGACCTTCAAAATCTATTGTATCAATGATTTGTGAGTCCACAAAATTACAGTTATTGCTCATGAAAAAAAAATGAAAAATAGTAGCCTTCCTTCCTTTGCATCCTTCTTGGTGTTGTATTATAATCACTACAATAACTATATTAACATCAGGTATTTTTTTTATTCCCCTTCATGGATTACTGCCTTGTCGTGGCGAAGGGGCTTGCGTAATTCAATGAAGCTATGAGCTATGCCGTGCAGGGCCACCCAAGACGGAAAGGTCATAGCAGAGAGTTCTGACAAAACGTGATCCACTGGAGAAGGAAATGGCAAACCACTCCAGTATCTTTGCCATGAAAACCCTATGGACAGTACCAAAAGGCAAAACGATATGACGCTGGAAGATGAGCCCCTCAGGTCAGAAGGCGTCCAATATGCTACTGGGGAAGAGCAGAGGGCTAGTACTAGTAGCGCCAGAAAGAATGAAGCGACTGGGCCAAAGCCGAAAGGACGCTCAGCTGTGGATATGTCTGGTGGTGAAAGGAAAGTCCGATGCTGTAAAGATTTTTTCTCCATAGGAACCTGGAATGTAAGATCCATGAATCAAGGAAAGCTGGACGTGGTCAAACAAGAGATGACAAGACTAAACATCGACATCTTAGGTATCAGCGAACTAAAATGGACAGGAATGGGTGAATTTAATTCAGATGACCATCAGGTATACTACTGCGGGCAAGAATCCCTCAGAAGAAATGGAGTAGCCTTCATAGTCAATAAAAAATAGGAAAAGCAATACTGGGATACAATCCTCAAAATGACAGAATGATCTCAGTTCGAATCCAAGGCAAACCATTCAATATCACAGTAGTCCAAGTCTATGCCCCAACCACCGGTGCTGAAGAGGATGAAATTGACCGGTTCTATGAAGCCCTACATCACCTTATAGAACTAACACCCAAAAATGATGTCCTTATCATCATGGGGGATTGGAATGCTAAAGTAGGAAGCCAAAAGATAACTGGAATAACAGGCAAGTTTGGCCTTGGAGTACAAAATGAAGCAGGGCACAGGCTGATAGAATTTTGTCAAGAGAATACGATGGTCATAGCAAACACTCTTTTCCAACAACCCAAGAGACGGCTTTACACATGGACATCACCAGACGGTCAATACAGAAATCAGATTGACTATATGCTCTGCAGTCAAAGATGGAGAAGCTCTATACAGTCAGTAAAAACAAGACCAGGAGCTGACTGTGGCTCAGACCATGAGCTTCTTGTTGCAAAGTTTAGGCTTAAATTAAAGAAAGTAGGGAAAAGCGCTAGGCCAGTCAGGTACGTCTGAGGAAGCTTTGCAAATAGCTGAGGAAAGGAGGGAAGTGAAAGGCAAGGGAGAAAAAGAAAGATACGCCCAATTAAATGCAGAATTCCAAAGAATAGCTAGAAGAGATATGAATGCCTTCTTAAATGAACAATGCAAAGAAATAGAAGAAAGCAATAGAATAGGGAGGACCAGAGATCTTTTCAAGAAAATTGGAGAGATGAAAGGAACGTTTCATGCAAAAATGGGCATGATAAAGGACCAAAATGGCAGGGACCTAACAGAGGCAGAAGAGATTAAGAAGAGGTGGCAAAATTACACAGAAGAACTATACAAGAATGAGCTTAACGTCCCTGATAATCACAATGAGGTGGTCACTGACCTCGAGCCAGACATCCTAGAAAGTGAAGTGAAGTGGGCCTTAGAAAAGCTGAGCAACAACAAAGCTAGTGGAGGTGACAGTATTCCAGCTGAGCTATTCAAAACCTTAAAAGACGATGCAGTAAATGTGCTACACTCAATTTGCCAGCAAATTTGGAAAACTCAACAGTGGCCACAGGATTGGAAAAGATCAGTTTACATTCCAATTCCAAAGAAAGGCAGTGCCAAAGAATGTTCAAACTATCGCACCATTGCACTCATTTCTCATGCTAGTAAAGTTATGCTTAAAATTCTACAAGCTAGACTTCAGCAGTATGTGGATCGAGAACTACCAGAAGTACAGGCAGGATTTCGAAGAGGCAGAGGAACTAGAGATCAAATTACTAACATACGCTGGATCATGGAGAAAGCTAGAGAGTTCCAGAAAAACATCTACTTCTGCTTCATTGACTATGCTAAAGCCTTTGATTGTGTGGATCATAACAAACTCTGGCAAGTCCTTAAAGAGATGGGCATACCAGACCATCTTATTTGTCTCTTGAGAAATCTATACGCGGGCCAAGAAGCAACAGTGAGAACTGGACACGGAACCACTGATTGGTTCAAAATTGGGAAAGGAGTCCGGCAAGGCTGTATACTGTCACCTTGCCTATTTAACCTATATGCAGAGCACATCATGAGAAAGGCAGGGCTAGATGAATCAAAAGTTGGAATTAAGATTGCCGGAAGAAACATCAACAACCTAAGATATGCAGATGATACCACTCTAATGGCAGAAAGTGAAGAAGAACTAAAGAGCCTCTTGTTGCGGGTGAAGAAGGAGAGTGCAAAACTTGGGTTGAAACTAAACATTAAGAAAACCAAGATCATGGCATCTGGCCCTCTCAATTCCTGGCAAATAGATGGGGAAGAAATGGAGGTAGTGACAGATTTTATTTTCCTGGGCTCCAAGATCACTGCAGATGGGGACTGTAGCCAAGAAATTAAAAGACGCTTGCTCCTTGGGAGGAAAGCCATGGCAAATCTAGACAGCACACTAAAAAGCAGAGACATCACCCTGTCAGCAAAAGTGCGTATAGTCAAGGCTATGGTCTTCCCAGTCGCAATGTATGGCAGTGATAGCTGGACCATAAGAAAGGCTGAGTGCCAAAGAATTGAGGCCTTTGAACTATGGTGCTGGAGAAGACTCCTGCGAGTTCCTTGGACTGCAAGGCGATCAAACCGGTCAGTCCTAGAGGAGATCAACCCTGACTGCTCTTTAGAAGGCCAGATCCTGAAGCTAAAACTCAAATACTTTGGCCACCTAATGAGAAGGAAGGACTCACTGGAGAAGAGCCTAATGCTGGGAAAGATTGAGGGCAATAGAAGAAGGGGACGACAGAGAATGAGGTGGCTGGATGGAGTCACTGAAGCAGTAGGCGTGAGCCTAGATGGACTCCAGAAGATGGTAGAGGACAGGAAGGCCTGGAAGAACATTGTCCATAGGGTCGCGATGGGTCGGACACGACTTCGCAACTAACAACAACAACAGACAACTCAAGTGACTGCTTTAAGAGAGATCTTACATAAGAGAATGCTATGCACCTTTTCACTCCAAAAGATTTGACAGTCTACTTGGGTTTTCTTAATATCCTAGGATTTTGTTAGTTAAGTTATATAATTACATTGTTATTTCATTGCACATGTTTTTGTGGCAGTTGCGCTGTATTCACACATTGCTCCGAAGACTTATTTCAGTTTGGATCACTAAGCATAATGGAGCTTGTAATCTTAAGAGCTTTACAAACCCATCATTTCTTCATCTGCATAATACTGACCGCAGAAATATCATGACAGTGTGAAATTGGCTGAGATTAATAAACTGTGCAAATTGCAGAAATATTGCACATTGTAGGAATATTGTGATAAAGACTGTATAATGCTCCCTTTTACATAGGGACTTGCTGAGAACCTTTTTGCATCGGTATTAGCTCACAGAGAATTTTTTAACAGTTGAGTCATTTCAAATGGATGTGTTTGATATTCAGGTTCCCACCCATTGATGCATTTATTGAATGCTGATCATCAACTGGTTTAAATGTTGCTCAAGATAACTTTGAAAGGTGATTTGATTTTGCCTTTTTCTTGCATGGTTTTTCTTTATTAATTGTGCGTTGTTTTTATTACCCTGTGGGTGACAGCTATGTGTAATTATTTTAAATAAGATTATATTGATTGTGAAAGGCACAAATACACTATGAAAATCTGAATAAAAAGCCACCAACTGGTCAAAGCACATTGCACCACCATACCACTATGAGTTGCGGCAAAGAACTGTCATCATTTCTTCAAGTCATTCCAGGCTCAAGGGCAGCTCTAACTTTTGCTGGAAAACACAGTTTGGGGCAAAATTTTCAATAAGATGGATCACTTCCCTTCCCAAAAGGGGAATAACATGCTATATTTTTATAGACACCCATCTGAGCACCAGAGCACATGAAGGCAGAAGACATGACATGAAAATTATGAAAGGATGGATTGCAAAATAGCATAATCACCAAGCATTCCAGTAAACCCAGTGCACTTGCAATGTTTGAAGGGAGCAGCACATACCGGTAGTAGCAGCTCCTGAACTGAATTTTACTTTTCTGATTTTGTACAGTAGATAAATGATTGGTCAACTATACTATTTAACTTTATTGGTAACGTTCCACTTCAAGTGAGGATAGCAAGGCTGCTGAATAATAGTTTATTTGCATCACTCTATCTCCAAAACGCTTCCACAACTGAGAACAGGGACTAGATCACCCTGTGAAATACTCTTTTGCTCTGTTAAGTATCACGTTTCTCCCTTCTTCTACCCATAGAATGCCAAGAGCTTTCAAAAATGCATTACCATGCAAATATCTCGGGTCCCTTTACTACACATTTATATTGCAGAGTAATCAATAAATTATTGTTTCAATATTTATTGGAATCCCAGAATAAGAAAGAAGACAGATTACACAAATCCATCTTGGTTGATTAATGGTTCCTTTAGCAACAGGCATACGCTGATGGAGTGGGCCAGTATGCAGACTATATTACTGAATATTTCAGCTGGGTTGTAAATATAGTATCTGTTTCTCTTAGGGACTGTCACACTGAGTGCAGTATAAAAGGCTATAAATTCCAACAGATTAATTAACTCTTTGGTTACTGGGCTGCGTGTCACCTATCCTGGCACCTAATAAAAAATCCTTTAATGCCACGACATAAAGAAGGGCCTTTTTGGAAATGAGTTATTAACAGCATTTTGTGAATAGATGGAGAAACTGTAGCCCAGCCATTTAAGTGTCATAAAGTGCAGCAAAGGCTGCTGGAGGCCTCAGAGGGATGCCCAGCAATACCATAACAATCAAATCTGAGATGGAAGAGGGATTGAGCTGTCCACTCAGAATTTTTATATTGTCAAAGAGCAGCGAAGAAATAATGTGATCAAGAAGTGAATTAACCTTGTGTGTGGAAAGAAAGGGGGATGATCTGATGGAAAAGGCAGTAAAGTAAAAATCACTCCATAACATCGACGTTGCAAGACGGTCATGAGGGACTTCTAATGTCTGCAGGCTGTCAGAGAAGAGATCCAGTCCTCTAAGTACCATAAAACCATTACGTACATCAGGGGACAATTGGCATCCATTCATTCATGCTTTATAAAATGCTTAGGGGATCCTGCTGTTGTACACCGATCACAGATTAATTTCCACAAACGGTTCATCTTCAAAGCCCATGAAAGATTGTAGGAGGCATTCTATGCATGGCAATTAATATTCTATGATGAATGAATGATGTGCCACACCAAATGGTGAATTCATTAGGCCCTCACACCACAGTTTTAATCTAATGTTCTAGCCTTCGTTGTTTATCCCCTCCAACCCATGTGCACTATCTGCCAGTAATACCTAAAGGGCCATGGCTACGATTACTTTGATAAATTTGCATGGAAGAGTTGGAACGATGCAACAGATGTCAACTTCATAAAGTAGCTTTCATTTGGGTACTTCTGTAAAACAACTGTAATGAAGTCTACATTATTAAAGAAATACTACTACTACTACTAATGAAAATTAGTAGTATCCCATTAATTTCTTTTGGGATACAGTCTAAATCAAGAATAATCCTATGCATGTTTGTTTAGAAGTATTGCCTCAGATTGTTGCTTTTTTTCATCTTCTTGTACTCTCAATCAATAAAGCACTTTCTCTCTCTCTCTCTCTCTCTCTCTCTCCACACATACACATTAGTTACAACTATGGATCAATCAATGGATTGTTCAACCCTTTGTTATCCTTTATTATTATTATTACTATTATTTTAAAAATCATTTGTTCCATGGGGCAAAAATACTCCATTTTTAAAATTCTCCAGGCCCTGTCATTGAATCAGAAAAGGGTATTTATTTATTTATTATTTTTATCAATTTCAGTTTTATTAAGCTATGAATGCTTAAGTGTTAATCTAGAGCACCTAAGATGGCGGACGTGTCGAGCTGAGCTCCGTGAGCTCCATGAGTTCGGCTTTAATTGGTGGTCTTTGGGGTGCCCTAGGGGGTGCATTAAGCCTCCGTGTTAGGGCTGGGGTAGTCAGACTGCCTTACCATCGCTGCTTTTTGGGGCGTCGGTGCCCTCCATGTCGGTGAGAGGCGGCTGGAATTCCTGCCAGGAGACTGTGGTTGCGGCTCCGGCTCCGGCTCCGACTTGAAACGCCGCGGCTTGAAACACCCCGATCAGCTGGTTTTCGGGGCAGATAGAGCCATGGCTTGGAATGGCTGGAGGAACCGTGGCGTGAGTGAGTGCTGCTGGAGGAGCCATGGCATGGGTGTATTGGAGTGCTGCGGTTCGTCCAGCGCAGAGTCCTGCATGTCGGTCCTTGCACGACGGTCCTTGTTGAGTACTTCTGGGCGGTGTGGACCATCTTGGTTTGGGGCCTGGCGGAAGATCAGTGGGATACTCCTATCTACTCCCCGCCTGTTTCTATCTACTACCTACTTCTATCTACTCCCCGCCTGTTTCAAAGCAGCCATTGGAGACCATCGAGGAGGAGACCAGGACGGTGGTGGAAACCTATGTTGGTTAAGACCTGCTGCCTTCAAGGGATCTGAGGCAGCTTTGGCTGCTTCCCAGGTTCGTGGCTGGTTGGGTGGTGTACTGGACTGTTGGCTAGCAACAGCCTTCCAATCGCGGCCTGGAGTTATGGCTTCCAAGATCCTCCCCTTTGTGGGGAGGTGTCTCGGTCTCATGACAGTCGGCACGGCATGGGCCAGGGCCGGGGCCGGGCTCGCTTATCACCTATATGGAAATGGACTCCTGCATTCTGTTTCTCTTGTCCTCCAAAGACTCAGAAGGACCCGGGGTGAAGAGTCGCTGTGAGAGGGTGGCTCAGTTGTTTTTCCATCTGCTACCTCTCCGGAAGTGAGAGATCCGTGAGGGTATGCTGTTTCCCCTGGATGGGGTTTCCATCTGCCTCCCAGATCATTCTTGTGGTCGGGGTGAGAGAACGACTACTGACTTGTTCTGGGGATACCCAGCGCGAGTGAGAGTGGTGCTGGATTGGCGGTTTTGGACTCATACACTCCTTCTGATTTGATATCATCTTTATCCAACATCTGACTGCCTTTTGCCGAACTCACATAGCTATTTATGGCACACTTACATTATTCTGGCACAGACTTGTATGCCCTCAGGGGTGCCCCCCCTTCCTGGGTGAGACCCGCCTTCTTTTCTACCTCTCCTCTTGATGACAGGCCCAATTGTTGGGACCCTGAGAGATGGTTATGCATGGATTGGGGTCTCCGGTTTATCTCTAGGAAGAGACCCCTGATCTGTTTTTTAGCTAAATTTTTTAAGGGTTAAGGGGGAGGGTTGGATTGCAGTTTGGGTTGGAATTTGGGGGGCTTCCACCAACCGAGGTTCAGTCCAGGCTTGTGACAGGTCGCGGTGGGATCAGACTTGGATTTGCCCCGTGTTTCCAGGAGCAGGGATGAGCAGGCCCCTGAGCTCAGGCTGGTGTACTTTAATGCCAGATCAGTAGTTAATAAGGCTCCCCTTATCCGAGAGTTAGTTGAGGAGGAGTGTGCTGATCTGGCTTGCATCATGGAGACCTGGTTGGGCCCAGAGGGAGGTGTCCCTCTGAATGAACTTTGCCCACCAGGTTTCCGTGTGCTTCACCAGCCTCAGGCTCAGGGAAGGGGTGGGTGTGTTGCGGTGGTTGTAAGGGAGACCTTGTGTCCATGGGAGGCTACCGTTACTTAGATATTCAGGTGTGAGTCGCTCCTCCTGAGATGTGGCCCTGGGGCTCAGTTGGGTTTGTTGCTGGCATATCTTTTGCCAACCTGTGTAGCAGCAGCCCTGCTCAAGCTCCTCGACACCCTCTCTGGGTTGGCGGTTGAGTTCCCCAGACTTATGGTTCTGGGGGACTTTAACCTGCCATCCCTGGGAGGTTTGTCGGGGTTGGCTTGGGAGTTTATGGCCTCCATGACGGCCATGGACCTGACCCAAGTAATTCAGGGCCCAACACTCGATCTTATTTTTCTATCTGGACGGTGGCTTGATGATCTGGGAGGGGGATCTCCAGTTATTACACCCCTGTCATGGACTGATCATCACCTCCTGCAGTTGGCCTTCCGCGTCGCCCCCCTCCATTGCAGGGTTACGGAACCGACCAGGTGGTTCTGTCCCAGGCGCCTGATGGACCCTGAACAGTTCCAGGAGGTGCTTGGATCTGTGTCTGACATCTTCGCTCACAGCCCGGTCGATGCCTTAGTGGAAGCCTGGGAAAGGGCGGCCACGGAGGCACTCGACCGCATTGTTCCCATGCGGCCCCTGACCCAGCGCAGATCCCGGCAGGCACCATGGTTCTCCATGGAGCTCCGGGAGATGAAGCATCGGAGACAGAGCCTAGAGAGCTGTTGGAGATCCAGCCGGTCTGAGTCTGATCGATTGTGGTTAAGAACCTTTACGAGGACTTATCTCAGAGCAATGGAAGCAGCGAAGTCCAATTACTTTGCTGCCCTCATCACGTCCGCAGATAATCGCCTGGCCGCCCTGTTTAGGGTGACTCGCTCCCTCCTGAATCAGGAGGTGAGGAAGGAGCCCCTGCAGGGTCGTGCCGAAGAGTTTAGTCAATATCTGGTGGATAAAATCGCTTGGATTCGGGCCGGTCTGGACTCCGACTGGGCGGAGTCTGACGATGGGGAATCGAGCGGTCTTGGGAACATTACTTGAGAAGAATTTGATCTTGTGACTCCGGAAGAAGTGGACAGGATCATGGGGAGGCTGAGTTCCACCACGTGTTTATTGGACCCGTGCCACTCCTGGCTGGTTTATGCAGCTCGGGAGGGGACACAAGGCTGGCTCCAGGCGGTAATAACTGCTTCTTTGAGAGAGGGTAGCTTCCCTGCCGCCTTGAAGGAGGCAGTGGTGAGGCCCCTCCTCAAGAAGCCTGCCCTGGACCCAGCCATTTTGAATAACTGTCGTCCAGTCTCCAACCTTCACTTTTTAGCTAAGGTTGTTGAGAGTGTGGTGGCACATCAGCTTCCTCTGTTCCTGGAGGAAGCGGATTATCTGGACCCCTACCAATCGGGCTTTAGGCCTGGGTACAGCATGGAGACGGCATTGGTCGCACTGGTGAATGATCTCTGGCAGGCTCGGGACAGGGGTTGCTCCTCTGTACTAGTCCTATTAGATCTCTCAGCGGCTTTTGATACCATCGACCATGGTATCCTACTGCGGCACCTCAGGGGGTTGGGAGTGGGTGGCACTGTTTTACAGTGGTTCTCCTCCTATCTCCTGGGTCGTTCGCAGTCAGTGTTGACAGGGGGGCAGAGGTCGGCCTCGAGGCCTCTCATTTGTGGAGTCCCTCAGGGGTCGGTCCTTTCGCCCCATCTGTTCAACATCTATATGAAGCTGCTGGGTGAGATCATTCATGGTTTTGGGGTGGGGTATCATCAGTACGCTGATGATACCCAGCTTTTTATTTCTACCCCCAATCAACCCAGTGATGCCCTCGCCGTGATGTCCCATTGCCTGGAGGCGGTGAGGGTCTGGATGGGGAGGAACAGGCTTCGTCTAAATCCCGACAAGACCGAGTGGCTGTGCATACCGGCATCTCGGGTTGTCCACTCTATTCCATCTTTAACTATAGGGGGTGAGGTGTTACCACCCGTAGATAGGGCTCGCAACTTGGGTATCCTCCTTGACTCACAGCTCTGTTTAGAAGTTCATATAGGAGCTGTGACGAGGGGGGCTTTTGCCCAGGTTCACCTGGTGTGCCAGTTGCGGCCCTATTTGGACCGAGATGCCCTACGCACAGTCACTCATGCGCTCGTGACCTCTCGGATAGACTACTGCAATGCTTTCTACATGGGGCTGCCTTGAATACCACTTGGAGGCTCCAACTGGTGCAGAATGTGGCCGCGCGAGTTGTGATGGGGGTCTCCCGATACTCCCATGTAACACCTCTGCTCCGCGAGCTGCATTGGCTTCCAGTTGTCTTCCGGGTGAGATTCAAGCTGCTGGTGATGACCTATAAAGCCCTAAATGGCATGGGCCCGGATTATTTACAGGAGTACCTTTTGCCGGCATTAACTTCCCATCGTCCTGTGCACTCCCATAGAGGGACTCCTCAGGGTGCCGTCAGTCAGGGAATGTCGACTGGCGGCCCCCAGGGGGAGAGCATTCTCTGTGGGTACGCCTGCCCTCTGGAACCAGCTTCCTGATGAGCTCCGGATGGCTCCCGACCTTTGATCTTTTCGCCGCGACCTGAAGACTTGGTTATTTGAACTTGCTGGCCTGGAGTGAGGGATTGGGGTTTTAGATTTTAAATTCCAAATTTTAAATTTTAGAACGTGTTTTATTGCTTGGGCTATTTGGTTTATTTTAATTTTTGTATATTATGTGCTGTATATTGTGTTTTAATTGCCCTGTACACCGCCCCGAGTCCTTCGGGAGAGGGCAGTATATAAATCCAATAAATAGATAGATAGATAGATAGATAGATAGATAATAAATAAATAAATAAATAAATAAATAAATAAATAAATAAATAAATAAATAAATATTTTTAGAACAGCCCACACAGCACCAGGTCATAGAATCCCCAAAGGACCTTGATGTTATGACATGACATTGAATAGGTGTGAAAGTTAGAAATGTACAGTGCTTAAGCTCTGATGTGCTTGTGAGCATGGGAATCAAGGTTGCACCTGCCAGAACCTTCTCAAGGAATCTGTCCTCTCCTGGTCTCACAAATGCAATTCTGCAAAAGATACATATTTAAAGAAAGAGGGGCATATAGTGCATCAACACCCCATTCCAAAGCACCTTTCCATCTTTGGATGAAAGAGCTATACACCCCTAGAGAAACCCCTAAGAAAATATATATTGTGGGTATAGAACAGTGGATGAATGGAATGCCCCTCTTGTGTTAACCTTAGAGAAGGTAGATCTAGCGGTCCTTTCTAAGGAGACCCCACGCTGTCACCTGAGTTACACTGGGGAAAGAGGAAAGCCAGTTATCTTTATTCTAGGTACTGTGTATGTATTCTTAAAGTTCTTATATAGGCTCACCATTTTTTCTTAGCACATCTAGCTCTGTTGGATCAAAATGTACAAAATGGGATGACTATGTAATCTGAATTTTTTTTACCTTTATGAAGAATGCCCAGAAAGGACATTTATCTACATTTCTGAATAAATAATATTTCCTCCTCCTACTGCCCCCAAATCAAATAACTAGAAAGAAACTGGTTAGGGGATTCAAAAGAAGTGTGCAATGTAAATTTTCCAGGACTCCACAAAGAATTAATCATTTACAGATACGTGGTAAACTAAGACTGATTATGTTCTTTTATTCTGGATAGGCTGAAATTCCTGCTCAGCTCCTTTCATGCCTATTTTCTTAAGGATCAATCTAAATTTTCATCCACCCACATAATCATCCCTTCGTTTCCATCCACTCTTTTTCTCGGGCCCCAACATTTGAGGAAATGGACATGTTGAATTTGTTTACTGTTTTTTCTAATCACAGAAATCAATTTTGGATGACAGTCCATATTTTGATGTTGCAAGCAAGTAATTGCGGGGGGGGAGGTAAAGAAAGTCAATCAATCATTCTGCCAATCAAAGAGTAGCAATGGGCAGTTGGGGGAGAAGGAGAGGAGACAAGATGGCTGCCTGGGAACTCTGCCACCATGGGCTTTATAAAGAAGAGACTGAATAAGGAGACCAAAACCCAGGAGTCAAATGAAGAGGCAAAATAAAAGATAGACTGCCCTGATGAAAACAGGCCACCAGAAAAAAAGGCAACAAGAAAGAAAACTGGGGAGCGAGGAACACTTATATCCTTCGCTCAGACCTGTCATCAGGGAAAAATTTCTTCAAACCACTGCCCTGAATTAGACCAAAGATTTGAAAGAGAAGAATCAAGAAGCTCAGCAAGGAACAAACAATGAGAAAAGATGAACAGAAACTTTAAAAAAAAGATAAAAAGGCAGCACAAACTCTGTACAAAAAGGACTACAGTTCCACAGAGAGTGCCAACAGAGATGAACAGGGATGAAGGCAGCAAAAATTTAAACGTCAGCAATATATACCGTATGAGGTATAGAATAAAAAAATATGAAAATACAGTGAAATTGGACTTTGAAGAATACAACACAATCAGCTTATAGAAAAATCAATTTAATTGAAAGTTTTATTAAGATTAATTTCTGTATTAGTTGAAGGCATTTGTAATTTACAATTCCTTTTTTAGGTGCAGGCTTTCCTTTTCTAAAGTCAAGTCTCCTGCCCCCTTACCTGTAAGTCACTAAGAGAGATTTTTTTAAAAAAACAAACAATCACCCAACTTTCCAGGGCTTTATGTCTATTGAATCTGAGTAAATCTGATTATTGACAATTCAAAAACAGAACCCACAAATCATTGCCACCATCTTGACTTTTTTGACCCCTCATGGACACTCCTGCTCTGCAGAACCAGTAACTGCTGGCCTTAAAGTGCCCTTATATGTTCTTGTTAAGAGAAAAATGAAGGTTTTGGGGAGCGGGGGCTTAGACCTATATCCCAGGGGTGGTGTGGAAAAGTGATGGCAACAAATACTGGCAAAAATAAATATGTGTCATGTGGAGAAGACACTGTGGTGTGGTAAGTAGTATCTGGCTGACCTTAACTGCAGGAACAGACTTGGACAGAAAACTATTGGAGAATTCTAGGATTGTAAGCTAAAGAGAATTTAAAAAAAATCCAGAAGGTAGTAGCAACTTCAATTATATATTTGCCAAGGAAACTGCATAGATGCGGCCATATATTCACCATGAGTGAATATTCTCTATATTTTATTAGTTTTAAAACATATTTTTCTGTCACAAAATATTAGCAAACTTATAAAAGCTTATTTATCGTGTTATATTTCTTCTGACTAAACACAAATACTGTATAAATTAACAGACATTATTTTTGCTTGTTTAGTCATAAATATAACGCATTGCTTTTGAATGCACTTTTGAATGACTTAATTCCCACTAGTAAAACCTGTTTTCCACAACAAGAGAGGTGAATAGAATGCATTGACCCAAAATATTGACTAATGCAGCAAGGAACTACTGAAATGTAAAAACCACATCAACATTTCTTCAAGACAAAGTAAAGGAAGGAGGTGAGTTTTAAAAATCTAGAAATCATATCCTTCATAAGCAATTGTAAAATAATCTTTACAGAAACTAAAAAAAAACTTCACAAATCAAGATAGGAATTCTGCTTATTTATTCTTCTTTGCCAGTCTGCCATATGGTATCACCTTTTCTGTTTCCGAATAAGAATTTCCTATTTTCTTCTACAGAAAGCCCTCAAATTACAACGTCAATTGGAACCTAACTAGTCAGTGGGTAAGCTGGTAGGAAGTTGCAAGTCTCAGCTTGGCAGGTAGGTAAGTTGCCAGGTGGGACAGAGAACAAGGGGATGTGCAAGGATGGGCCAAACAGGATACACAAGGTGAGTGAGGGAAAGAAGGGTGTGCAAGGATTCAAGGGAGAGGGCTGAGGAAGTGCATGAAGTTGCAATGGAGGCATGGAATCAGGGACGATGCACAAGAAGCCTCACCCAGATCAGAAAGAATGCACAGGTGGCTGGTACAGGCAAAGTCTCAAGGTTGCACAGATGGGGGAAGACTTATCCCAGCAACTAGCCACCTTCCCTGCTGGCTTCCCCACTGACTTTCTGGGGAAGCTAGCAAGGAAGGTTGCAAAGAGTGATCACGTGATCACAGGAACTGTAACGGGTTGTAAGTGTAAATCAATTGCCAAAGGCCCAGATCATGATCATGTGACCACAGGGGTGTTGGGACAGCTGGAATTCCAAGGACTGGCTGTAACCACTTTCATCTAGTACTGTCATAACATTGAATGCTCACTGGATGAATGATCGTAGGTCAAGGAGAAAATTTAGGGAGCACTTTTGGAAAGATGATGCAAGAAACCTTCCATTGGGAACAGCTTTATTCTCTGAATCAGGTTTTTAAAAGAATAGTTAATAGATTTTTTTTTAAATCTGAAGTCACAATGTTAACATTTGCAGCAAAAAATAAAAATAATAATCTTCCTCCCTGCACTCCCTACTCTGTTATTTTATATAAGCAGTAATATATTTTATTTTGATACAGTAATTGGAAAACCACCCCCATTTGAAAGCTCTAGAGTAACAGGTATTTACTAACATATGTGGAGAGATTCGTTTCCAGTGGGATAACACAATCTGTATCACTCTGAACACAAAACCAATCCCGTCCTCATACTAGAAACCTACCGCCTAGTTGGAGAAATGGGTGGCATACAATTCTTATAAATAATAATTTTAGGGGAGGGTATGAATGAAATAATTTTTTCCAAGCTTCTATAATTGCTTTAGGAATAATATATTGGATTATTGTACATTGCTCCTTTTGTTACTGTTGTCTCTAGAGGGATGGTTCTTTTTTTAAAAAAATTCCTGTATGTTCTGCTTTTGTTTTTCACAACATTGTGGGAATTTCTAAGTACAAATGCTAGAATAAATGTTTGAATAAATGCAAAGAAAAATATTTGACTTGATATATCCTTAAATATATATCAGTGTTTTGGAGTTTGAAACGAGAGAAATTTCTGTCTTTGGCCACCATTCCTTAGTTCATTAAACCATATACTGTTTTGAAAGAAGAGATATTTTAGTACTACAGCTTTACTAATAGAGAAATGTTAACTTTTGAGTGTTTGCTACCTGTTATGGCTTCTATATATTTAATCTATGAAACCCTTTTTTTTCTCTTATTCAGCAGCCAAAAATAAGTTGGCAGCCCTAGCGGATAAACTGTTAAAAATTTCAAAATATTCAAGCTGACAATCTATGGATAAAAAAACGAAAATAAATGAGATAGATGATACGATTACCATGAGAACATCACGGAAATGCTGTGAATAACTAGGGATGTCCAATTAAACCTTAGCCAATTGATCGTGTACAGTTAAGTCAATCGAATGATTAAAGCAACATTAATTATCGTTTCCCCGCGAGTCAGTTTCCACAACTGGCACTACATATAAAAGATGCGAAGATAAGCAGAAGGGCATCAAACCTATCTTCTTTGAATTTCCTATCTAACTATAAGCGAAGATCAAGGCAGCAAAGCAGGCAGTATATCCAGTAAACTCCACAGATAGATAATTAATAAATAAATAAATAAATAAATAAATAAATAAATAAATAAATAAATAAATAAATAATAAATAAATAAACCTTTATTGTCAAAGTACAACATGTGTACATTGAAATTAGCCGAGCCTCCCCCTGTGCTCTCTCTCCCCCCCAACACACAGGGACTACATAATAACTACAGACACTGAAGAAGTCACACGAGTATTATGAAGGAATGGGCGAATCACTGGAAGCCTGCAGCGCCGGCTGCGGCTGCTGCCATTCCTCTCCCCACCTCCCGAAAGAGAAGATCGGGGTTTGCGGCAGCCGCAAGATCGATCCACTTCGGTTGCCCAGAAGGAAGCGAACCAGCGAAAGGCGCGCCGACTCCGAGCTTCCAGGCCAAGCCGAGCAAGCGCCGAGTCACGGATGTCAGAGGCGGGTAGTTCGATGAGCTCTGCGCTCCCCGCCATTTTGGGCGCTTGAGCGGGGAGGGGGGGGGAGCGAAGCTGTGGCGGCGGCCGGAGCGCTCCGCCTCGTCCCGGCTGTCTCCTCTTCCTCTTCCTCCTCCTCCTCCTCCTCCTCCTCTTCCTCCTCCCCCTTTCCTGATTGTGGCCAAACCGTCTCTCCGGACTCAGGTACTAACGCCTCCTCTCCCAGGCTTGATCAGAGGGGAGGGCTAGTTGCGGTGCAGCTTCTTGCGTGGCGGATCTTCCCGACAGCTGGGAAGAGTAGGACGAGGCTGGGCTACGCCGGCAAAGGGGGGCTTCTGGCCACTTCGCCCTGTTACCCGGTCCCCGATGACAGCTCCATCGCTTGACCGGGGTGCATTTTCATTCTCTTTTTTTTCTTCCGGCTTGGCCCCTTCAAGCTGAGTGAAGCCTATTCTTTCCCCCCACCGTCATCCATCTTCATTTCTCCCCTCTTCTTTTCTCGGGGTTGATGCACTCCAAATCCCGCGTCCCGTTGCAGCAACCCCATTTCGGAGGATGGAAGGGCGAGAGGAAAGAGTAAATGCAGCTTCCACATTTAGTAAGAATGCAGCCCGGTGCCCAGCTTTTCCTAACTGATGTTGCTTTTAACCTGGTGGGGCAGCTCAAAGAGATTTCCCGCCCCCCCCCGCCCCCCAAAAAATCGCTGCATCTGGACAGCGAGGGAAGGAAGAAGAGTGCTCGGGGGTTAAGAAGCCACCTGTGGCTGTGTGGATGGCGAGGAAACTGCTAAGGGTTGCTTATTGGCAGCTCTAATATCTGAACTCCTAAATGCAGGTCATCCTCGACTTAGGACCACAGTTCAGCCCAACATTTATGTTGTTAAGTGAGAAATTTGTTAGGTGAGTTTTGCCCCATATTACAACTTATCTTGCCACGTTTGTTAAGTGAATCACTGCGGTGGGTTAAGTTAGTAACACGGTGGTTAAGTGAATCTGGCTTCTCCATTGACTTTGCTTGTTAGAAGGCTGCAAAAGGTGATCACATGACCCCTGGACACTGCAACCATCATAAATATGAACCAGTTGTCAATCATCCGAATGTAAATCACGTGACCATAGGGGGATGCTGCAACAATTATAAGTGTGAAAAATGGTCATAGGTCTCTTTTTTCGGCGCCGTTGTAACTTTGAACGGTCACTAAATGAACTGTTGCAGATTGAGGACTACCTGTAACATGTAAAGATGGAGAGTCAAGATAGGCTATTAGATGTGAGGGCTGCCTCTCCCTCTGTCAGTGAACAGGCATAACTGACCTGGTGGCACATGAATATTTGGTGGTACTTTACTGACCTAGAACGTGACCTTTCAGAAGTTTTGATGAAATGTTACTGTTTGTGCTCCACATATACTTTCCTATTTCAGTTTTTCACAGCTAGTTTTTCACAGAAGGGACACATTTCCCTTCTCCTTTTAGGAACTCTAAAAACAACATGAACCTTAGAGATTTCTTGCCATTTTGGTATGAGAAACATTCAGAGATTGTAAGGAAGATCCTAAAACAGGCTTAACATATTTTTTTATTTATGGGCCATAAACTCTGGACAGTGTGCAAAATAAGTTAAGATTAGAATAGCAATACTGTTTTAAAAATGAAACAATAAATAATAACAAAATTGTATTTCCATTTTAATGCGGTTCTTTCTGTAGGTGCTTAATTTTCAAAGAAATGCCCCATTCTCATCATCACCCTACCCTAGCAGACATATTTGACACACAACACCCTTTAAAGACAATCTCATCTATCAGAAGTTTGTCTTTTCTATATTGGTAAATGTTTAGAAGAGTAACAAAATATATTCGCTCCAAAAACAACCTGTAAATTGATAAGATACAAATCGATCCATTAAATTTAAAGGATGTGTGTGTGTGTGTGTGTGTGTGTGTGTGTGTGTGTATACACATTTAAATTTCCAGTTTAGTTTGTATTTTAGTTTTGGTTGATGCAAGTTTTTGTAAGACATGGGAAATAAAATTTATGAGTAAAATAGACTAGTCTAGGATTTTCGTGTGTCTTTTAATCTTATGGCCCAAAGAAACAATTCTATTTTACATAACGTTGTTGAGAAAAGCCCATTTCATAAGTGTAGGGAGAGGGGAGTGTCAAATAATACCACATAAATGACATGACATATACTTGGGTCAAATATGGTACAGTTACATTATTATTTGACATCATGACACTTGTCATTGTTATATCATCTGACTTGTTATGAATGCTGACTCATCTGTTCAATTTTTGTTTGTCACATGAAATCCAAGAAATTATTTGTACAAAAAAAGTACTGGAAACAGTATTTTGAAAAACAATTTAATTTCTTTCATAAGACATATGAAAGTGATAAGACATGTTTGGTTCAATCCTTGCTGCATTTATTAGGAAGTAAGTATGTAAGAAGTGTTCCCAAGGCATTAAATTTAGGATTGCAATTTGTTGATTTTTAAAAAAAAATATGTTAAGTCCATATTCATCTGTAGGCACTTGTATACAAGTGTATGCTTATAGACAAATAGAGGATAAAGAGAATTGAATTAATAAATATGAAATTGCAGTTACGCTTAGTGCATCTGTTTTTATTTTTGTTTTAGAATGCGTGCAATTTGAATTTACCAGAAATCCAGCAGATATAAAGCTAGTGACAAGATTTTTACATTCTATCTTCCACATTAAGAAAAGAGCTGGTTACGTGCTTATCACCAATATGTTGTTCCCAGAGCTCTGGAATTCTCTAAGATGTCATTATGGGAAAGAAAAATGTAGGAAGAAAAGGCAGTCATCACAATTATGACCCTTCCCATACCTGAAGGTCCTCTACTGAATTAGGGTCCCTCTGTTTGTCCAGTGGCAAGTCTGGATCTAAATCTATGAGGCTATGATTTGAACTCAGGTTTGATTAAAGTTATTTTTACTGACAGAGCGATTGAAGGCACAAACTATACCAATAGAAAAGATATTTGTAGCTCAGGATTGAATTGTGGGGTCCTTGGTGCTCTCCGAGTTTGGTTGTTTTCTTGCAGATGTTTCATTACCAAACTAGGTAACATCATCAGTGCTAGAAGGGAGTGGGGTTTGCTCTCTTTTTATAACCCACACCCTTCTAAGTGCTGCTACCTAGTTTCATAATGAAATGTCTGCAAGAAAACAACCAACCTCATGGAGTACCAGGGACCCCACAGATTAATTGTGTTAAACCAGGTGCATTTCACATTGCACATTTTCTATAACATCATTTCAAGATATATTTTTTCTCTCAAAAGTTAACGAGGTACAAATGTGTGGAAGCTTCTGTAAGAATTCTGCCATAGGGTAAGATAATGGATTGTAGTCAGGCTTTACAGGATAAAAAGTTGTTCCAAGCATTTTTTTTCTATATAGTAACAGATGTGTGCATATGGCATCAGTAACAATGTATCTCTTTATAGAATTACAAAATGTAGACAAAATTCTCCTTTTTTAAATGCAATACTAGCAATGACTCATACATATACACATACATATGTATATGTATACATATATACATGTATACATAAATAAGAAACGAGACAATTACTTGAATTTCTCTATATTAGGGAAGCTATAGCCTTCCAGCTTTGGCGTCTAGTCATGGTGGCCACATGACCATGGAGACGTCCTCGGACAAGCGCTGGCTCTTCAGCTTTGAAACGGAGATGAGCACCAGCCCCTAGAGTCGGAAACGACTAGCACGCATGTGCGGGGGACCCTTTACCTTTACCTTTAGCCTTCCAGCTATTGTTGAACTACAGCTTCTAGCCAAAGACATTCCAAGTTAGTCCCTCTGATGCCAAAGTGATGAATCATGTCACAACATCACGATACATTGCTTCTAGGTTTCCATAGGTCTCTGAAGACCTGTTATGTCAAAGGGCCTAGGGACCTCAGCGGAAGGGGGAACTGATGAGAGGGCTCCATTACGATTAAGATCCCTTTGCCTACTTTGTTTTAACTCTTTTTATATATTTTAAAATGTTTTATTTTGTGTTATTGGTAATTATTTTTCATACTCTTATAGTCGGGTTGTATGCCTCCCAGAATTGCTTGTGAGATGGGCAGCTATAAGAGAGAGAGAGAGAGACCACACTTTTCTACTTGTCACCTCCCCTCCCCCTTCTGTGGACAAGGATGTTTCCAGGATTCTTCATCCTTAGATGATGGGGCTATTCAAAGTTGTAGCACCTGGACATGACCTGTAGAGTTCTGCGCAATTTGTCTAATGTTTAGTTTAGGTGTTTGTTTTTTTTGAAGCCAATTGTTTAAAGAAAATATATTTTTTGAAAAGCATTAAAAGACTAGCTGAAATGTGGTCTTTCATTAAGGTGCATTAATTTGTAGGTATTAATTACACAACTTGCTAAGAAAAGAATTCATTATGGAACGTTAGAGAAACATGTTCAGCAAAAATCTGAACAGAAGGTATAATTTGCTAGGGAAATACTTAAAAAAATAGAGCAAGGGAAAGCCCAGGAAAAAACCTGACAGAATTAGTATTAATTACATTTATAGCCTTTTGTATGAGTCTTCTTACAACACAGAGCTGCACAGTAATGTTCTTCCTTTAATTGGCAATAGCAGCCAACTGATACATAATTACATATATAAACTATTTGGGAATAATTACTATTTATTAAGGAAAAGTTTCCTTAGGTAAATGCATGCTAACAATTAAATAAAGCCCAGTTAACAGAAATTGATACCATAGTAGAAACTTGCTAACAGACTAAAGAAATATTTGCTATTACAGCCAGGCAAATAAAAAATATTTCCTAGCTCCCTGTTAACTGAATTGCTAATAGGAACATTTAGGAAGCTTTTGGCTAAAAAGTATTATTTTGTCTGAAAGAACAAGTGTGGGAAATAAGGGGTGGCAGGGAATTAAGTTATCAGTTCCATATTAAAAGTTTGAAACTGGGTTTAATTGATGTCTAGTTAGGTTTCTGGTAATTGTTTTTTGTTTGTTTGTTTGTTTCTCTTGCATAGTATATCCTATTTATCTGCCTTGAGAGCAATCAGACACTTGCAAATCAGTTTCCCAGAAGCATAAAATGCAGTAATAGGAGCCTTGGTGGAGCAGTGGGCTAATGCCTCCTTAAGTAACACCAGCTGCCTGCAATTAGTGCAGGTTCGCGTCCCACCAGGCTCAAGGTTGACTCAGCCTTCCATCCTTCAGAGGTAGGTAAAATGAGGACCCAGATTGTTGGGGGCAATTAAGCTGACTTTGTAATAATGCCGCTGGGGGTGTGTGAAAGCCCTAATAAGCAGGCATATACATAGAATGAAGGCTACTGCTAAGCTTGTAAGCCGCCCTGAGTCTTCGGAGAAGGGCGGGATATAAATGGAATTTTAAAAAAAATATTTAAATATCTCTTTGGTAAATTAGACTGAGTTAAGCATTTAATTTTAGATTAATAAAATGAGGAAGTGGAGATAATTTTTATACATAGCATATGGAGACCCTGTTCGCCCATCATTCTAATTTGGGATAGACAATCAACAGTTCTTCAGCAACTTTCATGTAATTCCTCCAGCTCCCTCTGGCTACACTTGACATTAGATAGGAAATACATAAAAACAATATTAAACTATAATTTAAAAATATAGTATAAGAGGAATCATGAAAAGTGTCTAAAATGTCACATCTCATAGTATTTCAGCAATGCCACCCAAACTTCTTGGTTCATATGTCACAGGTTTTTTACTAGGTCTGTTAAATATGCTCTGCTGTTGGCCCCCAATGTAAGACCTGAAATAAATTTAATCTGGTTTAAACTTATCCTGTCCAACCCGCCCCCAAAATCCCCCAAAATCCCTAATTTACCCACTTTGTACTGCCTTGCCATGTGTAGCACTCTTCCCCTCTAACACCCAAATAATACATATTTTGGTCACCAAAAGGTTGCCAATTTTACAAGTGTAAAGTATGATTGGCTGCCTTCTATACCACACAGTAATTAATGAAAATGTCTTTTTAAAATAATTTTTTTAAAAAGTTGTACACATAACAGAAAAACTAACAAAAACTAATAAAAGATAATAAAGCAAAGAAAGAAAGAGAAAAAGAGTCCCTCTCTGAGGGGGATGTGTAGTTCATAAATGTGAAAAATAAATAGATATATTAAATTTAATATTTATTTAAATTTTATTATTTAATAAATATAATATTTAATATTTATTAATAAATGCAGAAAATGAATAAAAATAAATAGATTATTCTTCTGATTTCTTTCTCAGGAAATGCAAGTACAATTACAATATTGATCCCTAATATAAAATTACAAAAAGTAGCTCACTTTTTTCTACTATCCAATTTTTTCTAATAATCAAAACCACAAATCATGAGTGTATTTTTTTCTATATCATGCAAAAGTGTATAAGGGATTTTCAGTCAGCCGTAAACACAGATGTTGTTTTTTTCTCTAATCAAAGCGATTAACCATTTCTGTAAGTTCCATCATCTTCACCAATCATTCCTCTGTTATGGGTAATGTTGAACATTTCCATTTCAGAACATAGAATAGTCTCACAGCAGTTACATATAATAACATTTTTATATACTTTTTTCTAGTTATTTGTCCATTAGTCTTCCCCTACTCCCCAAAAAAGGTCTCTTTGTTATCCTTTAACCTTTAAAATCTTCTGGATTAATGTATCCAAAAATTTTAGCTTTTTGCATGTCCATTAAACACAGTAAAATCTCTTTACATGTTTTCCCATGTTCAGCAAAGTTTCAGAGTACATTTACATATTCTAAACAATTTCTCTGGTAATCTATACCAACAAAACATTCTGTTTAGGTCTAGAACATGAAGTGAACTTTAATCCTTTCCACCACATATTTTGCCATTGAGCTATTTGTATATTATAATCAAAGTGTTTACCCCATTGCAATCATACATTCTTTCATTTTTGTTCTTCTTCTGTCTCATATATCAACAAAATTTTACACATTTTAGCAATACCATGATCATAATTAGTAGATAATTTTATCTCAAACTCTGCTCAAAACCATAAAATCTAACTAATCGGAAGCTGCTTCTTGTTCTTTCTCTTTCTTTTTGATCTTTTCTTTGTGTGCTTTTCTCATTTTCCTTTTGTCTTTATTTCTCTTTTTAGAATAGAATAGAATAACGGAGTTGGAAGGGACCTCGGAGGTCTTCAACCCCCTGCTCAGGCAGGAAACCCTATACTTTTTTAGGCAAATGGTTGTCCAGTCTCTTCTTAAAAACGTCCAGTGTTGGAGCATTCACCGCTTCTGGAGGCAGGTTGTTCCACTGATTCATTGTTCTAATTGTCAGGAAGTTTCTCCTTGGTTCTAGGTTGCTTCTCTCCTTGATTAGTTTCCACCCATTGCTTGTTGTCCTGCCTTCAGGCACTTTGGAGATTAGCTTGACTCCCTCTTCTTTGTGGCAACCTTTCTCTTCATTCTGTATTAGTTTGTGTTAGTTTTTATTTTTTTCTGTAAAACGTTTAATAAAATTTATACCAAATAATGATTTACATAACTATTGAAATTTTTAAAATTGCCTTAGAGAGTCCGAGTGAAACAAATTGCAACTAAATGACATAATGAATACATAAGGTGCTCTCTTAACTGTTGCTATGATTAAATTTAACCTTATTTGTTTCAGCTTGCAACCAAACAGGACTTTTATCTACCGAATGCAGAAGACTAGAAATCATGGATATGAAATTCAATTCCTC
This sequence comes from Vipera ursinii, assembly GCF_947247035.1. NCBI lineage: Eukaryota > Metazoa > Chordata > Lepidosauria > Squamata > Viperidae > Vipera > Vipera ursinii. Next base: position 144,883,351 of record NC_139516.1, on the reverse strand, counting down.
TCGGAAATACGTTTCTATCAGCATACCATCAAAATCCCAAGTTATGTCACCACACATCAAATCAGTAGATGATATAATTGTCCTCGGAATTAATCTCAGCAAATTTAACAAACCTACACAGTTTTTTATTTGTGTTTTGGGAGTCTTCCTGTTTTATCTTATTTATGGATATTTACAGGTATGCACTATCATTTGTGTGTGAGTATAAAAAAATTACCAGAAAACAATTTTCATGACTTAAAGCAATTTTGATGCAGCCATAAGCTTTATTAAAATAAGAGGAAATTCTATTCTTATAAAGATAAACAGGTATTTGCACATTTGAAGGAAAGTGGGAATGCCCACTCATTAATGAACTAATGAAGTTTTGCAAGGTTCAGAATCCATTGAAAAATTTCAGGTAGACAGTATTAGAAAGTTTTATTCAACTGAGCACTAAGGTAATTTATTAATCAAGAATTAGCAAGAATTTAAAATTTTGTGGTGATCTAAAAAGGATCATTACATCTTTAATAGCATCCTTGAATATCTAAAATATAAACCTGGAAAATACATGTTTTGTAAATATGATTTTTCATTAGTTTTATTATTTTCTGAAATGTAATTTATTATATAATCCATCTAGCACCTTGAAAATTGTTGAGAAGAAGAATATAAGTAAAATAGCTAATAGTTATGCTAAAGCTAACATTTAGATTTAAGTAACACCAGCTGCCTGCAATTAGTGCAGGTTCGCATCCCACCAGGCTCAAGGTTGACTCAGCCTTCCATCCTTCCGAGGTAGGTAAAATGAGGACCCAGATTGTTGGGAGCAATAAGCTGACTTTGTAATAATGCTGCTTGGGGGGGCCCAAAAGCCCTAATAAGCAGGCATATACATAGAATGAAGGCTATTGCTAAGCACATTGGTTTGTGCTTAAATTGTAAGCCACCCTGAGTCTTCGGAGAAGGGCTGGATATAAATGGGATTTAAAAAAAAGCGGTTTTAAGCATTATTTGTTACGAAGTGGAACTTTGGGTTATGCCAGGGGTAGGCAACCTTGGCTCTTTGGCTTGTGGACTTCAATACCCAGCCATGCTAACTTTGGAATTCTGGGAGTTGAAGTCCACAAGTCATAAAAGAGCCAAGGTTGCCTACCCCTGGGCTATGCAGTTATGGATCCTATAAACATGCAGTGAGAAAGGTTTCTTAGAAAAACAAAATCAGATGTCAAGAAAAAAGGGCTCTAAGTTTTCTCCCTACGTCCCTAACTAGCTGCTGGGATTTTTTTTTAATGGAATAGTATTCAAGGGAGTTGTCATCTGGAATCTGAAGTGTCAGTTTGAACCGAACATACAATCATAATGTATGTTCACTTCATAATGTTTATAATCATAATGTATGGGCTGTTGGCTTGAGCTCCAAGCTTGGCAATTTAGTTTAGTTTACTTTAGTTTTATTGTATTTGTATACTGCCCTTCTCCCGAAGGACTCAGGGCGGTGAACAGGGCATACATAAAAATACAGGATACAAAAATTAAAAAGAATTAAATAATAGCCCAGCTAAAACAGTTGATAACAGTATAAAAATCCCCATTAAAAACCCCAACATATCCCCATCAGGCCAGGCCAGCTTGTTCAAAAAGATGGGTCTTCAGACCGCGTCGGAAGGAGCGAAGGTCAGGTGCCATCCGGAGCTCGACCGGCAGCTGATTCCATAAAGCCGGAGCGCACACAGAGAAGGCCCTCCCCCTGGGGGCCACCAGCCGACATTCTCTGACCGGAGGCACCCTGAGGAGGCCCTCTCTGTGGGAACGCACAGGGCGGAGGGAAGTTGACGCCGGCAGCAGGTGGTCCCCGAGGTTGCAAACATTTCGTCACCATTCGAGGAGACATTGTCAGTGCACTTTGAATTGTGTTCGTCTGTTCGTACACTGCCTTTAAATTGGTATGAATGTTATTTGTTCTGATATTTCTGAGTCATGGTCTGGTTTCGGACTGTTTGATTGGCTGATTGTTGTTGCCAGGCCATGGTCTTTGGTGTTAAGTACCCTTGTGATGCAAATTGGCATTAGTGTTGTTTGTTCGGGTGCTTCTGAGCCGTGGTCTGGTTTCGGATTGTTTGGTCGGGTGGCCGTTGTTGCTGAGATGTGGTCCGATTTCTTGTGGAGGTTATGATTTTTGTTGGTGTGTGATGAGGTGCCTGTTCGTTTTTAAATGCTTCCTTTGGGATCACAGTTGAAGTAGTTCTTTAGTTCTCAGCAGTTGGTAGACTGCGTCAATGTCAGTGTGTCTGTTAATATAGGTAATCCCCAAGTTACGAGTGTTCATTTAATGCTCGTTCAAACTTACATGATGAGCGCCCCCTAGTGCTTATGAGCAAGTCCAAAAATTACAAATATTGCAGCACCATGGCAGTTGTTCGCCCTTACGAGTGACCACAGTGGCTTTGCAACATTCACCTTGGTTATTCTCTCCACCCCCACCCTGGGTCTCTCTAGGCACCAGGCCTTCAATACTCTCCCTGTGAAGATCGAGATCCTTCGCTTTCTTGGCTGCTCCAGGCCTTTGGTGTGTTCACAGAGAACGGAGGCCTAAAGTAACACAAGCTCTCACATGATCTCATGGTACTTTAGGCCTGTGTTCTCTGCAACAGAGAACAAAACCGAAGCCAGGGTATGCTTTCATGTTCCTGCGGAGGCCGGATCGGGGTGTCGAAGGCCTTTTCCAGGCCGCTGCCACATGGATCTGAGGCTGGGGAACGCTTCAGTGGTCCACCGGATGCCTGATCCGGGTGTGGGAGGCCTTTTCCAGGCCACTGCTGCCCAGATCTAAGGCTGGGGGACGCTTATGTAGCCCTCTGGTGGCCCATTTCTGGGTGACAGCGGCCTGGAAAAGGCCTCTGGAGCACAGATCGGGCTGCGGAGGGGCACAGAAGAATTCCCAGGCCTTAGATCTGGGCGGCACAGCCTGAAAAAGATCTCCGATGCCCAGATGAGGCATCTGGTGGGCCGCAGAAGTATTCCCTGGCCTCAGATCCAGGCAGCAGCGGCCTGGAAAAGGTATCCGGAGCCTAGAACGGGCCCCGGGGGGGCACAGAAGGGTTCCCCGGCCTCAAATCCAAGTGGCAGAGTCCTGGAAAAGGCCTCCAGAGCCCAGATTGGGGCATGGAAGCGTCCCCCGGCCTCAGATCCAGGTGGCAGCAGAAACCGTGGGAGAGAGGAGACGGATCTTTTCCAGCTGAGTCCAGTGTGGCAGGAAGGGAGGAGGAAGCATGAGGTATCTTAGTGGGTCGGGGAAGCCTTGGGGGCCTGTTCCATTACTAGGCCCTTCCCCACCCTGAGATACCCCATGTTCATTTAACGTTGCATGCGTTTTAACAAGCAAGGGAGTGATCTTGTTCGAGGTATGAGATTCACTCTATGCATTTCCGAGTTACGAGTCGAATGGGCAGCTCCATTACACTTGTAACTCAAGGACTACCTGTATTGACTTGGTGGAAAACCAGTCTTCAAGAAATTCTCTTTCTCTCCTTGATTTCCCCCGGGTTACAACTGTGGTCCTGGTTAGATCGAATTTGTGTCCTTCTGAGTCTTCATAGTCAGACATGCGGATAGTGGGGTCATGTCTCTTGATGGCCAGAAAGTGTTTGTGCAGTCTGGTTGGTAGCTTTTTTCCTGTTTGGCCCACATAGTTCGGACAGACAAGCTTAATTCAAAGCCCCCTGACGATGTCTCTTCAAATGGTGATGAAACGTTTGCAAATTGCCAAACTCGGAGCTCAAACCAAGCGCCCAACTACCAACCCGAGCTACTAATATTCAAACACATTTCAGTCATAATGTATGTTTTCAATGGGATCTTTTGGTTATCTAGTCCCATTCATACAATTTTTCACATAAGAGAAAAGATAAGATTGTCCAGGTACAGATAGTTTGCCCGTGCAAAATAGGGCAAACCAGAAAAATATATCTGAATAATGGACCTATAGGAGAAGCAACAAGTATAGGTTGTGCTTTCTGCCAGGGAATTTCTTCAGGATGAGTGAATAAAAGTAGTTGGAGATTCCCTATAAAGAGAATAATGAAAGAAGATATGATTCAAGAACTTGGTGCCTTGGTGGCGCAGTGGGCTAATGCCTCCTTAAGTAACACCAGCTGCCTGCAATTAGTGCAGGTTCGCATCCCACCAGGCTCAAGGTTGACTCAGCCTTCCATCCTTCCGAGGTAGGTAAAATGAGGACCCAGATTGTTGGGGGCAATAAGCTGACTTTGTAATAATGCCGCTTGGGGGGCCCCAAAAGCCCTAATAAGCAGGCATATACATAGAATGAAGGCTATTGCTAAGCACATTGGTTTGTGCTTAAATTGTAAGCCGCCTTGAGTCTTCAGAGAAGGGCGGGATATAAATGGGATTAAAATAAAAAATTAAAAAAAATAAACTCTACTGAGTGACCAAATGATCACTTAACTGGTCACGCATACAGTTCCCATTTGAAAACCACCACCAAGCAGTCTACCACTATTCTCAGCATACTGTTCCATTGGTTAGCACTGTTCCATTGGTTATCCCTGTCAGGAAATTCCTTCTAAGCTTCAGTTTAAATTGCTTTTCTTTTAATTTCAACTATGAATCCTCGTCCTCTCCTGGTTGTCTGCCCACTCTTGCGCAATATATCATTTTAGAGATGTCTATTTCAGCTTTAACTTTTGTAAACTAAAATATGTCCCAAATCTTTAACCATTCTTTGTAAGGCTTGGTTTCTGGACTCTGGTAGTTTTCCTTCAAATCCAATCCTGGCTCACTAAGTCTTCATGTAGAACTGGAGGCGGTTTTCCAAGTGCATTCTAACTATGGCAGAGTACTATGGAATTTTATCTCCTGTTATCTGAATACAAGGTTTTTGTGGTATAACCCAAGATTCCTTTGATCTATTTAGCTGCTGCAGAACCATGCCTGTTCATACAAAGCAATCCTTTACAGTGATAATTCAGACCAGTTAGCTAGCTAGCTAGCTAGCTAGGCCCCCAGATGCTTCCTGCATATAGAGCTTCTAAGCCAAGTCTCCCAATGTTGTACCTAGGCATTTGATTTTTCGTACTCAGAATCATATTACTCAAAGAAGACACACATAATTTTAAGGCTTCAGTCCTGATGAACATGATAATGACTAAATTCCGTATTGCCAGCAGCAATATTGATGCAAGTAGAAGGCCCTGAATCTCCCTTGCGTGGATTAATTTCCATCTTCTGCATTAAAAAAAAAAGCACCAATTGAAATTTAAATTTCAGTAGAAATGACTTTTGTATATTTGGGTGAACCAGCAACAAAACGCATGTTGAGCATTTTATGAAAGTTATATAGTACCCATCGGAGCATTTTATGCCAGTTTCACATAGTCATTGATGAAGTTTGAACTAGATGTGAGCAGCTCAGTGAAAACAAGAAATGAATGTGCAGCTGCAGTAAAATTAGCAAATATTATGCAAAAGTTTGAAAATAAAATTGCAATAAAATGCAGCTGTTCTGAATAGTATTAAAGCAGGGTTTAAAAAAATTTTATGCAATGATGGCTTGCTTTCTATACTACGCTAAGCCATAATGAGTGAGTTTGTATATCGTACTGAACAAAAATAGCACAGTGTACAAATTCTGCCACAATCAACCTTTCGTATAAGTAACATTCCCATGTTTTGCTTGCTTTTGGAGTTGTTTGTGCTTTGCACTTGTAGCTGGCTCAGAGCTTGTATGGGAAGCAAGTCAAGTGACTGCTAACTGCAATTACCATGATGTTCAGTCAGTGATTGATAAAACATGAGTTTGTTTCTCTAAAATAAACCATGGTTCGTTCACTGATTCATTTGCGCATCATCCTAAATCAGAGATAAACAAACCATTGTAATGTGAGAAGACATATGGTTTCAAAAGTTAATTGGTTGATAAATGGGACATATTTGGGGGGGGAGGACTTTTTTCATGTCTTCTATTTATACTAATGATGCTTGTATTATACATATTGGTGATGTTCAACTATTAAGTGCATTAATTAATCCCAAATTAATTTGAAAGTTAATCAGTTCTATGTAGCCATTGATATAATAATGCCATGGATTATACCTGATAAAGACAACAAATTTCTCGTCCAAAATTAAATTGAAAGTTGATATTACAATTCATAGAATATGATTACATACCGTATTTTGCCATAACTTTCTGTCTCCTTTATCTCTAGGAACTAATATTTTCAGTAGATGGTTTTAAATCCTTTGGCTGGTATCTCACATTAGTACAATTTGGCTTTTATTCCATTTTTGGACTTATAGAACTACAGCTTATTCAAGACAAGAGGAGAAGGTATGATATTAATTTTTATAATCTTAAAATTTGATACTTCAAAGCTTGATTTTTATATGTAGTTTTACTAGGTGGACAAGACTTATACAAAAATTCAGCTCCAGTTTGTAAAATAAAGAAGACAGCTTAGGACAATATTCATAAGTAAACTAGATGTTTACTTATGAAACTGTCGAACTGATTTTTCAGAATACGAGTGATTTTTAAATATGATTTTTCCCCCATTCCATTTTAAAATGTAAAATATTTATATATAAATCTAATTTTTGGATCCTCATATCAAATATTAGTGCAAAAGTACAATTTATAAAATATTTTTTCAGCAACATGCACAACTTTCACATTTAACCTATAATTAAAAGGAAACCTATATTTTGTTAGTTTATACATAGCACTTCTACACATAAAATATATGAAATAAGAGATATTTAAAACTTTCAAAAGAATTTTTTAATTGGCTTATCACAGAGGGAAAATGCTTCTTAAAATCTGGAATCCAGTGACCTGAGTGGTTTCCATGTATAAAGTAGACTAGGAGAGCAACCTCTTCCTAGACTGTAACGTAAAAGTAGTCCTCATTAAACAATTGTTTTACAATTGTTCAAGGTTATAATGGCCACGAACAAGTGCTTTATGACTGATAAATGGACATGCTGTCCCCCCATGTAATTGTCTATCAGATTAATCAGCTTTACGGTCCATCACAGTGTACTGCAGTCATGTGATTGCAATTCACAATTTTTTTTGCCAGTTTCCAGCAAAAAAAATCCTGTTCAATTGAACTGTTTTACTTCAATCATGCATTTGCTTAACAATAGTGTAGTCACTTAATGACTGTCACAAAAAAGGCCAGAATATTGGAACTTCCGGTGGCTCCGCGGTGACGGAGACAGCCTTCCCGGGCTGCCCGCAGCTCAGCTGTTGTTTTTTCGCCCGAAACAGCGCCGATCAGCTGTTCGGGCGAATTTGAAGCCCCCTCCTCAGGAGAAGAGGAGGGGGCGAGCTCCCAGGTAGGGGTAGAGTTCTCCAGGGCCGCCTGAGCTTATGGCTTGGGCGGCTGAAGGATTGAACTCCCCCGTAGCCTGGGCTGCTCCCAGCTGGCCGGCGCCTCTGCTCCTGATTTCTTGGAGCAGAGCCAGGCGTCTGCGACCACCCCTGCCTGAAGGAATGACTATGGATTAAAGGAGCAGGCAGAGCGATACAAGAGGAAAAGGTGAAGAGGATTATTATATTTTACTCTCCAGCTTGATGGACTTTTTTGGATTATAAATCTGAAGTGAAAGTGCGTCACATTTGGTAAAAGATGGCAGCTAAACCACCCCCTAAAACTCTTCGGAGTGCTGGAACTTCTCCTGTGCAACAATCATTACTGCAGGCGCTGCATCCTCCTGATGTATTGACATCAAAGGACTTACAAGATGCTCTTGAAAAACACACCCAGGTAATTTTGGAATCAATTAATGATAGATTTATACAGATGGAGGAGAAATTGGAGAAATTGGAGGAGAGGATGGAGGAGAGGATGGAACAGAAGTTCAGAGTGATGAAGGCAGACATCTTGTCTTCAGTGTGTAAAGTGGCTCGCTGTGTGGAAGAATTGGAGGAAAAGCTAGAAGATTTGACTCAAAAGAATGCTATATTAGAAGCAAAAGTATTGGAGAATGAAGATAAAGTGGAAAAAGAACTGAGTCTTGCTCAATATTACCAGATGCAGTTTGCCATTAGAGTTAGAGGTTTAAAGGAGAATACCAAGGAAGATCTAAAGCAGCTGGTTTCTGAGGCTTTTGAAGTAGTGTTGAAACAGCCAGCATCTGAAATAAAAGGAGGCATGGATAAAGTGTTTCGTGTGAATTCATGGATTGCTAGACAGAGAAAGTTGCCTAGAGATGTGGTGGTATATTTTGCAAAAAGGGAAACTAGAGATGAAGTTATACGAGCTGCTTATGATACTAAAGTTGTGATTGCTAATCAAGAAGTTTTGGTCTTAAAAGAAATTCCTCCAAAGATTTTAAGGAGAAGGAAGGATTTTACATTTCTTGTGCAAGAGCTCAAGCAACGAGATATAAGGTTCAGATGGGAGATCCCAGTTGGGTTGATGGTGACGCACGAAGGTAAAAGGTACCGTCTGGTTACTGTGATGCAAGCGCGTGATTTCTATAATAATGTTTTAAATGCAACGCCATTAACACTTCTGGAAGCTGAAAAGGGATCTGGAGAAGGAGTGCATCAAGAGGTCGAAGGTGGTCAGATAGAAGACAACGGTGTTGGAGGAGATCAAGATACAACTTCGTCGGATGATTCTATAGAACAGAGGGTGACGCGTGCTGCTGCAAAACGATCTAAGAAGAGAAAATAGCAGGATTTGCAGAAGTCTATGGAATTTCTACGACGTATTCATAGTCAAGTATGGGAGGTGGGAAAAGATCTGGGTGTAGACGCACTATATTTTTTATATGTGGTGGTTTTGTGGAAAGGGTGAGTTTTTTTGGATTAAAGTTTGGTGGAATATATAGAAGATTTCCAAATGGAGGTTAAAGTTTTGTTCGCAATCTTTTTTATTGTATGGAATAATTATAGATGTGGTACTGGAAGAGGAACGGCCGATTACAGAAGAGTGGACTTTAAAGTTTTCTGATTTGGTTGAGGTGGCGAAGATTTTGGTTAATTTGAAAGATTAGTTGTAAGAATGTTATATCATGGAATAGACAAAATGGATGGAGTCTATTTAGGACAAGTATAGGGTTGAGAAGTATTATATAGTATTTGAATAATTCTTTTTTCCTTTTTTTTCTGTTTTTTTTTCTCTTTCTATTTTGGGGTTTTTTTCTTGTTTTTAATGTATATTTAATATTATTAAGGTTTGTTTTATTATATATAAGCTAGAAAGTGTTTTTTTTATTTTAGTTTTTATATATATTTAATATTGCTAAGGTTTGTTTTATCCTATATAAGCTAGAGAGTGATGGATTTTAGAATTTATAGTTGTTAGTACATGGTTGCTTATGTTTGCTTTTCTTTTTTTTCTTTTTATATATATACCTTGTATTCAGCTCTGGGAAGTTGGGGGGGAGGGGGGGAGGGGGGGAGGTAGGGGGGGAGGAGGGAGGGAGGGAGGGGGGAGGTAGGGGGGGAGGAGGGAGGGGGAAGGGGGGTTTTTTAAAGGAAAATTGTATTTTAAAACTTTTCAATAAAAAAAAAGGCCAGAATATTATTTCCGGTCATGTGGGTGTCTCGATTTATGACTTTTAAACCTTCCGACTGTAATTCTGTGGCTATAAGTCAAGGACTATTAAATCTTAAATTTAAAATAAAATCTAAATTCCTAAATATGAAAGAACTGTCTGTTCAACCATTGGACTTTTATTCCATCTTTCTACCAATGAAATTCACTTAAAGCAGCTGCGGAATTCATGGGGCAGATTTTATATGAGGCTTTCTTATGAGAATTCAAAGGGTGAAATTGTCAGCACAGCTGTTTGAGAATTATCCTATTGATTGCTGTAAAAATGAAACAATCCTTGCTCTTGAGACCACATTCTTTATTTTTCACCATGTTAATGTGGGAGAAAGCATAAAGACATACATACACACACACACACACACACACACACACACACAGATATATATATATATACATATACAGACACAGACCCGAATACTATGTGTGTGTGTGTGTTTGTGTGTGTGTGTGTGTGTGTGTATGTATGTATATGTATGTATATGTGGGGAAAAACCCGAATGACCAAAGATCTACATACAAACACCCGCAAAAACCTCAGAAAACACACATACAATATATATATGTATGTATGCTTTGCAGAAAAAGCCACCAACTTCATTCATACTTTTTACTTACCAAAATAATTAATCCTCTCTATAGTGTTGCCATTTGTTCCTAATATTAGAGCTTCATTTATATTTTCCAGGATCCCAGGCAAAACCTACATGATAATAGCTTTTCTAACAGTGGGGACTATGGGTTTATCAAATACCTCCTTAGGATATCTGAATTATCCTACACAAGTAATCTTCAAGTGCTGTAAACTGATCCCAGTTATGATAGGAGGAATCTTTATACAAGGTATGGCTTATTATTGTTATTGATTGCTCTTCATTTCAAAAAATAACCTTGTACAGCCCCTGTATTGGTTTCTCCTTCCACCTTGCCAACCTCCACTAAAAAGAAATCTAGAGGGCTTAATTTTGATCAATAGGAAATGTACATGAAAACAAAATCAGAAACAAGGCCTCAAATCCACTTATGTTCTCCAAATAATTTTTATACATCTTGCATATCTTGTTGTTAGCAAGAATTGCAAACTATTTTCTGCTACCTTTAGGCCAGGGGTGTCAAACTACCGACCCGCGGGCCGGGTGCATCAAGACAAAACCGCACCTGCCCCACTGCCAGCAATGGGGAAAAAGCTCCGATATGTCACGTGACGTCATGCGACATCACGAGTTTGACATGTCTGCTTTAGGCTGTTGAGATAAATTTTAATATTTGATTGGTGAAATATTTGAAACTGCCTTATTATAAGAATATCTGAAGAAGAAGAAGAAGAAGAAGAAGAAGAAGAAGAAGAAGAAGAAGAAGAAGAAGAAGAAGAAGAAGAAGAAGAAGGAAGAAGAAGAAGAAGAAGAAGAAGAAGAAGAAGAAGAAGAAGAAGAAGAAGAAGAAGAAGAAGAAGAAGAAGAAGAAGTTGTTGTTGGAAGGGACCTTGGAAGTCATCTAGTCCAACCCCCTGGTCAGGCAGGAAACCCTATACCATTTCAGACAAATGGCTGGCCAGTCTCTTCTTAAAAACTTCCAGTGTTGGAGCATTCACCACTTCTGGAGGCAGGTTGTTCCACTGGTTAATTGTTCTAACTGTCAGGAAGTTTCTCCTTAGTTCTAGGTTGCTTCTCTCCTTGACTAGTTTCCATCCATTGCTTCTTGTCCTGCTTTCAGGTGCTTTGGAGAATAGCTTGACTCCCTCTTCTTTGTGGCAGCCCCTGAGATATTGGAACACTGCTATCATGTCACCCCTCACTCTTCTCTTCGATAAACTACACATACCCAATTCCAGCAACCGTTCCCTATATATTTTAGCCTCCAGTCCCCCAATCATCTTTGTTGCTCTTCTCTGTACCCTTTCTAGAGTCTCGACATCTTTTTTACATCGTGGTGACCAAAACTGGATGCAGTGTGGCCTTACCAAAGCATTGTAAAGTGGTATTAGTACTTCACTTGATCTTGATTCTATCCCTCTGTTAATGCAGCCTAGCACTGTGTTGTCTTTTTTGGTAGCTGCAGCACACTGTTGGCTCATATTGAAGTGATTGTCTACTAAGACTCCGAGATCCCTCTCACAGTTACTACTATTGAGCAAGGTACCACCTATACTATACCTGTGCATTTGATTTTTCCTGCCTAAATGTAGAACCTTACTTTTTTCACCATTGAATTTCATTTTGTTAGATAGCGCCCAGTGTTCGAGTCTGTCCAGATCCTCCTGTATTTTAAGCCTATCTTCTGGAGTATTGGCTAATCCTGCCAGCTTGGTGTCGTCTGCAAATTTGATGGGTTCATCTATCCCCTCATCCAAATCGTTAATGAAGATATTGAAGAGCACTGGGCCCAGAACAGCCCTGGGGCATCCCACTACACACTTCCTTCCATGTAGATGCAGTTCCATTGAGGACCACACGCTGAGTACGGCCTGTCAGCCAGCTACGAATCCATCTGGTGGTGATGCTATCTAACCCACATTTTCCTATCTTATCAAGTAGTAGGTTGTTATCTACTTTATCAAATGCCTTACTGAAGTCCAAGTAAATTATATCTACAGCATTCCTCTGGTCCACTAATTTTGTCACTTGGTCAAAGAATGTGATAAGATTTGTCTGGCATGATCTGTTTTTGACAAACCCATGTTGACTTTTAGTGATGAATTTGTTTGCATCTAGGTGTACGATGATTTGTTGTTTGATTATCTTTTCCAGAATCTTCCCAGGTATTGAGGTCAGGCTGATAGGTCTGTAGTTTCCAGGATCTATTTTTTCCCCTTTTTTGAAGATGGGAACTACATCAGCTCTCTTCCAGTCCTCTGGTAGTTCCCCAGTGCTCCAGGATCTTTGAAAAATATAGTTCAGTGGTTCTGAGATCACGTCTGCCAGTTCCTTGAGAACTTTGGGGTATAATCCATCTGGTCCTGGTGATTTGAACTCGTCTAGGCTGGACAGGTGTTCACTTACCATTTTTTTGCCTATCTTAACTTGCGTTTCTATTCTGTTTTTTATGGCACTGGTTTTGGTAGGTTGGACTGTTTTTTTCCCTTTGTGTAAAGACAGATGCAAAAAACGAGTTAAATAGTTCTGCTTTCTCCCTATTGCTTGTCACCTTCTTGCCACTTTCCCCCACTAATGGACCAATCATTTCCTTAACTTTTTTCTTGTTTTTTATATGTTGAAAGAAGCATTTTTTGTTATTTTTGACTTTGGTCGCAAGCCTTAGTTCATTTTGAGCCTTAGCTTTCCTCACTATTTGCTGATATTCTGACTTAGTTATGTGCCCCTCTTTCCAATTCTTATACTTGTCCTTTTTATCTTTCAATTTATGAGAGAGTTCTTTATGCAGCCATGCTGGTTTCTTTTGAGAACTGTTATTTTTCTTCTTTGTTGGTATTGTACTAGACTGGGCCTTTATTATCTCACTTTTCAAAATTTCCCAAGCTTCTTGAGTTGTTTTCCCCTTTAGGATTCTCATCCATGGAATTCTTCCCATGGTCTCTCTAAGTTTATTGAAATTAGCTCTTTTAAATCCAAGACTCTAGTTTGGCTGTGTTCTATTGCTTGTGCCTCCAGAATGTTGAATTCCAATATTGCATGATCACTTCCCCCCAAGGTTCCTGTGGCTTCGACGCCTTCTATCATTTCATCTCTGTTTGTGAGAATTAAATCCAATATGGCTAATCCCCTAGTTCCCTTCTCTACTTTTTGGGAGAGAAAGTTGTCTGCTAGGTTTGTCAGGAATCTGTTTGATCTTCCACTTGGTGCAGAGTTTGTCTCCCAGTTGATATCAGGGTAATTAAAGTTCCCCATTACTATTGTGATGTGCTTCTTCCATACCTTAGTTAGCTTGCTAGCAAAAAGTTCATCTATTTCCTCCGCTTGGTTGGGCGGCCTATAGTATACACCTACGGCAATGTCATTTTTCCCCCTTTTATATTGACCCAATTGCATTCAAAGTTTACAGTTTTCGTCATTGTTGTGCTCTATTTCTGTAGAGATAAAGTTATTTCTTATATAGAGAGCAACTCCACCTCCTTTTTTGTTTAGTCTGTTTCTTTTAAATAGTTTAAATCCCTCTAGCTGTGGTTTAGCCTGCCTAAAATATAGAGAGAATAGACATAAAGTACAAATAATGTGTTAAGTGCTTTGGATTCATTTAAAATCCCATCACTTGTACATATATGAGCATCCAAAGTATGTTGTGAAATGCAAGAAAAGAATTAATCTCAGAGCACAGCACCATGTTCCTAACCCTTTTGTGTACTTGTTGATCATGCCACTTATGAGCTATTTCAGTGATAATACATAGTTAATTGACTGATTATAACTATGAGGAGAACAGAGTAGAATGCTTATGAATCATTTGAGAACTCTTGCACAGGGGAGACAAGCACAAAAGTATAATATCCCCTATTAATAAAATTCACCAAGTCCCCCCTTTTGCTTCACTATAATAACCTACGGAAAGAAAACTGGTGTATTTTTTGTGGAAATTATTACCTGTGAAAAACTTCCTTTGAACTCCATTCTTAGATTTACTTTTTTTTTAAGCAGCTAGTTCTGCTCCTGAAATTTGACTGCAGTAAAGTTATTTAGCTGGATTAACCACAGAACAATAATAGGTGGATTAAGTGATAGCAATTAAATTTAAAGTCAAATGTTAAAACGATTTCAAGGCTGAAGTCCTCTTTACTGTTTAAATTGCAAATTTCAGACTTAATGTCTTTTCCAAATACCTAAAATGGCGCAAAACGTGATGAAGTGTACCATTTAAACATGCTTATGATAGAAGGATTTAGATGGCGTGCAAATGGCAGTATAAGCCAGGCAGAGAATGCACACAAGCCCTCTGTTGTGATATCGTGTCAGGACATTGACACAAAAGGACTGCTTCATGTGTTACTTTAATGCCATAGTAGTGAGTGCTTCTGCTTTGCTCCTCACATCAGTATGTACATATATACATACATACGTACGTACGTGTGTGTGTGTGTGTGTGTGTGTGTGTGTGTAATAAGAAAACAGTGTGGAATGAAAAAGTAACAGTACAGTCCCGGAAGAGAGCTGCACCAGTTTGCAAAAAAAAAAAAGTGTTTCATCTGTTCTTGTCATTATATATAAAAATACCCCATTACTGCAAAACATTTTGAAAATGTATATAAATTTTTAAATGCCACAAAATTAACTGTTCTTTTTACTGTAAAAATATAATAGATGGCTATCTTATTGTTAACTACTCCAGAGTGTGTGTGTGTGTGTGTGTGTGTGTGTGTGTGTGTGTGTGTACAGAGAGAGAGAAAAAGAAATATTGTACAGTGTGGAAATAGCCCACATAAAAAGAAGAATATTAATGTAGCATCATATGAATGGGCTAAAGTAGTCTGCCTGAGATAGTATCAACACTGTTTCTTCTCCCCTCCCCCTCCCCTTTTTTTATTTTAACAATACAGGAAAACGTTATAATATTGTAGATGTTTCTGCTGCAGTATGTATGAGCTTGGGCTTAATATGGTTTACTCTAGCTGACAGCACAGTTGCACCAAATTTCAATTTGACAGGTAACTTTTATGTTTTGGAATTTTGTTCTGTTTTTTAAACTTGGGAATACATGCTGTTTACAAAAGTAAATATATAGGTAAAGTGAAACTATTGACTGGTTGAATTCCTGTAAGGACATGGACAGTTACACAAATCAGGCTCTCTTGTTTATTGAGGTCTAGTTAACTTGATAGTGGTCCAGGAGATATTTCAGGTATTCCTCAGTTTAGAAAGAGTCATTTAGGAACAGTCATTTATATACAGAGTTACAACATCTTGTAAAGGGTGCCTTACAACCCACAGGACATTTCTGGCCATCATAAAACTTAATCCTGCATGCGCGTCCGCACACACATACCCTGCATCACATGACTGTGTCGCCTTAAAATTGAGGGCATAGCTGGAAAGCTTGAACTACACACAATTCAGATACTAAGTTTTGGATATCATATTACTTCCCTGTTTCATTAACTTGGTATTTGAATTTGAACATTTACAGTGGATTCAGAAAGTGTACAGACCCCCTTCACTTTTGTCAATTTTGTTATGCTGCAGCCTGATTCCACAGTTGTTGGAAAAACATTTGTCATTAAATCTCCCCTCAGTACCCCATAATGACAAAGTGAAAACAGAATTTTAGAAATGTCCGTAAATTTATTAAAAAGAAATCTCTGAAATATCACTATTTCATGCTAAACAGACAAAACTAATTTCCTATTTTTCCTTGAAGTTTTTACTAAGTCTCCAACCAATTCATAACCAACTACTTTGAAATCTTTTAGTATTAGCTTAATTTTCCTCTTTCCCCCCCTCACAGCTGAGAACAGAGTATAAGTGCTATATATTTCTGACCAGTGAATATTAATCCCTCTGATTGGACTGTCAGATTTGCTTATTATTACAAAGCTGTTATATTCTAGACATTTTCATAAATAAATATATCCTTTAAAATTGTAATTGTTGGCTATGTATGTCTATTGTTTAAGTATATTTACATTATACCTCTTTTTATTTTTCTGATTATTTGAAGGAGTGGTCCTTATATCCCTTGCCCTCTGCGCAGATGCAGTTATAGGAAATGTGCAGGAAAAAGCAATGAAGTTGCACAGTGGCTCAAATTCTGAAATGGTAAGTCCTCATTTTTTTTGTAATGTCATTTAGTTGATTGAGAAACATAGGGTTGAACTGTAGGACTTTTGTTAGAAATCATGTTGTTAAAAATTCAGATGGAAAAATATTAGAAGAGATACTAATGGTTATATGGTTTGTATTCTGTTGCTCTGATCTAAAAGAAAGATAAAAAAAATCTTTTGTTAAAAAAATGTATCAGTTTTTCAAACATTCAGCTTTTCCAGATGGATTAAGTATATTCATAGTATGTTA
Source organism: Vipera ursinii (assembly GCF_947247035.1). Lineage (NCBI taxonomy): Eukaryota > Metazoa > Chordata > Lepidosauria > Squamata > Viperidae > Vipera > Vipera ursinii. The sequence goes on along the minus strand of NC_139516.1, from coordinate 144,866,823 downwards.
TTTTTATTTTTTATTTTTTATTTTAATTCCATTTATATCCCGCCCTTTTCCGAAGACTCAGGGCGGCTTACAAGTTTAGCAGTAGCCTTCATTCTATGTATATGCCTGCTTATTAGGGCTTTCACACACACCCCAAGCGGCATTATTACAAAGTCAGCTTAATTGCCCCCAACAATCTGTATTCATTAGCCTCTTTTTTATTGTCCTTCAGTTAGAAAGAAGGCCACCCAGTGCTTTTTTTGTAAAAGAAAAAGGTGCCGGAACTCACACATGTCATACAACCCGCCTTGCCTACCCTACAAGGTTCCATCCAAAAAAGGTGCCGGAACTCCGTTCTGAGCGTTCTATGAGAAAAAAAGCCACCACTACCAGACTTGTTTTAACATTTACTCCGTTAAATGTGGCAATAGCTCTCAATAGCTGACATAGATTGACACATTGGACTGCTGTTTTTAAATCTGTTTTCTTTATTTATAAATCGGGTATGCAGAAAAAAGGAAGAACCTGTTTTAAACATTCAAATTGTCTCAAGATGTTTGATAATGGATTACAGTCCCTAACAATTATAATTAGCCAGACTGTAATATTAAATGTTACATTTGTAAATAGTACTGAAGCATAAGGTCCAGTAGCCACATTAGCACAGCTCAGTTTCAGTACCTTTTATTGGACCTTTTGATCCCTGATATCCAGATTATGGAACTAGATCTGTCTGTTCAAAATATGGTCACGCTAGTTAAAAATAACTTTTGTACGTAATTCTAATTCAGTTTCTCAACCATTTATGTCTTATCACTAAGTTAAAATTAACATTATTCTTCCACATAAAAAGTTTGAACTTAATATTTTAATATATATTTGATATTCAGTAATGTCAGGATCTTTTTAATGTATTAAGTCAGAGGCACCTTTCAGCTTTCTGACGTTCTGTCTCGAATAAAAACAACATGCCCTTTAATAGAAGGAGAGAATAGTGCATTTTATTAATGTACTACCGAAAACAGTAGGCATTGATCAAGATATAATGACCCATTGATTTTGATGGAGATTTAAGAATGCATTTCACGGAAATTAGTGGGTCTTAAACATTTCTGACTTTGATTTCCCATAATGTACTGTGTATAGCAAGGATTACAGATCACAGTTCTTCACCAGTATACTCTAGAGAGAGCCAAATTGTATTATCCGTGGAATATCCATAGTTTAAACTTTTGCTGCTGGATTTCTTGTCTGATTCAAATAATGCGTGTTCACAAATTAGCTGTTTCAGGAGAAAAATAGCAGCCAATGCACGGGAATACAATATAATACCAGTAAATAGTGTCTTGAGATACAGCAAGTCTTCTGTTTTAGTGAAAATGTTGGACTACAAGTGTAAGTCAGTTGAAAACAGTGGTTCAGTATTTTTCAGAACTGAACCGGAAAATTTTCTCTACTACCAAAACATTTTAATTTTTGAAAATTAATATAATACATCTCTTTTTTTTCTTCCATGCATTTTTCCCATGAGTAGAGGGCCCACTTTTTTTGGATAGACCAAATGTTGATCCATTAGTTGAGACAGGTGTTGCCTGCTACACTTGTCACCTGCGCCTGATATTGTGGGCCGAGTAAAGTGAGCGGCGCAAAGTTAGCCATCTGACTAAGGCAGGATTATAACTCACAATCTCCTGGTTTCTAGCCTGGTGCCTAAGGCTCTTAAACCAAACTGGCTCTGTAGGGCAACGCATGACACCATTGCATAATTTTCCCAGGGCTGATCTTATTTATCTCATTTGTTGACTGCCAAAATATAAGTTAGTTATGTGAAATGCAGATTACTTAAAATAATTGTGAGTCAAGTTCAAATTATTTAGAAGCCGACACCCTAATTATGTCAGAATTTGCTTTCATCCAATTTGAAAAAAATGTATTTAAAAAAAGGATATTGCATTACCTAAGGGAATGTTTGCAGATCCACAGAGCAAATTTGTGACATATTTGAAACAACAGAAGTTTAAATAATTTGTTTTTGTAATTATTCTAGGTTTTGTATTCCTATTCAATAGGTTTCCTGTACATTTTATTGGGACTGACATGCACTGCTGGCCTAACTCCTGCAGTAACATTCTGTTCAAAGGTAAATGTGTTGATCCTATTACAATTTTCATTATTTTAAAATGTAAACTTTGCATTTATGTGCTGTTGGGGTACTTGTTGGATGAATTGTTTAATATTTTTTTCTATTTGTGCTGTTTATAAATACAAAATAAGAAAAATAAATTGTATTATTCATTAAGGCTGAAAGATAGTCCCCTTCAACCGAACTGGGAATTATTTCTCAGTAGATACATTTAGCATTGTACAGTAATACAACAAAGCTTGAAAACGCTTATATGTAATCACCCTCATCAGAATTACTTTGTATTCTTTGAAATGTCAAGGAATGTTTATAATTTAATTATTGCTTTATCCATTATTCATCAAAAATTAAATACAAACTTTGAAGGCTTTAAGCACTTTTACTTTAGTTCAGGCAGCATATTAAAGACATTTATTTCATTTTGCAATACCTCAGGGTTTGTTTAGCATTTTACTAATAATGTTGTTATTGTTCTTGCAGCGCCCAGTTCAAACGTACGGCTATGCATTCTTATTCTCCTTGACTGGCTATTTTGGAATCTCTTTTGTCCTGGCTTTGATTAAAATCTTTGGGGCTCTTTTAGCTGTAACAGGTATTATTGAGTTTATACATTTACAGGAGAATTGAATCAGACACCATGTTTGGATGAAATTTGTAAACTGTGTAATTTCTAGATGTTTGAAGTAGGTTGATGAAGGTCTTCTACTACAGCTACAAAGCGCTCTAGGTTTGCTCTGATGCCTGTTCATTTATTCTGGATTTTTTTAAAAAAAATAATCAGGTGGTAAGAGTGCAAATTAAAAAGCATGCAATGTTTTCATTTTGATATAGATATTATTGGAAAGAAATTGGCATAAATTCAAATTCATATAAGAGGTTCGTGAAATTCCATAATGAGCTATGGAAAAGAATAATCATTAATATATATAAATAAATTATACATTTAGCTATTTAGAAATACGTTTTCAACTGTCTTTTTTTTAAAAAAAAGTTTAATAGGGTTTCAATGAAAACTGACCCAGAAATCTTCCAAGGGGGTTGAAACAGGTGATATTCACCACAAAAAAAATATTCTCAATCAATTGTAAAATAATTCAGCTGAAAAACCAAACATAGTCACTAAAATTCAAAAGACAAGAACAAAAGGCTGTAGAAGGATCTTGACTTATTCTCCAGCCTTGTCCAAAGGCTTTGACTAACTTCAACCTTACCCTTGCTTCCATATTTGGATTTAAGTGACAACTGAGGCAATCCTATGTATTACTGCTTCTTTTGTTTAGCATAGACTGTCTCAATAGCTGCAAACTAAGTCTCAGCTTGACTGGTAACAGCCACTGAAATGGCACCCAAAGTAAGGCTGCCCGGTTGTCAACCAAATTTGCCAGTAGGTTAATGTAATTAAACCACTTTTCCTCCTTGTATTTCCATTTGTCACTCTTTAAAATTACCATGATCATAAAGAAACCCTTTTGGGGGGGGGGGTGATGGGGGCAGATAAGTTCTGTTACTGCTGCATAATATTTCATAGGAAGACATTATGGCAGAATAACATCACAGAGTGTTGAAGGGTTGATAAGAGGTCCTACAACTACGAAATTGTACTGAATCAAGAAAGCTGACAAGCTTTCTTGGCAACATAATTTGCTGATATTGTGCCTACAGGGGAATTCCACTATAAATGCCCTGTGATATTTGACTATTCTGATACCTAAAGAGGTTGCTATATAAGCTAATAACTAGTATACCGCAGTACGCGTTAGATAGCCTTAGTCGCCTGTCTTCTACCAATTAGTGAAATTGCTTGTCACCATTAATAAGTTTCATTCTGAGATGAAAGCTTTCTCTTTAATAACCAGTTATAATCACTTACTTTTAAGACACTGCCTTTCAATATGTTTAATTACTTTGCATTCCCATTCCTTGATCCAACTTCTAACTGTTTCAAGCTTGAACACTACAGCGATTTTCGGGAAGAATGTTTGTTGGACAGACTGGTTAGAGCCTAGGGGCAATTGAAATCAAGCAGTACAGGATTGAAGAAGCTTCATATTTATATTTTCTACAGCGTTCTTTAAGAAGTTGTGTGGTTTTTTTTCATTTGATTGGAATGAATATATAAAATCCTTCTGTGTTTTTCTTCCCTTCAGTTACAACTGGAAGGAAAGCAATGACAATTGTCCTTTCTTTTTTGTTTTTTGCAAAGCCATTCACATTCCAGTAAGTATTTCTCTTGTATCACATTTTTGTTTAAAATTTGATACGTTTTATTCAAATACATTCACAAAAAAACATACAATTAAATCATACAATGAGAGATTTGCACTAGATCATACCGAACATATGGACACACAGACGTTTACCTCTCTTCATACGTTTGCTAAGAAGTCAAGTAGGAATAGAAAATATTGAAAAAACAGACGGGCAACTGAGCAAACGGCCGTAGACATTTCTGCTGAAAAGCACAGACGTGAAGATTGTTTAATGAAAGAGTAGCCTGGCAGGGACTCCTTGTCTAATGAACATCAACCCTTTTTTAGAAACACCTAAACAAGACGTCTCTCTTTTTTTCTTTCTCTCCATTTAGTTTTGTTTTACTCGCGCTCATCTCCCATTTCCATCCCCAGCATGCTTCTTCCCCTTTATTGCTGCCTCTAGGGCAGACATGTCAAACACAAGGCCCGGGGGCCAGATCCGGCCCGCGAACTGGTTTCATGTGGCCCGCAAAGCCATCCTGGAAACAGTGAGGGAACGGCCCCCACTGCCTTGGCCCTGGCCCAGAGACCCTCCTCCCGCCAGAGACCCTCAGATCTGTCCCACTCCTGCCCAGGCCCCCATAGGCACTCTTGACGCGAACGATGTAGAGCTGGCCACGCCCACCCAGTAGGCCATACGCACTCTAGCCACGCCCACCCAGTAGGCCACGCCCACCCTGGCCATACCCACCCAGCCCCCTGAGGGCAACCGCAATGCTGATACGGCCCTCAGTGAAATTGAGTTTGACACCCCTGCTCTAGGGAAACAAAGGAAGGGAATGTATTGTGTACCTTCATTTGTGCATGTGGGATGGGTTTGTGTTTGTGGGAGAAGAGAAGGATATTTGATATATGCAGATTAAGGATTGATTAACTTTTAAAATTTAAATCAGTGTTTATTGATTCAGTTGATTCTAATTTATTTTTGTGATTTTTTTTCCCCTTTTTCGGAGTTTACGTTGAGTCATGCATTTGAAAGGATGAAAGGAATCTCCAGGATTGATTTAGGCTAGAATTAGTAAGCCATAGTAGGTCAGGTGGGGAAGGTGGTTTGTGTTTATCTATTGTTGTTTTTTTCTGTCTGTTTTTACCTTGTGGTTGGAACAACTATATCCAATTTCGGGTGGTCTTCCTTGAGGTGAATGCCATATGTCTCTCTTTTCTTTACATGTGGATGCACTTGTAAGTTCGTCCGTTGGTAAATATCCATTGTTACACTTGAGACCTTTATCACGGTGATGTTAGAATTATTTAACGGAACAATATGGATAAGGTTTAGTTAGATCAGGGGTAAGCAACCTTGGCTCTTTTATGACTCGTGGACTTCAACTCCCAGAATTTCTGAGCTATGCCTACCCCTGAGTTAGATCTTCTGACAGTCATTCTAAAACTATGGCTAAAACAAGTATCTAATACTACATCTTCATTATTATCGTCAATATTGGAAATTCTGGGTCACAAGAAGGAAGCTATAATAGAAGTTCTATTCCATTCCAGTGTTGTCTATTTCTGGAAGGGGAAGAAGAGATGTAGAGAGAAACTGTGCACGAACAGTTCTCAAATTTGCCAAAATCTGTTCACTAGCTCAAACCCTGCATGTTTTAATTTTAATTGGTTTTTTTTTTACTTTTTCAAGGACTGTTGTAATTATTTTTAATTGTTTTTAACTTTTGTATTTCCTGTTTTAAATACCCTGTAAACCGCCCTGAGTCCTGCGGGAAAGGGTGGTATATAAATCCAATTAAATAAATAAATAAATAATCATCAGACCTGCTTCTTTAATCAGTCTCAATGAGCAGGAAGTAATTCTGTCCTACATCATCATCTGGTTAAGTTCCAACCTCAGTCTGCATTCTGAATGTAGAGATGCAGAACAACTTGTCTTAAAAAGTTAATCTGTTTTATGAGAATCTCAGCTTTGGTAACCTGGATTTATCAAGATACTTTAGACCACAACCCCGATTACATCTGTCAAGGGGTCATTTGAACAGATAAGCGATATAAACATCCGTGCGCGCCAGGTTGGGGCAGAGACCACTCTACACCGCGCTCCTCCTGATGAAACTCGTGCATAAGCCTAGCAATTGAGCTATTGTGATAACAGAGTTTTCCCATCCATCTTAAAAATAAACATCAGAATCAAATGTGCTCTCACTTGTAAATTGGGGGGAGGTAGGGAAAGTAAGTTCGGGAAACCTTGGTTTTATTATAAAAATTATCTTATTTGAAACGGTAGGAGTTCTTTTTGTTATAAAGAAGTGGAGGAAAAAGATGTAAAAGCGTATAAGCTAGTGATGGCGAACCTTTTAGAGACCGAGTGCCCAAACTGCAAGCCAAAACCCACTTATGTATCGTCGGGTGCCGGGTGGGTGTGACCAATTGGGTGGGCGTGGCTGCGGTGGTAACAGCAGGCTGGGTGGGACTAAAAAGTTCAGTCAACCAATTCCACCTTTGCGAGATCTTTTTTTCCCGTGGGAAGATGAAATTGATTGATTGATTGAATTTTTTTTTTTTTTGCACACGGTGGCGGAGGCCTAAAGCAAAAAGGTTTTATAAAACCCAGCTGAAGGCCTAGGACTGGGGCGATGGCATGCGTGCCCACAGAGAGGGGTCTGCATGCCGTGCCATAGGTTCGCCAACACGGATATAAGCTATTTTTTAAAATACTATATAAAATAAATACAGGTAGTCCTTAACTTACAACCACAATTTAGGCCAAACTTTCTGTTAAGTGAGACATTTGTTGAGTTTTGCTCCATTTTACATTTCTTTTTTTTTTATTGAAAAGTTTTACAATACATTTTTTTAACAAAACAAAACCCCTCCCAACCCCCTCCCCTCTCCCCAACCCTCCCCAACACCTCCCTCCCTTCCCCCTCCCCCCTCCCCGACTTCCCAGAGCTCAATACAGGGTATAAAAATACAAACAATCATAGTCTACCTTATGCAAACATCAATAAATTATTAAATCTATCGCACTTTAACTCTTATAAAATAACTACAAGCAATATAAATATCACATCAATACTTATTCAAATGCTAAATGAAACTTTTTAGTCCCATATTTATTCTGGATATAATCAGTCCATCTTCTCCACTCCACAATATATCTCTGTTGCGACTGGTCTTTCAAGTGCGCTGAGATCTTTGCCATTTCCGCCAGGTCGGAAACTTTTAAAGTCCATTCTTCTTATATAGTCGGCAGTTCTTCCTTCTTCCAATATTGCCCTACTAAAAGTCTCGCTGCCGTAATTAAATTCAACATCAGCTTAGTGTCCATTTTACATTTCTTGCCACAGTTGTTAAGTGAATCACTGAAATTGTTTTTTTTATTGAAAAGTTTTACAGTACATTCTATCTTTAACAATCCCCCCTCCCCCCACCCCTACCTAACCCTCCCTGTCCCTCCCCCCCATTCCCCCCTCCCCCCCAACTTCCCAGAGCTAAGTACAAGGTATAAAAACAAAAAACAATCACAAACATCCACATGCTAACAACAATAAACTATTAATTCTATCGCCCTCTAGCTCATATAAGATAACTACAAGCAATATTAATATTACATATAAAAAGAAAAAGAAAAAAAAGAAAAGAATGCTAAATGAAATTTAGCTAAATGAAATTTTTTAGTCCCATATTTGTTCTGGATATAATCAATCCATTTTTTCCACTCCATAATATAACGTTCTTGCGAATGATCTTTCAAGTAAGCCGAGATCTTTGCCATTTCTGCCAGGTCAGAAACCTTTAAAGTCCATTCTTCTATAGTCAGCAGTTCCTCCTTCTTCCAATATTGACCTACTAAGAGTCTTGCTGCTGTAATTAAATTCAACATCAACTTAATGTCCACAACAGTAGCGTCTGTAATTATGCCCAACAAAAACAATTGCGGACAAAACTTTATCCTTTGCTTGAAGATCTTCTGCATATTCCACCAAATTTTTATCCAAAAAGCCTTAACCTTTTTACAGGTCCACCATATATGAAAATGTGTTGCATCTTCGCCACCACACCTCCAACATTTTGGCTGATAGTTCGGATACAATCACTGAAATTGTTAAGTTAGTGACACGGTTGTTAAGCAAATCTGGCTTCCTCATTGGCTTTGCTTGTCGGAAGGTCGCAAAAGGTGATCACATGACCCCGGGACACTGCAGCTTGTCATAAATATGAGTCAGTTGCCGAGTCTGATTTTGATCACGTGACCATGGGGATGCAACTGTGAAAAATGGCCATACGTCACTTTGTCCAGCGCTATTGTAACTTTGAACAGTCACTAAATGAAGTGTTGTAAGTCAAGAACTATCTGTATATTCTGTAACCCATTTCACTTCTGCAGTGACTGTTTTGCATTCCGTATGAATCTTAATGTATTGGATTGCTGCACCTGCAGTTGCTAACGTGACTCTTTTTCTTTCATTCATCCCTTTTAGGTATGTGTGGTCAGGTTTGTTAGTTATCCTTGGCATATTTCTCAATGTTTACAGCAAGAATATGGATAAAATCAGATTGCCTTCACTGTGCCGTCCCTGGAATAAATCTCTGGAAGATAGAAAGCCAAGGACGTTATCCCAAACAGTATAGAAATGGCCTGGGCCCTGTGTTGCACTAAACTGTTTGCTTCTGTTCTTTCATTGCAATAGCCTCCAGCTGAATCATTTTCCAAAGGGAATGATGTTAAAACCAAAGGAATCGAAGGCGCTTTTGTCTACTTGCAGATAATTGGTGTCAACTTATCTGCAAAACTTTCTTTCAGCACTTGGACGCCCTTCTTGGAAGGGATGGTTGAATGATGTCATTGGACAAGGAACGTGGAAAAATAATAATTCTTGGGAAAGCTGCTATTGAAATTGCCTCTCTAAACGGAGCATTTGGGAGAGCGAATAATGTGATTAATCTGGGCATTTTAATTGTGTAAAAGGTGCTTTGGCAGTGGCTGAAATCAGTGGACCTTGTTTGACTGTTGGAATGTTTATTTAAATGTAATTTTGCGTTGAAACTTAATTGAAGCAAATCAAACTTGATTGATAAAAGTGAAAGTTTCAACCTTCAAGGTTGAGATCTTTATGCCATATTTTTTTTCTTTTTAAATAATAAAATCTATCGCAGATTGTTTTTAACCTTTGTTCTCGTTTTAGCACCGTGGATTTCTTCTGAGAAAAACTAGAGCTCCTAAACCAAGGGTCCCCAATCCCTGGGCCATGGCCTCTTTGGAATCGGGCCATACAAGAGGCAGGCCAGCCCACACGTGCGCACGCAGCTTGACTCACACGGGCAGTAGGCTGGCATGCATGCACATGCATGTGCAACTCAACTTGTGCAAGTTGACCTGTGTGCATATACGTCTGCACACTGGCCCACCGCTCGGGCAAGTCGAATTACACATGCACTCGTGTGTGCCAGCCCACCGCTCATGTGACCTAGTTCCCCTCCCAGCTGGGCTGCCAAGCTGCAAAGATTGGGGACCACTGTCCTAAACCATAAGGGCTTTTAGAGAAGAGAGCAATCTGCTATCTATGCATTTTCTATCATACAACTGATTCTTTTTATGAAATTATCTTTCAACTAATGTTACAAGTAGGTCTGCACAAATGTTCTGAGTTCAAAATGGTCATTAGAGTGCTCCAAGCTTGAAATAAAACGGAAGCACGCTGAGACTACTCTTTCAAGATTAAGTCAGTGCAAATTTGTCAGCCTCAAAGCAAAAACTTGGCTATTTTGAATTGTCATATGATGAATATTCTGATCATAAAATATAACCTTGAACAAACCAATGCAACCTTATGTTCCGACTTCAAAATAGAAAATTTCGAATATTCTGAGCTCAAAAGCAAAATTTAAATATTTTGGTTTTGTTCTGATGGAACATTGTAATGGAATGTTTTAAGGAGGATCATTTGGTTCTGAGCTTGAAAAAAATGCATTTCTCATTTTATTCACATCCCCCTTATAAAAGTATTCAGAAAGGTTTGATTGCCAGCCAACTTACATCATTCCACAAAATACTGTTTCTTGTTCCTTCTGCACATTGAAATGAAAGAAGACAAGGCTGGGGAAATAGCTAGGGAGTAGCAGGTGAATTATTTTGTACCTTTTTTGATATTGTAATTAAGTTATAAATTTGATCATTCTGTGAAGTTTTCTGTAGTGTGCGTTTTTCTTAAAGCAAATGCTAAAATAATGTGCCACACTAATTTTATAGCTAAATAAATTATGCACATGAGTGTATACTTGCATATTTTACCTACATTATTTTGTTTTTGTAATAATCATGAAGATCCAGAACACTTGTGCAAGATAATAAAGTCTTGTGCAATGGAATTAGTCTGTTTGAACAGATCATCAGAAGATCTCAAGCAAAATCCTTTACCCTAAGCAGCTGAATATTCCATTTCGGGAACAAAGCATATATTTTGAAGAACATAATATTGTACTTCCTATCAGGTGTTCCTAGATTTTGTAGGAGATAGCTATAGCAATAGGAGTTAGACTTATATACAGTTTCATAGTGTTTATAGCCCTCTCTAAATGGTTTACAGAGTCAGCATATTGGTCCTCAACGATCTGGGTTCTCAATTTTACCGACCTCGGAAGGATGGAAGTTGAGTCAACCTTGAGCCGGCGAGGATCGAACTCCTGGCAATCAGCAGAATTAGCGTGCAGTACAGAGAAGAGCAACAAAGATGATTAGGGGACGAGGCTAAAACATAGGGAACGGTGGCTGGAATTGGGAATGTCTAGTTTAATGAAGAGAAGGACGAGGGGCGACATGATAGCAATGTTCCAATATCTCAGGGGCTGCCACAAAGAAGAGGGAATCAAGCTATTCTCCAAAGCACCCGAAGGCAGGACAAGAAGCAACGGATGGAAACTAATCAAGGAGAGAAGCAACCTAGAACTAAGGAGAAATTTCCTGACAGTTGAGAACAACCAGTGGAACAACCTGCCTCCAGAAGCGGTGAATGCTCCATTACTGGAAGTTTTTAAGAAGAGACTGGACAGCCATTTGTCTGAAATGGTACTATAGGGTTTCCTACCTGAGCAGGGGGTTGGACTAGATGACCTCCAAGGTCCCTTCCAACTTTATTATTATTACTGCATTCTAACCAATGTGCCACCTCAAAGGGGTAGTTCATAGCATTTTATCATAATTTGACAAAGGGTTGCTTTATTTTACACAGAGGTACGAAAAAGATCAGTTGAATATATTTTTTCTTTGGCTAACCAACTGTCCTTATGCATTTCACATATAACAAACATTAATAATTTTTGGTTGGCAGCCCGCTCAGCATCCATTTTACATTCCAAAAGCAGAATGAAAGCAACTTACATTTTCTACACTTTCATTAAAAAAAGATAACCAGTATTGGCATCAAACTTAATTTCCCAGTTTCTTGGCTGAAATCATGATAAAAGAGCTCACTTTGGGAAAATGAAATCTATAGCATAGCACTGGCTTATTTAAACTTCTCAGCTGTCCTACTCTGAAAAGCTGAAGAAGAGAGTAGGAAAAAAAACACTTGAGTCAAAAGGTATTAATTAAAAAACATTTTTTTCCTCCTTTTTGTTTCTTTTAAGCATAGGGTATTTTGCTCCTCGCACTCCCTTTGCCCAGTTCATCTGGTTTGGCTGGCCTCTGCTATTTCCTGAGCCTTGTGCAATAAATAATGGGAGATGTCTAAAGCTCATCACAACTGCAAATAGGGTGGTGCAGAACCATCATCCTCTGAAAATTGCCACAGCAGGAATAGTTGGCAGCTCATCTATTACAACCATTACTCCAACACAACCCTTCCCTATTTGTCCTTGGCTATTGTAAGGCAGGCTGCTAAGGCAGAGATCCTTGACAAAGCCTTAGTCTTACTTGTATTTTATAAGGTTTTTTTCCCTCCAAGGAGCAAAACAGTCTTATGTATGTAACACATATAGCCCATAATTTGCCACTATACAGTATGTGCTCGTTCCAGGGACTGCAGCCATTCCCGGATGTCTGACTTCATCTTTACTCCCCAAGTCTAGAATATACCAGTCAAAAGTGCAGGTGTTGCATTGTTATATTTTCACAAAAGGCCATGAATGGCAGCCAGGACCACAAGATGAACTGCTTCCTTTGCATCCATCATTCTTGTAATTGCTGAGCCCAAATAGCAAATCTTACCATTTTCATTAGAGCTAAAATGATTTTGAAGCATTATTAAAATCATAAATAATGCATTGTTATAATTTAGTTGTGTGAAATAGAAAGATATGTTTCTTGGACATGGGTAACAATACATGGATTACCATACTATACATCACTATTTTCATTGAATTACTAGCAGTCTATTGACATTTCTGTAATTTTCCCAGACTTTAGAATCCTACCCAAGTTCCAATTTGAGTACAATTGCTACTTGGGCCAATTGCTCTGTCATAACAAAAAAACTAACCATCCTGATCAAGGCCACCTTTTTTCGGCATAGTCTCCCCAGATGCTTGTCAGATTATTTGTCAGATTATTTGTTCACAACCAACAGAGTTGTAGACCAATGCCAGACTGAAGAAGACATGTCTAGGCAGTTGAACAACATGTACTTGAAGAGAGCCCAGAAATTGAAAACCTGACCCCATTTTTTAAAAATCCAGAGCAAATTCAAAATATATACACCATCCTTACCTGCAGTGTTGTATCAGATCATTCTACATAACGAATCTGTTAATTTGCACTACATTACGAGTAAATCATCATAAAATAAACATTCCAAATCTTTGAATCATTTTTGAAGCTTCCATTTTCAGGGGAGAAAATATTAGATATGAAACAGATCATAATACTGATATCATTTATCATCTAGCAAAAATCAGAATTGACTGACTGGATATACTTGGCAATGAAATAGGCTCTTTTACATGCCACAGTGTTACAGCTGCTCTTGTACTAAGCAGATTATAAAACAAGGAAATGCAAAAATGCACAATAAAAAATATTCATGCAACTAAATTGCAGCATAACCTTTGTGAGCTGCAGTTCACTTCCTCAGATGTATAGAGTGCCTTATGCCTTTAATAACATTTGTTATTAAAAAAAAATGTTGCTACCAGATTCCTTCTGATTTTTGGCCAGCATAGACTAACATGGATTTCCTACAACATTTCAAGGAAATAAAGCAGAATGTGAATTTTATACATTTCAACCACAGACTCAGGCTGTTATAAAGTTCTCTATCTCTCCTTCCTATTTTGATAGAAACACAGGTATGTGAGCAGCTTGGTGGCCTAGCGGTGAAAATGCTCACCTCCTGCTCAGAAGGTTGAGAGTTCAATGCTAGGTAGCAACAGATTTTCTTTCCAAGAGCACAAAAAATATCTGCTGTGAACTCTGCATAGCATCAGGAAGGGCATCCACCCCAATTCTGCCCCAAATTAATTACAGGGCTGTAAAAAGGGAGAGGGGTTGTTGTTGTTTTTTTTACTTTACACAGGTGTGTCCAGCTGAACAGCTCAGATTCTTCCTTTTGTTTAATATCTGATAGAATCGTCAAGACATTTTGACCGAAAAACCAGTGTCATATTTTCCTGTCAACTACAAAAGGGACCGTATTTTAAATGTGGGTATTTGCTAAAACATGCTTCCAAGTGTTGAAGTAGTATGTAGGTGCTTTAGACATTAATCAACCACCCCAATGAGAATAAATTGAAACTGCACAAAATAATTTCTAGGTGGCTTGTGCTCTTAGATTTCATGGATTAGCAAGTGATCTGGAAAGCAACGCAGGCTGTTTTTTCATGCTTGCACAGTAGAGATTCGCCATCTCTTTCAGGTCCGTCTCCTTGTCAAGCCCGCAGACAAAAGGAGGAGGAGGAGGAGGAGGAGGAGGAGGAGGAGGAGGAGGAGGAGGAGGAGGAGGGGAAAAAGAGAGAATGACTTCCATGCACTCCATTCATGTCAGTACTCAACAACTTTAACAGCACAAATATTCTGCAGTCAGTCATGAAAAGAAATTTTTAATAATAAATATCTAACAATTAATGGGCTGGTAGCTGCAGTTGTCTTGAGGGCATAATATCTAATTTCCTTGCAGTGTCTCAATATCCTTACTTTTCACGCTGCAACAGTCTATCATTAAAACCGAATGCAGGTTTCTATCACTTTTATTTATTTTTCAAATCAACTTATAAATCAGTGCCAGGCCTTGTTACAGATGAGTTCCAATAAATTATCGGCTGTGGACAAATTCTGAATGTTAAACACTCCGTTCTCTCTCCTCACTCCTCCCCCCTCCTTTCCCCCCTCCCCTTTCTCTTAGTCTTAGTGGGCTTCTTTGTAGCCCTCTGGGCTTGGAATCCTAGTGCAGGCTGGATTTCCCTCTGTAGTAGCAACCAAGAACCTTGCTACTTAATTACATGCCATTTAAATAATGTAAAAGGGCATTTGTATTTCCGCAAAAATGAATACGTACAGTAACAATTTGAAAGTTCAGAAACAAGATTTACCTTTTTTGAACTTGGCTGCGGGTAGCATTTTTTTTTGGTATCATACATACACTCTTATATTCAACAGAGGGGGAGAAAATCTCTTTTATATTTCCATTAGTAACTGGAGAAGAGGAGTGGAGGATTTTTTTTCTTTCCCTTACCATAGATTTCAGACACTCCTGGTTCATTATTATAGTTATCTGTTGCAGCTGATTTGATTCCTATTCCTAATCTTAGATTTTTATTGTTCTTATATCGCTAGCTATTATATTCAGGTATGTTTCTCATTCCTCTACCCCACCAGTATGTCTTCCATCAAACCAGTATACAAAATTGTGCACATTTGTTTTCAGGGGTACTTATGACTTAGGATCCATTCGTGAAGGAGCAGAGAGAAGCATTCGGTCATCTGCCCATAGGCTATACCAATACTGATTAATGAATGGATTGATTGGTTTTAATTTGTTATACCCACTCACTCCCACTCAATTAATGGGCTTTGATGGTCCTGGAAAAGCAGATGGGAAGAAGAAAAGATGGGATGTCTCCCTTGGAAGCTCTCATCTGCAAGTCATCAATGCCAGACTAGGTTATTGTTTCATTAATGGTGGTTTCTTTCTAATGTGCATTTTTCTTCATTCACTATTTCACAATGTGTGAACCTTTTTCCTCAGGACAATAGTCCATGTAATGAAATAGCTCAGGATCTACCAAAAAAACCTCCACCCAATTATGTGATGATAATAACTGTATGTCTTTAAGGTGTTGTGGTGCTCTTCGCTCTTTGTCATTCAGCTTACACTTTTAAGAATCTGACTTAATTTAGTATCAAAGCAGGCGTGTCTTCAGTTCCCTGGTAGAAAATAACTGGTTGTTTTTTGTTAGTTTCGTTTTTTGTGTTTAGTTTGCCTCTTTTCATATCTAGAATACAGTAGACTATGCCAAAGTATTTTGGTATTTAGGGACTATCGGCTGCAATCGTAAGGTGCTACATCAAAAGAAATATTTATTTATTTATTATTTATTTTAATCCCATTTATATCCCACCCTTCTCCGAAGACTCAGGACTGCTTACAATCTAAGAAGCACAAATCAATGTGCTTAGCAGTAGCCTTCATTCTATGTATATGCCTGCTTATTAGGGCTTTCGGGGGGCCCCAAGCGGCATTATTACAAAGTCAGCTTATTGCCCCCAACAATCTGGGTCCTCATTTTACCTACCTCGGAAGGATGGAAGGCTGAGTCAACCTTGAGCCTGGTGGGGCTCGAACCTGCTCTAATTGCAGGCAGCTGGTATTACTTAAGGAGGCATTAGCCCACTGCTCCACCAAGGCTCTAGAGAGCGAGGGAAAATTTGAATATTTCCAGCAAGAGTTGTCAAAGTAATCTTCAGCCTAACTTCATGATGTCTCTAAACACAATTTGTGCAGCACATTTCTCAGGCCACGGGTTTACTAAAATCCATTTGTCCCCACTTAAACATTTGGAAGGTAATTTCTTTGTTTTCCCCCATTCATTATACTTCAAGTGGATCCCTAAAAACCACTGGGCTATGGAGACAAGGCAATTCCATGATGCACTATTATAACCATGGCACTGACCCGTTTAAGATGCTGTTAGTACAAAGAAAGCAATATTACTCAAAGAGCAGTGAACCTGATTTCCAGTTGCCATTTTCAACAAGCAAAATCCTCCCATCTCTTTTATGGAACATAGAATTGATTAAGCAGAACATTTCAGAGAAAATACGTTACCAAGTAAACTCTTATTGTCAATCCCCAGAAATTCTACACACCTAGACACATCCACGCTTCTTGTACCTTAGGTTAGCATTCAAGATTCTTTGGGTGGGCTGTATTAA
This sequence comes from Vipera ursinii, assembly GCF_947247035.1. Lineage (NCBI taxonomy): Eukaryota > Metazoa > Chordata > Lepidosauria > Squamata > Viperidae > Vipera > Vipera ursinii. The sequence continues at coordinate 144,850,133 of NC_139516.1, read as the reverse complement.
CATACAGAGGAGCAGATCACACCGTTATTAGAGCAGAACTCTTTTGCATGTTAATGACAAAATTCACACCAGTGGCCCCTTTTGTTCTCAGAAGTAATATAGAATTTGGATAGCATTTAATGAGAAGGAAAGTGCCAATGCAAAAGTCATAGATTGAAATATTAGATTAATACTGACACAAGGGATAGAGTCAAAAGAAAATGTACATGAATTCATCTTATCATTGGTGCCAGTTAATGAAGGATGTCCATTCTCTTCTTAAAAGCCTCCAGCGATGGAGCACCCACAACTTCTGAAGGCAAACCAGTCCTTTATCCAGTGGAATGGCTTCTCTTCAGAGAAGAGGGTGCACCACCGTTGGAGGTTTTAAGCAGAGAATGGACAGCCACTTGTCTGGAATGGTATAGGGCAGTGATGGCAAAACTTTTAGACATTGAGTGCACAAAAACCACACCGACCCCTGCCTGCCCCTGCTCCACCCCCACCCCATGCACCCTGCCCCGCTCTGCCCCCCACTCCACCCCCTTCCCTGACACCTACCACCTCCATGCCCCCCTGCAGATTGCCCAAGCAGCCCTGGAGCACCAGGGCGGCCACGCTCTCCGCCCACACCCCAAGGCATCATCTGCGCATGACAGGGCACTAGGATGGAGTCTTATCCCTGCTGCCCGGCTGCCATGTCCTTAGCTTCACTGCTCTGCACAGGCCGCACCCAGGGTCGATACTCTTCTGGGGGGGCTGCTGGTGAGGAATGGGCTGTGCAGGGGGGGCAATGGCATGTGTGCCCACAAAGAGGGCTCTGCATGCCACCTCTGGCACGCGTGCCATAGGTTTGTCACCACTGGTATAGGGTCTCCTGCCTGACCAGTGGGATGGTCTAGAAGACCTCCAAGGTCCTATCCAACTCTGTTATTCTGTAAAGAATCTGTAAAGGATAGTTATTTGTACAAAGATGGTATTTCTTGGAACTTGATCCTTATCTTTTTAACTTTGGTCTCCACTTCCAAGCAATACTTGCAAACAGCTTGATAAGGAAAGAGAAGCATTCTCGACAGAATACACAACCAAAAGACAGTTTTTTATATATATAATAATATGAATACTATCTTAATGTTGCTGCAAGTAACGCTGCCGGTGAAGACAGTTCAAGAATATCTCAGCTAAATCGAAGAAACAGGAAGAAGAGAATCTATTATTTTATTCTCTCTTTCTCTGAAGTCATTAAATAAAATTTAGGGGTGTGCATACAGAAATGCTGTCAGATTTGAATTAAGTTGCCAATAATTCATTGATCTTTAATAGCACGTGGTTATAATAAAAATGAATTCATATTTATATAGTACGTGTGACAGTGTGAGATGACATCAGCCCTAGGCAGGAGGATGTTTATGTGTTACAATACATCTAAAGACTTTTAATATAAAGGCCTGTAAAGAATTATCTGAAATCATCCCTTATCTGCAACCCTACTAACCCTACTTTTTCAGCTGTTATGTATAAAATGAAGAATGAGGTATGAGCAAAATACAAATGAAATTAAAAACATGCTTGTCAAGGCAGTGGGTAGTAACATTTAAATGAAATCTAGAACTTCCATAGTGTCAACTAATCATGGTAGATGATAGCGGCAATGATAAATTATCCTTGAGTTGATCCACAAACTTCCAGGGCTGGTAGTGTTAGCCACAGCATCTTTTCTAGTGGACATCTAGCTGAACACATAGAGGAAAAACCAGGAATTCTTGAGTTATTCTTTTTACTTTAATACTGTAGTACAGTACTTCTTTCTGTGACAAAATGTTGCAAATAAGAAATCACTGCCCATTCCACACTGCAAACCTTTGGAGACACTAGATGGTAGAAAAGAGAGCTAATTTTTAAGTGCCCGCTAATGGTTACCTGAAATTTTGTGCTTTAAGTCTGACAGCATTGTTTTTATACTATTGTGATATCCAAAATCCATTCCCAAATTTGGACTTCTCCGAGTAGGAAAAGAGGAATTTCTTGAGAAGAGTTTTTCTCCAGGAAACAGCTAGAATCTGAGGAAAGAATCTGTTCCTTACTGTCCAACTTTGGCAACTTTAAGACTTTGTGGACTTCAACTCCCAGAATTCCCCAGCCAGCATGGGAGTTTAACCTCTGGGAGTTGGAAGTCCACAAGTCTTAAAGTTGCCAAGGTTGGACATCCCTGCTTTACATGAAGCTAGGTCTGGAGATGAATCTTACTACTCCCTATTGGGACAGGAAACAGTGTTGCTGAAATGTACTGTATTTCCAGTCCAAAGTATTTCTCTTTACCATGTGGAAACCACTTTGAAATCTTACAGAGATGTCATCAGTTCAAAAAGAGATGCATTACTAGGAGAAGGGAACTTAAATATATTTCCCCTCTATATGTGTGCCTCTGTGCACAGACATGTATGTGTTTGATACTTAAAATTGTGCCTGGACATATCAAGACATACAAACTCTATTGAATAGAAATCCAGTTTTTTAAAAAAAAAGAATCTACCACTATTGTTTCAGCCTAAGGCAACCCTGATTTCCAGAAATATAATTCTGTAATCCCTCCTTTACGGACTGAGTCTTATTTTAATTGAAAACACACGCTAAATGCATATATGTTTTTGGATCAGGCTCAATACCTAAACAAACAGAGGTTTTCAACATGAGAAAGTTATCTTCTCTTGGTCCCCCAAAAGCAATTTAACGCGCCAGCAGCAGTTGCCTATTACTCAAACAAAACAAAACAAGAGTCTGGGACGGTGGATTTAAAAGCAAAAAGATGGTACTACATGTACTTCTTGCAGTTGAACCAGCAACATTGATGAAGTCCTTTTCAAAGTACAAGGCCTCTTTCATAAACTGTAAACATTAATACAGAAGAGGTAAATCATAGTAATGTAATTGATAAAGCCACTTCAACAATAAGCTAAAGAACATTAATGATAAGAACTTGTAGACCTTTTCGGAAGTGTTACGCTATCATTCTTGGATGCTGCTGACCATAGTGGGCACAAATTTCACTGATATAAAGAAATAACATTTTCATCAATTTTGCTATCTGACACTAATCCATATTATTTTTACATCGGCAATAGTTGTCTATCAACCCAAAGTTATCACTTGAGACACAAGTGACCAGGATCAGATGATCCTATTTTGGATCCATTATGCAAAAACCTAGCCCTCTGGAGAAGTCTCTAATTCTAGCACTGCAACCACTGCAATGCCATTTGAAGAGCCCAATGCCACCATCAAGAAACTATTGTGTCTGATGCATTCAGAGCTCTCTCTGGCTAGGCAACCACACAATACTTTTTGCCCCACCAGCAAGGGACAACTACTTTTAAATCTGGCACAGAGGGAGAAACCACTGCCTTACAAGGCACAACACTTCAGGCAAATTGTATCCAATGGGTTGCCCTCTTGGAAATATTTTTAGATAATTGGATAGGTTTTTTTTTTAAATTGACATTTAAATGGTTTTCAGATGGGCCTGATGATTTTGTATTAAAGTTATTTTCTGCATGCCTGGTGCAAATATGAATAATGCAATCCAGCGTGTAAAGCTTTGAATTTCCATAACAAATTATCAAGTCAGATAGTTTCCAAAAGAAAAAAGGGGAAAGTAACCAGTAGCTACACTCCTGTTTCTTTTTCGCTTTTCCACTCCTTCCTTCCCCCTTTTTTTTCTTCAACGTCTGCTTTCAGACTAGTGTCTTGTACCTCTTCAATAGAAAATTTGTAAGAAGAGATTGGACAACCACTTGTCTGAATTGTTTGAGGGGGTCTCCCGTGTAAGCAAAGGGTTGGACTAGAAGACCTCTAAGGTCCCTTCAACTCTATTCTGTTAATAGGCGTATTAAAGGGATGCCCTTCATGCTAACTTTGAATATGACTAGTGTTATAAGAATGGTAGTTTATGGTTTCGCACAGAATTGGGCTTCATATTTTTGATCTATTGCTCATTTGAAAAGGAGTAAAAAATCAGGATATCCTATATGGCTGACACCCACACTAAACTATCTTTTGCTTTAACAATGGTTTGCTGGAGAACCATAACAGCAGAGGATTCACATAGGACTGTAATAATGAAAATGCAAACAAATCACCTTTTGGCTTTGGATGATGTTTGAAGCTACTTTATCCCTATAAAATAAATCAAGATGAAAGTACTATACTTTCTGTATACTAGACATACCAAGAAAATTATCTGACATTGCTGAAATCTATTGCATTCTATATTTCTGACTAACATGATATCTTGTGATATACTTAATTTCTGTATGTTTGCAGTTCTGCTATGGCCACCATGTACTATTCAACACAATATACATAATTGTACATTATACAAAAGAGGGACAGTTTACACTATTGCAGCCTATGATTCTAATATTCTGATTCTAGCCACAATTGGCTGAAATTGCAGTGGCTGTTGTCAAGTAGGCAGCCAATAAATGATAACTGTTTGATTTTCTCTTCCCCTTCCAGTCCAATTTTAAGCAGTAAGTAGAACTGTGATTTGGTTGTTCCTTTGTCATAATAGAGAGTGGTGTCAACATGAGTAATGTTGAAGTGGCTACTGGCAAAATGTCATGTCATGTAATGTTCTTTCATCACGCTGTTAAGATGCAAATCCTGCTTTTTATTCATCAGAATTTCTCACTCTGATTATTACAGTACCTTGCAGTGCTCTGATAAATCACCAGAGTTTTCCAATGGTGCTAGTCCTGTGCATCTTCACATCTTATCTAGTCTGCTCTCATTAGTTAAAAATTAATGGTACCCTCGTTATATCGTCCTATTATTGTGTCAATCTTACAGCAAACAATCATAAGAAACTGCATTTAACTGTGCAATGGTGTTCAGATCTTTTGAGGAGCTAGAATTGTTACTGCATGCGTTGTATAAGGTAGCTTTTCTTAACCTGGTGACTCTTAGTTATATAGAACTAGAGGTCTGCAACGACAATTGGAGAGATAGGAGATAATCAAACACAGTTACTTGAAACTATCAGGTTAGAAGGTTGTACAATCAAGTAATCATTTCATATATATATATATATATATGTATCAGTCTCCCTTAATTCTTTGTTAGCAATTTAAAATTTACACAAATATGAGCTGTCACCGGTGTGACTACTGCCTGTCGATGGCCTTCAGGATAGGTTGACACAGGAGATAAAGATTTGTCCCATGTTTGGGGCCTAGCAAGGTAATCTAATAGTTAACAAGCATTTGTCATATATACGTATATGTATATGTATATGTATATATGTGTATATGTGTGTGTGTGTGTGTATATATATATATATGTATATATATATATATATATATATATATATATATATATATATATATATATATATATGTGTATATATATATATATATATATATATATATATATATATATATATATATATTAGTTTTCTACATTTACAATTCATAAGTGCTTAGTAAGCAACATGTTGTCTGGGTCCATTTGTTTTACTTAATAATACACATTAAATTCCTAATCTCTACGCTGTTTTTCCAGCCATTAATAAAATACATCCCATATTTGAAAATATGCTGTCTTCTTTTTCTTTAATCTTCAGTGTAAATCTATCCATTTCTGCACAGTCCAGTATTTTCTTGATTATCTCTTCTTTAGATGGCGTTTCTTCATTTTTCCAATACTGAGCAAATACAATTCTTGCTGCTGTTAATACATGCAACATAAATACACACTTTCTTTATCATATTTTCCTGAATTTTTGTTGTTAGTTGCAAAGTCGTGTCCGACCCATCGCAACCCCATGGACAACGTTCTTAACATCTTTTCTAGCCAGATATGTATTTTTCTCCAAAAGTTTTTTCCTTTAGGGCATGTCCACCAAAGATGGTAATACGTCCCTTGTTTTTTTTTTATTGCACTTCCAACAGTTACTATACATGTTTTTAAACATTTTTGCTAATCTCGCAGGTGGTAAGTGCCATCTATTAAACATTTTATACAAATTTTCTTTATCAGCAGTTGCCATTGTGGAATACTAACACTATGGAACTATTTTTTTTCCTCCACTTTACTAAGTGTATTGTGGTGCATTTTATTAACTAACTTGAAATGATTCAGTTCATTCTATCCCTTCAGAATGCTATCACCACATCCTGTCGCCCGTTTTCCCCAGACCCTGTAGAACGCTTGCAACCATTTTAAATATACGTTGAGAAAGTGGGTCACGAGTTATTTTTCTGTGGTAAAGGCCACGGTCCTTCAGCAAATAAAATTTTAATAGAAAATCAGATGAAGGAGCAGATTCAATCATGGTATTATTTTTATGGCTTTTTTCTTCCCCTTTAATTATTGCCAGTACCATATTGTGATCGGTATTGTGGGCCAGTCCGATCTGCCTAACCAGAACATAGCCTTAGATACTTTGCACTGAACTGCTGACATAATCCCCTGCAGCACAAAACCAATTCATATATGGTTATTAAACTGAGATTGCCATGCTCAATCAACTTCATAAATACATATTGTGGAATTTTTATCTTTGCCATCACTGCCTTTCAGGATTAGATTTTTATTGAGTGTGATTTGCAACAGAAAACCATCCAGTGTGATTTAAATCAGGAATAGGGAAACAAGGAAGCAGTAAATCTCTTGTCACGTGTTGAACATAATTGTGACACAGAGTTCCGAGAGCTGGGCAAATGGGGATAGTAAGTTATTGTGGAACAGCATTTGACAGGGGCTGTGCAACTCTATAACATCTAAGGTCTGCCACTGAAATGAGGAGAATTCCAGTATATTCAAATTCATGATTTGTTATGGATACAGCAATAGTACTTAGAGTTATATACCGCTTCACAGTGCTTTACAGCCCTCTCTAAATAGTTTACAGAGTCAGCATATTGGCCCCCAACAATCTGGGTCCTCATTTTACCAATCTCAGAAGGATAGAAGGCTTAGTCAACCTTGAGACGGTCAGGATTGAACTGCTGGCAATCGGCAGAGTTAGCTTGCAATACTGCATTCTAAACCACTGCGTTACCACATCCCTCTATATGGTGAAGTATACTTCCCAAAATAAAAAATAAGTGTGACTTCCACACATTTTATGGTTCTGGAGAAAAAGGCAGAACAGATTAAGCATTCAACTAACAAAAATCCATGAGCATCAGGCAGTCAGAGTTAAATGTGAGCTTCCAACCCCTTGAACATCTGCAAGCTTTGCTAGCCCCCACCTTCACGAAAACAGTAACAAAAATCACCATTTGGTTTCCAGGGCAGTGAAGAAATGCAGCAACATTAATATAAGAAATCCCTTGTGACATAATAATTAGGTTGCCTGGAGGCTCTTAAATGGTTATGATGATTCAGGATAAAAAAACAGGCAATTAAACACAATTTGGGGTGCTGACTTGTGTACTCTCATTCCCGTTTGTCATTCACACTGAACTGACGGAAAGCTTAACATAAAAGGAATCTGCTGAGGGTTCAGATTTTTCTCTGGAACAAAATATAATAGTGAAACAAATTATATATCTCATTTGAAGTCTTGCTCACTTTCATTTGGTGGAATTTATTTATTTGGAAGGGATGCGGTGGCTCAGTGGGTTAGGACGCTGAGCTTGTCGATTAGAAGGTCGGCAGTTTGGCGGGTCGAATCCCGAGTGCCGCGTAACAGAGTGAGCGCCTGTTACTCGTCCCAGCTTCTGCCAAACTAGCAGTTCGAAAGCATGTAAAAATGCAAGTAGAAAAATAGGGACCACTACGGTGGGAAGGTAACAGCATTCCGTGCACCTTTGGCATCTAGTCATGCCGGCCACATGACCACGGAGACGTCCTCAGACAAACTCTGGCTCTTCGGCTTTGAAACAGAGATGAGCACCGGCCCCTAGAGTTGGAAATGACTAGCACACATGTGCGGGGGAACCTTTACCTTTACCTTTATTTATTTGGAAGTTTGTGAAACTTATTTCTGGCATGCTTAAGAATAGATTACATTTTCCTAGCACATCAAAAGAGTTTAATCCAAATCTCTTTTCTTCTGCAGTGTTTCTTTAAGTTCTTGATATCAACTACAGTATATAAATCTCCTTCACCCAGAAGTTCCAAACTTCAATTTTCTAAATATTCCCCATATTAGCTAGAAACTTTGGGAATTTTCAGAATATGTCTGGAGGATGTTGGAATGAGAAAACCAATGATAGGAATCTATATTTAACAACCACATACATTCATTTTCAAGGACAACTATACATGAACACAGTTACAGATACAACTGGAAAGATGAATATGTTTGTGTGTCAATTTTACCATTATTCCTCATCTGTAGACAATTCACTGAAAACCAATCAGAAATGTAAGCCAGAGAACCCATCATTATGACACAACTATATAGCCCTGGTGGCACAGTGGTTAAAGTACAGTATTGCAGGCTAATTTTGCCCACAGCCTGGAGTTCAATCCTGATGAGATACAAGGTTGATTTAGTCTTCCATCATTCCAAGATCGGTAAAATGAGGACTCAGACTATTGGTGGGCAATATGCTAATATTGTAAACAGCCCACAGAGTGCTGCAAAGAGCCATGGGGCAGTATATTAGCCTAAATGTTAAATGCTATTGCTGTACAATTTCATATACCTTTTTTAAAATATAAGTCAATTTACAACTATTAAAGGTCATTCTACATAATGGATATCCTGCTTAATAATGCTGCTTAATAATCTTGACTATGACAGTGGCCTTTGAGACATTCCTTCTTTTCATTCTCTTGGTGACCACCAAACTCCAGAGACAACATTTGCCTCCAGAGTAGGCTTTCAGAAATCTCATTATCCTCTTGTTTATCTCCTTCCACTTCTTTGATTCTTAATCGGAGCAACAGAAATCTTTCCTCAATTCTTGGATAATCTCTCCAAAGCTCTGCCTGTTTCAGAAGTCATACATTAAGGAGATACTATAATGTTCCTTATGTATTAAATTAAATTAATCACATATTATATGATTCATATACACACATAAGCACACACTTTCATATAACCTATAATTCAAAATTGTTCTGTGGCTTTTGGTTCTTTTGTGTTAAATGTATTGAATGTCTTTTAATCGTAGATATTTTAACTGCGGTACCCAATTATTGTTCTGGGCCACAGTAAGTCTAACAGATTTGGCAGGATATAAATGTAATAAAAGAATAAGAGAAAAAAATTGAAAATAATATTTTGACCGGCCCACATATTTTGGTTATCAATGCGGGTGGGGAGAAGATCTATTTTTTGCCTGTGTATATGTGCGTATGCATGCATGCATGCATGTGTGTGTGTGTGTGTGTATAACCCAAGATCATCCAGCTGACTTTGTGCCCAAGGCTGGATTAAAACTCATAGTATTTCAGTTTCTAGCCTGGAGCCTTAACCACTATACCAACTGACTCTCAATATCTAGTCTGTGTATTTAGTCTGTATATGCTATGCATATATTTGAAGGGGTGCTTTGCTTTGATGGAGGAAAGCAGTGGCTCAGTGGGTTAGGACGCTGAGCTTGTCGATCAGAAGGTCGGCAGTTTGGCGGGTCAAATCCCGAGTGCCGTGTAACAGAGTGAGTGCCTGTTACTCGTCCCAGCTTCTGCCACCTAGCAGTTCGAAAGCATGTAAAAATGCAAGTAGAAACAGAGTGAGTGCCTGTTACTCGTCCCAGCTTCTGCCACCTAGCAGTTCGAAAGCATGTAAAAATGCAAGTAGAAAAATAGGGACCACTACGGTGGGAAGGTAACAGCATTCCGTGCGCCTTTGGTGTCTAGTCATGCCAGCCACATGACCACGGAGACATCCTCGGACAAGCGCTGGCTCTTCAGCTTTGAAACAGAGATGAGCACCAGCCCCTAGAGTTGGAAATGACTAGCACACATGTGCAGGGGAACCTTTACCTTTACCTTTTTTTGCTTTGATGAAATACCTACTCAAAGATAAAGCCCCTTTGGGATGTTGAAATGTGCTGAGGCTTCTACCAGCAGCTCTGAATGCCAACTACGAGATGATTGGCAGTGCCTTACCAAGTCACCTCTGTTTACCATCTCTATGGAGAGCAAATTAGCAACAGTTCACCCAGTCTGGTATTAACAAAGACAGGATACAAATAAATAAATTTATTTGTAATAAATAACTTGCCTCCAGAAGCTGTGAATGCTCCAACACTGGAAGTTTTTAGGAAGAGATTGGACAAGCATTTGTCTGAACTAGTATAGGGGTTCCTGCCTGAGCAGGGGGTTGGACTAGAAGACCTCGAAGGTCCCCTCCAACTCTGTTATTCTATTCTATTGCATTCTGTTCTGTTCTAAATACACACTCCATTAGACCTAAGAAACCGACTTGCAAAGTTGTTTGTCCTTCTCTGCTACCATTGAGCAATCACCAGATTTTTGCAACTCATGGTAGACCTACTCCTGATTTTCATGTAGATCTCTTGACATTACTCAATGTTACTTAATTACTTTTTAAATCATTTGCTTATTTTTTTAAACTACCCATTCACTTAGTTTAGATCGGAAAATACTTTCAACATGGAGAAAGTTCATTTAATTTAATAAAAAGGCAATCTTAACATGTAGAAGTATGGACTAATTAGGACATCTAGCATTTTTTCCTGCTTATTTATAGTCAGTGGTTAATTTATAATGCTTTGAATTATTTCATCTCCTCCTGCATAATTCTACAGATTATAGTTTAAGTAGCGCATAGAGGTATGGAGAAATTAATTCTATTTAGCATTATTTTTGCCCTATTCTAGATAACTTTGTCCTCTCATCTGCAGAGGTACGACTTTTCTTCAGCAGAATCCAGATATGGCTTTTGCGTTTAGTCATTCAGAAGTGTAGCAAATAGTTGACAGTCCTGAAAATGTATGGATAGGTCAATAAGGTATAATTTATTTAAACATGGTGTGCTAAATAAGATATAATTGGCTGGTTTATTGGCTAAAGCATAAGCCTTGATTAGATTAATTATTATGTGCCATTCTTAGCAATCAGATTGTTAGGTTTTGTTTCATGATAATCTGTTCCTAACCTGGTCTTTCGGTTTTTCCAATGGGGCATTCATTGCTACTATAACTGCTGCTCATCCTCTTCTCTTTTCCTTATATATTTCCCAGCATTAGAGCCTTTCTCCAAATAACTAGATCTTTACATAAGGTGTCCAAAGTATGATCATTTGAGCCTGGTCATATGTATCTTGAGTGAGAACTTTGGGTTGTTATTTTCTTTGCTGAACTATGACTTACAAACCAGAATTTTTCATGTATCATGTTAAGCCACAAATGAACAAATCAATTTTGGTTTAAAGTGATACATCGGTCTGATCTCTCTGTGCTTGCTGAACCACTAAAAAAACATGAATTTGTGTTTCTAAAGTATGCCACAGTGAACAATCATGATGCACCATGATGATCATATATACAATCAAGCCCCAAATGTGACTTGCTCAAAACTTATGTAAGGGCTGTGTCTTCTAAGGCTTGTGGATCCATAATTATTCAACAGTATTACATTTCTTTTTAAAGTCAGTATAATATTTGTTGTTGTTAATGGAACTCCTATCTATCTATCTATCTATCTATCTATCTATCTATCTATCTATCTATCTATCTATCTATCTATCTATGTAATATTTTCATCCACTGCCACTGTCATACCATTGCTTTTTGGAGAATGAAAATGAGACAATTTACTTATGTGTAAGTGCAACATAATAACCTTTGCTGTCAATTCATTTCATAGATAAATGACATTTGCACATATGTTCCTTGTTGGTGTACCTGCTTTCTATCTTTTTCTTTCTCATGCTCAAAGAACATGGCCATTTCAAGGTTGTCATCACCTTTTCCTAGGTGTTCCTCATCAGTATCCAGAAGAAAGACCAGATGTTCCTGCTGCTGTAGCATTAATTAGATTTTGGGCTTCCATTGGCAGAATGATATGCAATTGTGGCTGACAATTACTTTACAGGATGCATTAGCATATTGCTGGTAGGGAAAGGCAGGGGAAGACAGTGGTAGGAGATGACAAATTATCTAAATTAATTTCTAATTTAAAGTCCTCTTTGCTTATTATAAACTGCTCTGGTTAATCAAATGTTAAACTCATTGTCTCGGTGCACAAGGACTAGCATGGAGAGATAGCATGAATTGCATCTTGTCAAATAAATACAAAATATTTATACAAAAATGACTAATTTACACTATGATTCGTCCTTGCTTCAGGGAACATATGGCAGAAGAGCTTTTTCCCCTTCGATTTAAGAAACCTAAAATCACAGACAAATTAGAGCTGAAGGTCTGTTACATGCAATAATCGTCTATCAACTGTTGCACTTCTCAGTTCTCATCTACTGGAAAGTTTTCAGTTTGATTCCTACCCACACAACTCCAAGATTCCTTAGAACAGAATAGAGCTGGAAGGACCTTGGAGATCTTCTAGTCCAGTCCCCGCTTAAGCAGGAGAACCTACACCATCTCCGACAGGTGATTGTCTAGTCTCTTCTTAAAGATGTCCAGTGATGGGGCACCCATGATTTCTGGAGGCAAGCTGTTCCACTGGTTGATTGTCCTCACTGTCAGGAAGTTTCTCCTTAATTCCAGGTTGCTTCTCTCCTTGATAAGTTTCCAGCCATTGTTTCTTGTCCTTCCCTCTGGTGCTTTGGTGAACAACCTAACCCCTTCTGCCTTGTGGCAGCCCCTCAGATACTGAAACACTGCTATCATGTCTCCCCTATTTCTTCTTTTCTTTAGACTAGCCAAACCCAAGTCCTGCAGCCGTTCTTCATATGTTTTAGCCTCCAGGCCTTTGATCATCTTAGTTGCTCTTCTCTGAATTTTTTCTAAACTCTCGACATCTTTTTTGTGATAGGGCGACCAAAATTGGCTGCAGTATTCCAGGTGTGGTCTTACTAGGGCTTTGTAAAGCAGTACTAGTACTTCGCATGATCTTGATTCAACATAAGCTCTCTTTCTATTCTCATAATGCAGAACTAGAATGACAGCCAGTGCTTACCCTGATATGCAGCAGAGAGGATAGGAAGAGCAAAAGCAATGTCTGAACAGTACAATAATTTTTTCGAAGTGTTATTCCCTCCAGAAAGCAGTGGATGTGTATGGAATTTGTCAATTTAGAAATGCAATCTAGAATATACAAGTAGTCCCCTGCTACTTGTATGTTCTAGATTTTTTGCTTTGTCTACCAAAAAAAGGGGGGCAATTTGCAAAACTTTTTAAAAATGACATTGGCTTTTCTTTCAGTCACCATCCCCTTCCCTCTTTTCTAAACATACTGTATATACATATGTTGTACCGTATTTTCCGGCATATAAGACAACCCGGCGTATAAGACGACCCCCTACTTTTAAGAAGTTTTTCAAGGTTTTTTGTCTTATACGCCGGAAAATACTTACATGCCCTGCCCTCCCTGTCCGTCGCAGAGGAGGCGAAGGCCCGACTGGCCCCACCGGCCCTCCCGCTGCTCCCGTGCAGGAGCCGCACCGCCAGGCTGCCCAGGAAAAGCAGCCACACTGCTGTTGCTGAGCCGGCGGCTGCTGCTGCACGTGGGGCTGCTTGCCGTCCTGCAGGTGCTGGGCCGTCCTGCTGCTGCCCCTCAGCACCGCGCTCACGGTGGCTGCCTGCTGGCTCGTCTCGGCTCCTGTCCGATGCTCTTCCCTCTTGAGGCAGCATCCCCGAGGACTTCTTAGGAGCTGGGGAGCGATGCTGCCTCAAGAGGGAAGAGCGTCGGGCGGGAGCCGGCAGGGCAGTCCTGCACACGCGCGCACTCCCCAGCTGCTAAGGAGCAGCCGGGGAGTGCGCCCATGCACAGGACTGCCCTGCCGGCTCCCGCCAGACGCCACCCCCTGATTTTCCGGTGTATAAGACGACTGGGCATATAAGACGATCCCCCAACTTTTGAGGTGATTTTCATGGGTTAAAAAGTCGTCTTATACGCCGGAAAATATGGTATATCTTTTAAGATGGACATTTATGAATACTCTGAAGAGTCCTGAAGATTTTTAATACAATGAATCATTATGGAGATCCAATGTGAGAATGAACTTCAATGAAAGATTAGAATGCCTAAGATATGTTTTAATGATAGCTGGATATGATGAAAATATGCTGCTTAAGGAAACTGAATTTTACAAATTCCTCTATGAAGTTATTTCATTTGCTTCACTTGGATGAATGAGTGATTTGGAACTTGGTTGTTTTTTTAGAGTTTCTCCATGTATTGCACCTTGTCAATTTGCATATAAAGATACTCTCCCACATATATGCATATATGCGTGGTGTGCAATAGTCTCAAATTAATCCATAAACATTTTCAGGGCAGAACAGCTAGCATTCTGAGTTGAGGTCCACACACCTCCCAATAATAAATAATAATAAAATAAATAAGTGGCTGAGACTGAGAATCATTGTCTAGCGGATTCTCACATTCTGAGGACACTGAATGAGCCAAACAGCACTCCTTTCAGCGGCTGTGTACAAAGGTCAGCATCCTCCAGGCAGGTATGTGAGGACTATCTGTAATTCATAATAACTCAGAAATGTGAATTATATTGAGTATCCAAGACTAGGGCTGCAATCCTTTGACATTTTTTTAAAAATTAAGGCCAGGACAATCTGTTTCTGAGTAATTTTATTAGAATTGTTCCATTGTTGTGAATTATATGTAATGTGTTTATATAAACAATCATGCTCGAAAGTTTGCTAGGGCTTAAAGCAAACATCCAGATCTTTCTCCACTTATACCCACTAAGAGAATAAGACTCCAATAGCTCATCTCCAGATAATCCAATTAACAGTTGGCTCACCTGATCTTAAAAATCAAGCTCTGGGCTATTCACACTAGAGCAGGGGTAGGCAACCTCGGCTCTTTTATGACTCATGGACTTCAACTCCCAGAATTCCTGAGTCAACATAGGAATTCTGGGAGTTGAAGTCCATGAGTCATAAAAGAGCCAAGGTTGCCTACCCCTGCACTAGAGCAAAGAAGCATGTGTAAGTCCTTGACTTACAACCATTCATTTAGTGATCACTTGAAATTACAATGACACTTTAAAAAAAAGTGACTTAACGACCATTTTTCACACTTACGACTGTCGCAGCACCACCACCCCCCATGGTCACATAATCAAAAATTTGTATGGTTCATACTTATGACATTTGCAGGTTCCCCAGGTCATATGATCACCTTTGGCGGCCTTCTGACAAGCAAAGTCAATGGGGAAGCCAGATTCACTTAACAACCGTGTTGCTAACTTAACAACTGCAGTGATTCGCTTAACAACTGTGGCAAGAAAGGTTGTAAAGCGGGGCAAAACTCACTTAACGTGTGTCTTGCTTAACATTGGAAATTTTGGATAAGTTGAGGACTACCTGTATTTCATTGCAAAGGTGATAATGGTGGGGACACTTATAAGCGGCTTTCAAAATGATTTGAAGTACTTGGAGTGCCAAAACAATGACTGGTTTTTTTCTTCCACTTCTTTGCAAGAAAATATGGGGCTGTAAATTGTACATTGCCAAGGATATATTTGATTGTCTGTGTGTACACATATATTGTGCATGCACACACATTACAATGGGGCAGCCATTTTTTTTTCAAGATGTAGTAGCATCCACTAATACATGAAGCTTTTCGAGACACTTAGAAGCATTTTCAACTTCTACTTGGATTTTTTTTAAGCTAGCGCCATATATTATCTTATATATAGTATTTCACTCCTTTTTTATAGTACACAGTAAAGATTTGCCATTTTTTTATTTCTAATTAAATTTTAGCTCTGATTATAATTAACTCTGTAACAATTAGCAGATTCTAGTTTTATAGTTTTAATTTCCATGTTATTACCCTCTCATTTTACAATGACCATTTTCTAGTTTTTAGGCATAGCTTGCTCTTGATGTGACAATTGTTAATTTTATTGTCTCTGTATCTTATTTTATGCTGGTCAGAGACCCAAGAAAAAAACAGGTGCTGCACTTGGTAGTTGTTCAGAGCAATTATAACTTTAAAAAAATAAATTAAGACCACTCTCAAATCAAATGAAAAAGCGTTATTGACTCATAAAATGTTTGCATTATGGAATAAGCTCTCTAATCTAGAGATGGGAGTTGTTTTGTTTGATAAACCATGCCTCACATATTATTTGTTTGGATCAAGCCAATCTTTTCAACCAAGTATCACATGTTGCTGGGAGCCAGTCAGCATACAAATTTAATAATTATTTTAAAACTTTGGTAGAATTAAAAAGCAAGCTGAGAAAGGAGCCTTGGTGGAGCAGTGGGCTAATGCCTCCTTAAGTAACACCAGCTGCCTGCAATTAGTGCAGGTTCGAGTCCCACCAGGCTCAAGGTTGACTCAGCCTTCCGTCCTTCCGAGGTAGGTAAAATGAGGACCCAGATTGTTGGGGGAAATAAGCTGACTTTGTAATAATGCCGCTGGGGGGGGAGCCCTAATAAGCAGCCATATACATAGAATGAAGGCTACTGCTAACCACATTGATTTGTGCTTCTTAGATTGTAAGCCGCCCTGAGTCTTCGGAGAAGGGCGGGATATAAATGGGATTTTTTTTAAAAAAAGGCGATGGAAACCTAGGCAAGCTCCTCCTTGATTCACTGAGTTAAAGGATGGAAGAGAATAAATTTAATTAATTATTATTATTTTTTAATCCCATTTATATCTCGCCCTTCTCCGAAGACTCAGGGCGGCTTACAATCTAAAGCGCAAATCAATGTGCTTAGCAATTGATAAGGTAAAGCACAATCAGGTTTGCAAGTGTCTATTATTATTGTTTGTCAGAATAAATATATACAGTCCTTGACTTATGGCCTAATTTGAGTCCAAAATGTCTATTGCTAAGCGAGACATTTTTTAAGTGAATTTTGCCCTATTTTATGACTTTTCTTGCCACGGTTGTTAAGTGAATCACTACAGTTGTTAAGTTAGGAACATGGTTGTTAAGTCAATCTGGGTTCCCCATTGACTTTGCTTGTCGGAAGATTGCAAAAGGGGATCACCTGACTCTGGAACACGGCAACCATCATAAATATGAGTCAGTTGTCAAGCATCCAAATTTTGATCATGTGGCCATGAGGATGCTGCAACGGTTGAGAGTGTGAAAAATGGTCATAAATCACCTTTTTCAGTGTTGTTGTAACTTTGAATGGTCATTAAACGAATGGCTGTAAGTAGAGGATTACCATAATTCTACTCTTCCAGCAAAGTCTGTTTTTTTTATCTGGTCTACCACACAGGACTAACGTCTTAGTATTTCCTAATATATGGCATCTTTGAAAAAAAACATAATAATCGGTGTTATCAGAGAGCTAAAGGGCTGGGGAGGGATGCTAAATCTGTCAGAGCTTTGAGAAGCTTGTGAATTAAAAATGGTCACATTTGGAAAGAGGAGAATGTCTTTAACTCATTTAAACTAGAATCCTAATTAGGAAGATACATATTTTTTTAAAAAAAGTGCTATAGTTTTCTTCCTACAGAAAAATATTCTGATTCCATCTAACTAAATTCTCCCTCTGATACAGATGGTAGCAGCAAATGGAGCCCAGTGACATCTGTCATTCTTTGCTGGAAAAAAATTCATTACAAACACCATTTATTTGGGAAACCTGCATATAAAAACAGCATGAATTTGTGGAAGTCACATTCAAAATCTGGTCTCAGAAAGAAAAGCAGCACACAATTAGAAACAGTTATACTGAAATAAGGTGAACATTATAGTTTTGCACAGGAAAAAAGGTATCTTGAGTGTAGCTGCAGCTGACAGCATAAATGATGCTGTCTTAAGTGCAGAAGAGGTGTACATGGCTGCATGGTCCTCGACTTACAACCAGAATTGAGCCCAAAATTTCTGTTGCTAAGTGAGACATTTGTTAAGCCCCATTTTACAATCTTCCTTGCCACCGCCGTTAAGTGAGTCGCTGCAGTTGTTAAATTGGTAACGGTTGTTACGTGACTCTGGCTTCCCCATTGACTTTGCCTGCCAGAAGTTCACAAAAGGGGATCACTTGACCCTGGGACACCAAAACTGTCATAACTACGGGTCAGTTGCCAAGCATCGGAATTTTGATCATGTGACCATGGGGGGGATGCCGCCACGGCTCTAAGTGTGAAAAATGGTTGTAGATCACTTTTTTTCAGTGCCGTTGTAACTTTGAGCAGTCATTAAACGAACTGTTGTATGTCAAGGACTACCTGTATTCCCATATCTATAAAGCCTCATTTAGGGGTAACCTCTTTAAAGATTTGTTGGGAAAAAAATGATAGGAATAATTAAGTGTGCATGGATATACGACAGAACTGGCACATCCTTATATTCAGTGGTGGGATTCAGCCGCTTCGCACCACTTCGGCAGAATCAGTAGCTCATTTTTTATTGCTCAGGCCCAGAATGGACTTCCAGAAGCGGCATCGACACAGAGAACCAGTTGCTCACACATTTGAATCCCACCACTGCTTATATTGATTCATAAATCCTTAATTTTAATATCCTGGACATTATTATTAGGATTATCATTATTATCATATTCCAAGAAATGAGAGTGTTTGCCGTTGTACTCTTTACTTCACAGTTCTCAAGGGAAAAAAAGATTGTTTATTCCATGCATTTTCTTTACATATTAGTTAAGGATTAATAAAATAAGCTGTCTGACTTTACAAGGCTTTATAAATCCTTTTTTTTTAAATCTGCTTTCCAGATTTTAATCCTTAAAGTTCATTATCCACCTCCAGTTTTCCTTCTTGCATATTTTGCTTTTGCTTCTCTAGTGCAGTTGGGGAGCTGATTTTAATCACCTTCGAGGGATAAAAAAAATATATAATCTATACGGGGGGGCGGAGGGAATGGAATTTAAAAATTAAAGAACAAAACACGCTATGTGCATTTGGCCATGCTGCTGTGCCTGTCATAGCCAGATGTTGCAGAAGCATGCATACTGTTTCGTCCTGCAAGAGAGAAAAAAAAATGGGATTAGTCACAATCCTGTCAACTAATGAACACACTCTGTGATCCTCAGAGCTTCATTTACTCAGTTAATAGTCCTTTGCCTGAGTCCCTTTGCAGGGGGTGGAGGAGTGGTGGGGAAGAGAGGGGGTGGAACCCACGAGAAGAAATATTCTGGGTGCAGACCACAGCCACTGACACGAGTAATATCATATTCATCACAGACAGACCTCGTACCTCATTACTGTTGACGAGTTTGCCCTCCAGGCAGCCGAGTGCAGTCAGGCCAGGCCCATCATGTGGAACCGTTCAGGTATATTGTAAAATGATTTAATGCGATAATAATGTCCACTTTGCGAGATAGATTATGTTTTTTATAGTGGCTGATGGTTAATGAATGATACATTAGCAAACATCACTAAAACATTATCGGGAAAATGCAGATGAAGAGATTGCTGTAACCCTGTGTTCCCTCCCTAGCTTCCCCATCCTCAACCTGCTATTCTTTCTTCGATGAGGGGGGGGGGAAGAAAAGCTCCTGACAGCACCCGTCCTGTGCAGGGGTTTATTAAAACATTGCCAACATATTATTAAAACATTGCCAACATAAACTCTTCCCTCTTCTCCCCCTCTCCCCTCTCTTCCCACTCTCCCCTCCCCTCTCTCCTCTCTTCTCGTCCTCTCCCCTCCTTCTCTCCTCTCCTCTCTTTCTCCTCCCCCTCCCCTCCTCTCCTCTCCTCTCAATGCACTCTCTTAATTTCTAATCTGACACATTCACCACTACACCAATGCCAAATTAGGTCTAATGAAAACTATAGAAATCAACAGCTTTAAGCATACCTACATTCTGTAATGAATTATGCTCAGCTGATAGAGCCTCCCAAATTTAAGTTATAGTATAAGTCAGTAAAAGCAACCTGCTCCTTATGTAATGCTGTATCAAATGATAAGAAATTGGGCACATTTATCTCCAACATTAAGCTATGGTTCTTTACATATAGGTAGTCCTCAACTCACAACCACAACTGGGATCAGAATTTTGACTGCAGTGTGATGTATTGTTAAGTGAGTTATCACATGACCAGACCTGGTTTTACAACCATGTTTTCCATATTTATTTATTTTATTTATTTAATTCCATTTATATCCCGCCCTTCTCCGAAGACTCAGGGCAGCTTACAAGCTTAGCATATGCTTATTAAGCAAACCACATGATCTTTAAGTGAATCGTGCAGTCATTAAGCAAATCTGGATTCCCCAATTGATTTTGCTTGTCAGAGGTTGGCTAGGAAGATGATCATGTGACTTGAATTGCTTGCAATCATGTGACATGATGGTGGTACAACAGTTGTAACTTCAAGGATTGGTTATAAATCTCCTTCTCCAAGGCCTTCATAACTTTAAATCATTGTTAAATGAAGGGTTGTAAATCAAGGACCACCCTTATAATAATCAACTAGCCACAAGCAAAATCATTGAAATCTGTTCTTTCGAAGCAAAGCAGGAATGATGGAGCCACAAACAGGTGGGCAAAATCTTGATTACTATTCAGTATGAATATTCTCCATGCGGTATGCTCTTGAATAATATATATCTCTATGTGTATCATTGCATTTATGATTTTGGCTTGTAAAACTGTGTTATACATGATACTGGTTTTACAATAATTATGATAGCATAGCATTGTGTTACAAAGAAGACTATTTACAGTCTCACTTACCTGACAATAATGGTTGTATATCTATCAATTTTCAAAATAATAGGTACAGTGGTAAACTACAATGCTCTAAATAACATGTTCTTCTGACTTCTTCAGGCTTGTTTTGTCTGGAAAATGAATTATGTAAACCTCCACCATCTGAAACTGTTTCAAGTCAATTAATTGTTGTAATTACTTAAGATTTCTTTTTAATGAATATGACTCTCTAGAGATTAGATGATACCCTGTCATCAGTAGGCCTGATAAATGAAATGTGATTTGTGACTCTGAAAATACTAAGAGCAACCTTGTACGTGAACAATGTCTCTCCTTCTTCCTTCTGAAATTGAAGAAATGCCCTTGACAGAGGAAGAAACATATGTTAGGTAGTGATTTCTCAGCAATTTTGATCTTTGAATAGAATTTACACTGCTATGAATTTGCCTTTGATCCATGGATCTTGTTTGTGAGCATCATGGGAAAATCAGCTTTTAAGAATGGATATGAAATCCATTTGGTGCAATGATTTAATATGAACTTAATCTAGTTCACATTTCTATATTCAAACACACATAGAATTATTCTTCAGTATTTTTCCTTCTCTACCTTTTGCAAAGCAGTTTTCAGAATACAAATTATTTTATGTTATTTTGACAATATTTTTATAAGAGTAGACTTGTGCAATGTATCCAAAAAGTATACAATAAAATCAAAATATATAGAACAGCTCTAAATGTCTCTGGAATTAAGACCTATAGGAATCCCAAAGCAAAATTGATTTATATTCCTTCAGAAATCTTAAATTCACTGCCCTTCACTAATCTAGCACCATACATATGGAGGCCCTTAAGACACAGAGTAAGGTTGAGAAATTTTCCTACTAAGACTCAGTGTCAATTGCAGTATGACATGGTAAAAGGATGTGGAATTCCCTGCCCACTTGATTCTGGAGCCTGAAGCTGCCTCTCTCCCATTTCCTTAAATAATTGAAAGGCTGTAGTCCGTAGACTACAGACTCCTGTAGGCAGAAGAGAATTTGGTGCAAGCACTTTTCCAGGAACTGAGAGTAAAGACATATATCTGTAGCCCCAAGGGCTATTAACCTGATGAGCAAGCTTAGACTCCTTTTCCACATGTTCAAAAAATAATTAAGATCATACTCCCAGTGTTCCTCATTAGGACAACATGGCAATAATATGTCCAAAAGCTATGAGACCGATGCCTTCTTAGCAGAAGAAAATTAGACTTTCCAATAGTAGAAGGACACTGGGAACACTGGGACTCTGTCTGCTAAGATTAGCCTCTGAAAGTCTTTGGAATCTGGAAAGTGAGCATACATGGAACACTCTAGTCTAAACTAGATCCACACTTTGTAGATGGATATTGCTTTTATGGCATGGAAAGATAGTGGTCTACCATGAGAAAGTCTTGGACTGGACAACTTTGGTGAGTAATCTATTGCTCACATTGAACTCTTATCCAATTAACGTCTAAATGCTGAACTCTTTGTACCTTCAATCAATGGAATCCACTTAAAGCTCCAATTATGTGGGCTCAGTGAGGTTTACAATTACTGTTATGATAACTCATGATATGAATATTTATTGGCATAAAAATATTGGAATAATGTGTTTCTCCAACTCCTATATGTCCTTTCTACCTGGCTATTTTCCCATACTAATTAATGGAACTCTTTGTACTCCATACTTTGGTCCTAGGTTTATTTGTGACACCTTTGGACCACTGTGGGAGAATCACTAGTTCTCCATAAATGGGTGACTGAACATAAATTAAATGACATGTCATGGCTATGTGAATGGAGTGAAAAACAGAGGCAAACAGAAAGGGTCTGCCCACATTGAAAAATAAAATTGGATTAGGGTAACCCGTCATTAGGAATAAAATTAAGGACACTGGACAAGAAACTGAGGAAGCCACTCAATATTTTTGGTGGGACCTTCTATTAGGATGGAATCTAATTGCAAATGGAGCCTTGTATTTAATGGTCCACTCATTCATAACATGACTGGCATTTCAAACTTTGGCACTAACCTATTGGGAATGTGTTGAAACATGAAAGGATATGTATGATCCATTCCTAGGACATTTCCTCAATCAGGAGAACTACAATGAAGCCCACAATGCTATCAGAACAGACCTCTTCTTCAGCTCATCCAATTCATCCCTGATAGTCCAATAGTGCAGTATTTTAAATATATACATGACAGGTAGAGACAGGGAGTTGGAAGAGGCACATAGTTACTACAATGCCCATAAGGATCTTTCTTCCTCTCCTGCTTCCCCAATCATCATCTATCATCTCTATTTACATAAAAATGGGCTTCTCCTATAAAGTCACTTATGTGCAGGTATCTCCAACCTGAGATCCTCCAGATATTGTGGCTAAAAGAATCTCAATACATCTCTAAGGTGCACTTCAGGAAAGACTTCATTTGAGAAAAGTTACATGTATAATAGAATAACAAAGTTGGAAGGGACCTTGGAGATCTTCTAGTCCAACCCTCTACTCAAGCAGGGAACCCTATACCATTTCAGACAAATTGTTGGCCAATCTCTTCTTTAAAATCTCCAGTGTTGGAGCACCCACAACTTCTGGAGGCAAGTTGTTCCACTGATTGATTGTTTTCACTATGAAAACAACTCATCAGCTCCTTAGTGGCTATAGCCCCAATATCAAGACCAACAATCTTGGTCCATTAGCTTTGGACCATCCCCATCAAACTAAGACAGCATGTTGAGGGACTGTGAGAGCTGTATCACAAAACATTTGGAAAACACCTCTTTTGTTTTATATCTGTTTCTTCAGAATCCTACTCATAGGCTATAGTTACGCCACAACAACTTGATGTCCTGCCAATGATATGATTCCCAAAGAGAGGAATGTATCAAGTAGCTCAAGAGCTACACATAAGAGTATTCCACAGTATTCCACAAGATCCATGTCCCCTGATCCAAGCTGCACTCAGTGTGAAAATTGAAATAAGTTCAATTTGGGAACAGATCAGAAACAGAGTAAAGGACATTTTTAGAAACTTGCATTCACTTTAATGCAGTTTGGGAATGAAAGCAAGCATATCATAAGCTTGCATGTGGTGGACTTGTAGAAATATAAAAGCTTTTTGGATCAAAATTTGGTGGAATATTCAAAAGATTTTTAAGAGAAAGATAAAGTTTTCTCCGCAATTGTTTTTATTGGGTATTGTTGTAGATTGTGATGTTAAAGAAACTAATTTGATGTTGAATATGATAACAGCAGCATGGTTACTGGTGGGACAATGTTGGAAGAAGGATAGTTTGCCCACTATAGAAGAATGGGTGTTTAAAGTTTCGAATCTTGCAGAAATGTCTAAGATTTCTGCTTATTTGAAAGATCATTCACAGGAAAGATATATTTCAGTTTGGAGGAGATGGATAAATTATATTCAGAACAAATATGGGACTAAAAAGTTCCATTTAGCTTATGAGTAGATTTTAGTGGGATATTGTTATTGGTACTTTGTTTGTAGTTATGTTAAAGGGGAGTTAAAGCACATTATGAATTTGGTTAATTGTATATTATGCATAATTTTTATTTAGAATATGATTATTGTAACTATAATCCTGTATTTAGCTCTGGGAAGTGGGGGGGGGGAAGTGGGTGGGTTTGGGGTGGGAGGGATTTGGGGATATATTGTAAAATTTTGTTTTTGTAAAACTCTTTAATAAAAAAAAGAAACAGAGTAAAGGACATTTTTAGAAACCTGCATTCACTTTAATGCAGTTTGGGAATGAAAGCAAGCATATCATAAGCAAGGAATTTTGTCTCGAGAAAAGCCATTAAACTACTACAAAATATAAATTATTATATGCTTGGCAAACTGCTAGAATCTCTCACCTGTAACAGGAAAAGCAAAGAGAGAACTGAAAAGAATGTGAGCTGACAAATGTGTCACATGTCAAGAAGATAAAGTAGATAACAAGAAGTGACATGTCGAGAAACAGCCTTTGTCAGACTGCAAAAAGCTTCAGAGCTAGGGACACCTTGCTGACGGCAGTTTAGGTTAGGGAAGATAAATATCCCATCCTCACTTTAAAAGGTCAAAGCTATGAAAATACCACCACATCTTCCACAAAAACTACATTGAAATAATTGTAGTGCTATGCCTTCCTGCTTCAGAGGTGTGCTTGGAAAACACAGAGTATTAAAGTTCTGTTCTACTTTACGTCACCCTCTAATTTTTGAAATCCAGGAGTGTCACTTTTTACTCACTTTTAACACAAAGGCAGCCGTATTATTGAAGTGCCTGGTAGAAATTCAACACAGAAAGGTAATATTAGTTGGTTTTTAATATCTAATTAACTTTCGTGCATCTGATATCAGTCTCCTGAAGAGCCAAGGGTTATCTCCTGCAGCTGCATAACTTGTGATTCACCAACTCAACATAGGCCATCAGCCTTACATAACTGCTCAGTAGGTGTGCAACAAGAGCACAGCTAGAGGACTGCACTGTTTTCTTTCAGTGAGCCAACAGAAGAGTAGGCAGGCACAAATTGTGCTGCCCTCACTGCCAATTCATATTTTGCTTTAATAATGACACTGTTGAGTGGAGATACCCTTAATATTTTAATGTGGATCCAATTAAGAAGAGCAATTGATAGATCCTTCAGCTTAATTTCCTCTCTCATTTAGTGTCTCCTGTTGCCTGGAAAAACAACTACAAATTGTTTTCCTTAACATGTTGTGGGTTGGAAGTGGGCTGAAAAGAAGCAGATTTACTTTGATTTAACCACTTATCAATTTGCCAAACTAACAACGTGCAGGCACAAGGTGCTCCATGCCTATCAGCTGGGCTATTTCTGAACAAGGGTCTAATGCTCTAAATAACCCAATGCCTAAAAATAACCTGGTCAACAAGTGTGAAGGATGGCTGCAGGATGAAGTGAGAGAGAGTGATTGATAACAAGTGAGCTCCATCTTAAACTAATGCTGCAAGGGGATTGTTGTGTCGGCAATGAATGGTTGTGCCTGGTCATACCCAGATGTAGCTTCTGGAGTAGGTGAACTAGCCCAGACCACAAAATATAAAAATAGTAAAAAGTACAGCCATGCACAGCTCCTTGTCAGCAGAAGCAGTGGGAAACTGTTATACACTCATTAATGACAGAATCAGCAAGAAGTAATAGAACAGGGGTCTTCAAACTTGGCCCTTTTATGACTTGTGGACTTCAACTGCCAGAATTCCTCAGCCAGGCATGCTGGCTGAGGAATTCTGGGAGTTGAAGTCCACAAGCCATAAAAGGGCAACATTTCAAGATCAGTCCTAACATCCTTTCAAAACGCCCTGTACATATGAGGAGCCCCCCGTCAGATCAGACAAGCACTTCTGAAAGCACTGGGCCATGATTATGCAGGCAGAGCCTCTGCAAACAAGTCTATAACAATTCACCATGGCCAAATCGCCACGACCAACATGCTGTGGCCAACTTGCTCCGGCCAAGAAAATGGTGGAATAGAATCATTAAAGAAAGGATCCAAAAGGAGGGACAGAATGAAATGTGAACATCAATAATTAAAATAATGCTTTATTTATTTTAAATAATTAAATTGAATTGTTAAATTGTCCTGTGGCGAGTTGTCCTGTGGCAAGTTGGCTGTGTTGAGTTGTTGCATTTCTTTCTGCAGACATGGCCATGGAGCGCAGAGCCCAGCGATTGAAGGAGAGAGGCACATTTGCAGCAACCAGAACTGGCCAATAGGAATAGGCAGATTTTAGTCCCTGGCCATGTTGTCAACCACAACATTGACAAAATTTACATGAGGTAATGGATAACAAGATTTTAAAACTGTAATGGCTTAAGAGTACAGAATCAGCCATGTAAACATGGTGACTGGGCCATATACAAATAAAATTATTTATTTATTTATTTATTTATTTATTTATTTATTTGTTTGTTTGTTTGTTTATTTATTTATTTATTTATTTATTTATTTATTTATTTATTTATTTTATTTATTTATATTTCTCCTCTAGTAAAAGAGACATGAGGAGTGTAGTGTCTTAAGGGATTGTGACAGAGAAATAGATTTTAAATCCTCATGGGGGGGGGAAATAAGTGATCCCAAAACTATCTTAAGCAAAAGACACTGGCTGAAAAGTGAAAAGTAATATGCTCTAAAACACAAAGTTCTTTAAAAAATATTTTGTTACATTTGAAAAAGCCTTTCAAATGTTTAATTTAAACAGGCTTTTCCAGCCTTAAAATGTATTGAAGTAATATTTTATTATTATTATTGCCATAGTAAAATAATGCATGCTTTTCAAACCATTCTTACAGACTTATGTTTTATTCTATATAATAAACATTTAAAGTCTCGCATCAATAATTAAGAATATATAGAACAGTGCTACATTTCTTTTCTAATCACTATATTTTTTTCCTGCATGATGAATCCAATAACAATACCTATCTTACAGGGCCACATCTATGCATGTTTGCTGAGAAATAAATCCCATTATTTCACAGGGCTTTATCGATCTAGCTGTTGGATGGGCAGCCTCAAGAACAGATATTAGCTGATTAAAATTTTAAAGGATGCAACCTCTTGCTTCAATGTGTTTCATTAGCCTTCATTGTACTGGAAGATTGTAACCAGGAGAGAGGAAATATTTTTGCAGTGTTTGGCTAGCGAATACCAAAGACACTATAAGTGTGCACATAAAAACTCACCTCTCTCCCCAAAATTTTCTATTCATTTACAAACCTACATATCTTTACTTGAGCCTGCCTCGTTCTTTGAGATTTACCTCAGAGAAAGTACAAATAGGTCCAGAGCACACAAACCATTTGTATTAAAATGTTGAAGTAAAATCAATATGACAAATGCATGGAAAGCAGTCATCTGTGAAGTAAACTCCAGCAAGGAAAAAAAATTGAACTCTAACATTAGTCATCTCATCATGCCTAAGACAGCCCGTAGTCAAATTCCAAAGCCGCATGAAGATAAAAAAGAGACTGTCTATAAATTACATCTAAAAATTAATTTTAAACTGATTAAACATTCAGCAGGGGATTTGCCCTGGACAAAAGTGACAGCAGCAGCAGTCTGTCCAATGACACGGTTTGAACTGACTTAAACCTCTTGTTCGTTATAAAACCAGATCAAGGGAATGCTGCTTAAAAAAAATATAGTGATGAACAAATACCTGGTAGAAAAAGCAACATTAAAGCTTGACTTCATCATTGGCCATTAAACCTGGGCCAATGCTCAGTCAATGGAGCTGCTCATTCTTCCCCTTTCTATATCTCCTTTTCTGTTTCTAGTATCTCCTCTTAGCTTCAAGTAGCCTCTTTTCTCTCTTTGGATGTATTTCCAAAAGACACTAAACTGGTTAAGGGAGGGGGATAATCCCACCTCTTCCTCCTCTCTTTCTAGTGTTTGAACTGAAGGCTTCATAAAATTAGGCTGAGAGCCACATGTCGCTTACCTCTAAGAAATCTGCCTCCCGTTCGTCTGTCATTTCCATCCAACCACACTCTTCTAAATGCTTCCATTGCTCTAGACCAGACATGTCAAACTCGCGATGTCACATGACGTCGTGCAACGTATCAGGACAGTTTTGCCATTGCCGGCAATGGGATGGGCATGGCTTCCATGTGTCCAGTCTATGGGCCGGCAGTTTGACACCCCTGCTCTAGACCCTCTCATGCATTGGAAAAGCTTGTGAAATAGAAAAGCATAAACTGGCCATTGACATTTGCAGTAGAATATGAGTTGTCTGTAGTATGAGAAAGGAACCTTTTTCTGCTAAATGGTCCTTCCAGGAAATGGGGTAAAAAACAGTTGCCTCTTTTTCTTCTTCTAAAACAGGGGCCACGATGACCCAGCAGTTAAAGACACCGAGCTTGTCAACCAGAAAGCTGACCACCCTGGTTCAAGGTCTGAGTGCTGCACGACAGGGTGAACTCCCGTTATTTGCCTCAGCTCCTGCCCACCTAGCAATTTGAAAGCATGCAAATGCAAGCAGATAAATAGGTACCATGTCAGTGGGAAGATAACAGCATTCCATGTACCTCAGGGTATAGTCAAGCTGGTCACATGACCACAGAAATGACTTTGGACAATGCTGGCTCCCTCAGCCAAGAAACAAGATGAACACTATCCCTGTTGTTGTTTCTTAAGGTCTTAGGCCTAGTAAATTCAATTGCAAATATTATAAAAAAAATGTTTCCTCTTCCATCTTGCTACAATTGAGATGAGGAAATAAATCCTTTTCCAGCCCAGCTATGATACAGAATCTGAATGTAGAAATGACCATTCTCAGCTATTTCCTTTCTTATATGCTGATACTTTCTCAAGTTAGATTTAGAGCTCATGGTTTCATAGCTCATAACTTTTTTAGTGCTTTTGTTGGTGCAATCTATTTGGACTCCAATTCATTGCCTTTGTGTTTGATATTGACATTAATAGCAAAATTGTTATTAAACTGATATTGAGTTGGTTGGTATATACCACAGGTGTGAAACCTAATCGCATTACAGGCCATATCATGATGTATTGGGAGTTGTTTTTCCTTTGCGGAACTGGGGAAGGTGTGGCCTGTTTGGGCTGGATGCGGCCCGCGGACTGCCTGTTTAACATGCCTGGTATATTATGCCATCGCACACTGTTTATCTTAACTCTTTACCACAGATTGAATCCTCCATTAAACTCAACAGTATTATTATTATTATTATTATTATTATTATTATTATTATTATTATTATTATCTATTTTCAGATTATTTCTGTTGTTTTGATGCATTGTAAAACTGTGATCTGGAAACCCACTAGAATAGACATGTCAAACTCGCGACGTCACATGACGTCACAACGTATCGGGACTATTTTACCACTGCTGGCAATGGGGTGGGCGTGGCTTCCGGATGACACGTCCAGCCTGCAGGCTGGCTGTTTGACACCCCTGGGTTTCTGTGGCTGTGTTTCCAATAAGCTAAGAGTCCTGCATAAATTGTGACACATTAACTTATTTAACCTAACAATCCCATTGACTTCTACCACATGAGAAGCTGGTCTGGCAAAAAATAAACCAGCTGTCAAATACCAAACAAATCAAGGTGATAGATTACATCCAGTTTGATGGATCGTGAATTAGACAGGTATGATCTCAAAATACAAGCTCTTAATTGTGGTAAAATGATATTTGCTGCAAGAAAGGAAGAGAAAGAATGTTGATCTTTTCTTTGCCCCCTTTTTTTGAATATGCTTGTTTCATTGAATTCTCTCATCACTACAACCCTTCTCTGCTAGGTGGGACGCCATCAGCGTTTTGAAGCCACTCATGCCGGTGTTTTTCATAGCAATACCTGCCACACTGTGAACCCACCATGCCGCTGGTCCTGAGGAGAAGTTCTCTTCCCTTGCAGCAAGATTATGTTTTAAAAAGCTGACTTTTAAACCTCTTACTGAATCTTTTAATGGATTAAATTCATCATGTCACCAGCTGCTGTGCAGCTAATAGAGCTATAAAACACTGTATTAAAGGATTGCCCATGCAAAATTTCCTCTTGCGCTAATGTGAATTTTAATACTTCTAACATTTAGTTGAGATGGGAATGTCCAAGAACAGCTTGTTCAATAGGTTGTTCTATAAAATTAAGTTACTCAGCTCATCACAAATGCCAGGACTCCATTAAGTTAAAATTTTACGGAGAGGCTAAGATGATTCACTGTGTAGCATTTGCAGGGAACATAGCAACATCTGCTTCTCCATTAATGGTCTTTTTTAAAAAGTAAAAAAAGAAAATATGCAAGAATCATAACTTAGCAGAACAAAGTGTGATCAAATGATAGGGCTACCTCCAAAATTAATGGGCAGTTTGTTCCCCAATGTACTTTTTAGATTTTTACTGGGGCAATGAAAAATGTTTCTTAGTTATTGCTAACCAGTCACAGTTCAATATTTTTTGTTCTTTTGTATTCTAACTTAAATGGAGAACAACCCCACTGAAACAAATGGAAGAATGAAAATAGAAACAACTTATCGAGACTAAAAATAAGTGTTTTGCTTCCATAGAATTGAATGCTGTTGCTTCGATTCAAAATCATAGTGCAAATTTATTATAAGGCACTTTCATGTTTTCATGTTTCTTTCCTTAGCTGTTACTTTAAAAAACAAACAAACATTTTTTTGCTGTGTTTTCTCAGCTCTGCTCCAAAGTATGAGACCCAACTGCAGTTCACTCACTGCTGCAGATTTGGGCACTGAATCAAAATTCATTGTCTCCATACTGAGTTTGATGTATGCCATATTTCACTATACTTCTATAATAGCTGGCTTATTATCCTACACATTTACAAATGGACACTTCTAGTAGAAAGATATATATATATATATAATGACAAAAAACAGCATTCCAGCATTTTCTGCCAACATCCGTGTTGTGTAATGTTTCCTCTTCTTCATCTTTCACTCACTGAGGATATACCATTTCTACAAACCAAAAAAATGCAACTATGTTAGCATCTCCAGGAATTTGTTTTCATTATCACTCACTTCAATTTCCAGATAATTTTTAATATTTAAGGCTACCATTCAGATCATCTCTGCTCCTAGAATTATGATCTCGTACAACCATCTGCAATTGGGCAAGTAGAAAGTTGGAAGGTGGGGAACAAAACCTGTTTATTCAGCAAATGCTAGAAATTATATTTTTGAGCCCTGCTGTGCTTTCTGCTTTGGGAGAAATGCACAGCTGAATACACATCTCTTGACATTTGTTTTGCAGCTAGAGTTGCTGACTTCTCAATACATCTCTTTTCCTCCCAGCCCATGAACTATAACTTGCAACCAAATAGTCAGCACAGAGCATTAGTAGGTGGGTTGCCTCTGTTAGGGACAACTTACAAATCCAGGGCTCATAGGTTAAAGGGAAAAGGTTCTCGTTATTACCTCCTCTCCTTCTTTATTAAATATAAAATAAGAAACGTAGCAATAAACATATATTCATCATCATACATGGGCAGTTATAAGTTAATAAATGGCTGTTTATTAAACTGTAGGGAATTAATAATATTTTTTTCTATGAGATTTTTTAAGCCCATGTTGACTTTTGACATCCAAAAACTGTCAACCATATAACTCAGTTATCCTATTTTAATGTGGATTCAGTCAATAGAAATTTACGCGAATAATGACACAATTGAGAAACCACTCTCTGTTCATTTTTTTCAGTGTGTTTGGATATTTTTAACAGCTTTGCAAATCGATTAGACCCAACCTAATATACAGGCATATACATAGAATGAAGGCTATTGCTAAGCACATTGATTTGTGCTTTATATTGTAAGCCGCCCTGAGTCTTCGGAGAAGGGCGGGTTATAAATGGGATTTAAAAAAAACCCTCAGATTTGATAAATCTTCAGAAAAGGGGCCTAGAATGCTCATGAGCTAAGAGAATATCAACTTTTAACCGACTTTTCCCTATGTTTCCAAAATAATTCCATTTTATTGCTCCTGAATTTAGTCATTCTCCTCATCTGAAAGCACTAGTTCTCAATTCAGCTGGAAACACTATCAGCTATCCATTTGTATACTTGAGATTCAAGCCCATATGATTTCTTATTGAGGTTGTGATATACCTTTCAATGGTATAAGCCAAGGACACAGACATATTTATCCAAACATCTTGAACAATATCTTAATCTGAGGCTCATTGTGCAAATAAGGATATACAAAGCAAGGTGGAAGAAATTTTCACCTACTCTTAAGACTGCTAGGTATTGCTCAGACTCCATTAATTTATAGACTCCTGCTAACACTTGCCCTAAGGCAATGTAATCTCCAAATGATAGAAAATCCTAGGAAATTGTACCAAGAATATTATTCTGCTTATTTATTATTTTACTGAATCAAAGAAGGTGTCCTTATTTTATTTTATTGTTGGGGAGATATAGCATGAAGAGAGTCAAGCCTGTTCTTCATCCCAGCTAAATTTTCTCCTCAACCTATATTTTGTTCTCCATATGAATTCCTGTTCTGAGAGGCTGTCGTTTCTTATCAGAATGAGAAAGGCTAAAGAGATAATATTTCAATAACATACTGGCCTGATCATAAAATAACTCAATGGAAATATGTAACTGCCGCAGGCATCTCAGCAGGATAGGAAGCAGTCATTTCTATTCTCGTTTGTTGTTGTTTTTTCATAGTTACATTTTTTGTTATATATGACATACCCTCAAGTCTTAGTTATGCTTTTATTCAAAGTGGAGAACTGCAAGTATTAAGAGTGACAAAACTGATTATGATATATTACTGGAAAGAAGAAAAGTTGCTACCAAGACAGCATATTGATAAGGACAGCTCTGCCTCATCAATTGACCTCTTTTCTCCTCTGTCATCTACCAGGACAGAAGCCTAAGCATCTCTGTTGCTAAGGAAGAGGGTCAGGGCTTCCAGATCCTGACTTTAAACTCATGTTAATACAAAGAAGAAACATGCAGTCTCATGAAGGAAAACCAGAAAGATATATATTTTCTTTTTTTTCCCTGTCCCTCAATTCTCCTTCTAACCATTGTCTAGCATCTCTATCTCAGTGGGTAAAACATGGAGGCCCGGTGAGGCCTAGTTAACATTTGGATGAGATATCACCATGTAATTCCAATGCTGCAGACTTGATTAGGACATCAAAACATCTTTGAAAAAGCCAGTGGCATTCCATGTCTCCATTGTTGCCAGGAAAACCATGTAGATTTACTCAAACATATCCAGCTTGAGTGTGTACTTACTTTGATGTCTAGGCCAAGATTTAAATAATTTAAAAAGCAATAATACAGAAAAGGACTCATACTATGGACAAACTCAGATAAGATTTCTAACTTCCGTTAATTATGGACCTACAAAGTTTTAGAATTTTGGTGAGTGAGGCAAATGATTCTGTTTTCCTGCAGAAATTTTCTCACACCTCACTGTAAACATTTTGTGATCACTTGTAAATGACAGAGCTTGAGGCAGGCAGAATTTAGTTCCCTGTTTTCTCAGCATAAGGGGAAAGTATCCACTTTGCTTAAAGTTATATAAAATCCAATGTATATACTTGTTCAAAAAATAACGTTTGAATAGTCTGCAAATCTATTACATTTACAGTACTGTGACTTTGAATCCTGGGGCTGAATGGAAGAATGTGTTAATTCTTCAAGTTAGATTTTACATTATACAATTTTAATCATCTTGGCTCAATGCCTAAAATATGAAGTTTTGGATTATTTCTCTTACAGATAATGATGCACTATAACTTTACCTTCGAAGCTGGAGTTTCCGCTGAATGGATTTTTTTACACATATTTACACAAATTTTGAGTTACAGTACATTTTCCTGTACATTTTGAACATTAAATTATGCAACACTAAGTTATGCTCAATGATGTCATCACGGTATTACCAATATACGCAGCCTTCTTCCAGCATTTATCTGAATGCACATGTGTGCTTATCCAGCACTCTGTTTTTTGAGACTCATAAGACTCCCTCTGAGTTGAAACAATCTATGCACTACTAAAACTCTCATTGTCCTAACATTTAGCAGGGCAAAATGATGCATTATAGGACATTATTTGAACCCAGGTGCCACAAATGGGCTACCTTAAAGAATGTGGCCAAAATCCAGGAGCTATGACTCCCAAGAGAATTAAATTTGGGCAAATTTGTAGCTGTTTCAGTAATACCCTGCTGCATTTTAGCCCGCAGCCAGAATGAGAGTGTGACAAACATCTGAAAAAAGACCCTCCCTATATTTCTGGGCTGTTAAGGTGATGGGGGGGGAAAATGTCTTTTAGGCTTGCAATATTCTGTTAATGTACCCTTATACAGTAATAAAGTAGAATTAGTTCATCTGGGTGTGCCTCACAAGGTTGACATCAATTCTGCAACTCTGAAAGTGAGTTAAAGCTGCCTCTGTTTCTTATTCAACCATTGCTCTGGCCTCAGCTCTGCCCCTATCCAAGGTCATTCCCACTTACCATTATGGCCACAGAGGAACGGAAACGGGATGGGATGGTAATCACTAGCTATCTTGTCCAGCATCCTGTTTCTCATAGTAACCAACATAGACAAATCTCAATTACAGGTCAATAAATCAATGATTTATTTCTTCTGAACCTTGAAATTCATGCCTGAAATGGAAGAACAATATAGTTGCCATTTTTGTTCTCATTTCAAAATTCACAGAAAAAAAATTCAACAGATTTGATATAAACAAGAAATCTTTAGGATTGTTGAGAATTAATACAGCTGAGAAAGGTAGATTTCCTCAGTGCAATGGTGTATTTGCCATTGCTTGAGCAAAACCATCAGACACCTGCCTAAGCCTATGTTAACAACCTGTTTTTTGAAGTGTTTAAGCATCTCCTTTACCCTTCTATTTTAAATGATCTTCACAAAGAAGGCAGCAAGACAGTAATTAGCAAATCTGCTTTGCAGATGACAGGACAAATGATTGCAGACTTAAGGCCAATGTACTTTGCCCTATCACATCAATATAACTACTATACCAATATCCCAAAATAATACTTAGTGATGTAAAATTGTTGAGGAAATTTACCTGTCCTGCCATTGAGCTATGACAGGTGCTACTTGGTATGCACAATTTGGCAAATGCAATTAAGAACTTTATCTTATCTTATAACTTTGGAAAGTCCTTTTTCTCACCAAGCTTCCTTCAAAACTACTAATGCAAATGTTAATTTATCACTTCAACACCATCCACTATCCCCTTTTCTTTTTCTTTTTGCTCTGAGCTGCTTCACTTGAAGTGAAATATCCAATGCTCTTTTTTCCTGCACTTATTTAATTACTGGTTTTTCATTTCTGACAAGACTGGAATTACAAATTAATTCATCAAGAATCTCATCCTACTTCTGTAATTGGAAAGATAACATAATTGTGGGAATCTGAGCACAATCTGCCTCTGAGGGTTAAAAATAAACAAAGGAAAATGGGTTTCTTAAAACATCATTTCATTATTATTATCTCCAAAGTCCCAACTGGAAAATATAAAAATGGCTGAAGTTTATTTGTCAGAGGAAGTAAGCAAAAAGGTGAAAATTTAATTTGATTCTCCTTTCCACATAACGTCCAGACCTCTAAACTTCACAATCAGCATTCCTATTGTGAAGCTAGATGGAAATGCATATATAAATTGTACTTCTGACCAAACCACAATTTGCCTTATTTACTGCTAGATTTGGTTGTTGCCTTTGATTGCAGACAGGGCGCTTCCTCATTTCACAATGTTTCACCTACAGCTCTTCATCACTTTCTTTCCCACTCCCCAAAAACAAATGGCTAATTGTCTGTATTTCCATTTTTCATATTATGATTTTTATTGTTGTAGCTGCTGTATGTACAGGAAGGGCAGGAGATATAAAAAAACCTCAAATAAGGTTCACATCAGTCCAAAGCATAATATATTTGTGAAATCAGGCTTTAAATTTGTAATTCAATTTTTTTTCTTGGAAGAATAACCCTTATCTTTTCTATATCAAAAAAAAGATCAAAAGTAACCTGTACAAAAGTTCCTCAAATAGTTGCTGGAAATGTAAGACCCAAATAGGAACCTTTTATCACCTTCAGTGGACTTGCAAAAGAGCTAAGCAACAATGGATGGAAATTAGTAACGTAATTCAAAAAATATTTGAAACTTAATGTACGATTTAGCAATAGTAGTTATATACTGCTTCACAGTGCTTTACAGCCCTCTCTAAGTAATTTACAGAATCAACATATTGCCTCTCCAACAATCTGGGTTCTCATTTTACTGCCTTCAGAAAGGTGGAAACCTCGTTTACATCGGAAACTTCTTTGTTAGGGTTTGTGGATAAAACATTGGGGGGAGAATCACATAGCATTTTATTGTTATATATGATAACAACAACGTGACTTTTGCCTGCTTATATGGGAAGCCAAAAGCCAAGCAAGAAATAGAAAAGGTGACTTTGCAAACCAGTTGAACTACTCTTCATATCTTCATATCTTCTTTGAAGTATAGTGTCACTTTGGGGCTACAACACTCTTGACAACTCTCTGGATGGAAGCAGGGACATATAGAAAACATGACCACATCTAATGGTGGTCCAGAGTTTTCCAGCTTAGAGCTGACAATACCACTTTGAAGTATGCTATAGTTTAGTGACACTTTTTAGAGTTGGTAGATAATGCACAGATAAGATGAGTATGGTAACCTCCAACTAGTGAAATGGCATATGATCCTTTCTCTTCTTTCCACTTCTAGATAGATAGAAGGAATTCATGCAAAAAGAATCCTAGATACTAGAGGTCTTCTGGGATATACCCATCTTCCAAGAAAGAAAAAGGGAAGAAGAAGAGGCCTCAATCATCTAGATCAGGACTTTCCAAACTTGGCAACTTTAAGACTTGTGGACTTCAACTCCCAGAATTCCCCAGCCAGCATGGGGAATTCTGGGAGTTGAAGTCCACAAGTCTTAAAGTTGCCAAGTTTGGAAAGTCCTGATCTAGATGATTGGCACATTCAGTAGCCTGAAATGAAGATGAAGATAAACCCATCCAGTGCTTAAAATGTTTTTAAGATGTTTTACATAAAGATATAGCTTTAATGCCATGTGCCTCCTGAAGCATAATCATTTCAAATATTCCTAAACCCAGTTCTGTGTTTCCACAACCACTTTAGTGTAGATTCTGCCTATCAGAAACTCGTTGTAAAGATCACTCTTTAATGATTCCTGTAGGACTTTTAATTGATACCTTCTCCCACAGAAATGTCTTGGCACTGTGTTTTAACACTCTCAAATCAACAGGAACCTCTGGGGGAAAGTCACAGTAAATTAAGTACAATTAGCAGAGCAAACATCAACTCCACTCTCCAACCATTGTAGTAATTATTTAGTCAGCCCTTATTATATGGACCATTTCTCAAATCAGTGATCTTTGAAAATGATCATGAGAACCCTAAAACAGCTAGGGATGAAATATTTATCCAGGACCAAATGTCTTCCTCAACCTGATGCCTTTCACCACCTCCATGTAATGGCTTGGAGTTCTAGGACATTTAATGCAATATTGAATGTTGTTTCTTTCACTGTCTATCTGTCATTCATTCATTCATTCATTCATTCATTCATTTTCACATTTCTAAACACTTTATCTCACTCAGAGCTTTTATTTTATACCCAGAATGAAGAAGTTTGCAAATAGTGCATCATTTCTTGTTTTATAGCAATTTTAGGACAGCCATACTGTTTCTCAGGTATACAGTCTGAGACTACAGTACATGGGGTTCTGAAAGTCTTGGATGCAGCTCTCAAATATTTCAAAGAATAGTAAGTTTTAACAAGATAGAGATAATTATAGGACAGATGGCTGAAGTGGATCCATATTAAATATACTTCATTTTAATTAAATATAAATGAGATCAACAGTTCTCTCTCTGTCTCTGTCTGTCTGTCTGTCTCTCTCTCTGTCTGTCTCTGTCTCTCTCTGTTTGTCTCTCTCTGTCTGTCTCTGACTCTGTCTCTGTCTCTGTCTCTCTGTCTCTCTGTCTCTCTGTCTCTCTGTCTCTCTCTCTCTCTGTCTCTCTCTCTCTCTCTCTCTCTCTCTCTCTCTCTCTCTCTCTCTCTCTCTCTTTCTCCCAGCCCCTTTTTAAGAATAAAATCTGAAGCCTTCTCCTGCCTTTTAATCTCCTTGTGTGCTGGACTATAACTCCTGAGAAGTAAACACATCTGGAGAGCACCAGGTTGAAGAAGAGTGCTTTGTGGCATTACCAAAGTAGCAGCTAAACAATCCTAGCCTTTGTGGATGCTCATGTAGCAAAGTTCAAAACAATAAGTTTACAAGAGCAGGATCTTTGTGAATAAAGGTAAGGCAATAGCATAATTAGAGAGCGCTTCTTGAATAGCACTGAACGAAACATATGGAGTCCATGATTCATTTATATGTCTGTGTTTAGAAGATTATATGCATTTTT
This sequence comes from Vipera ursinii, assembly GCF_947247035.1. Classification (NCBI taxonomy): domain Eukaryota; kingdom Metazoa; phylum Chordata; class Lepidosauria; order Squamata; family Viperidae; genus Vipera; species Vipera ursinii. The sequence goes on along the minus strand of NC_139516.1, from coordinate 144,811,441 downwards.
GTTCTGCTGCTACATATGCTATAATAATCAGTGCTTTTTTTGTAAAAGAAAAAGGTGCCGGAACTCACACATGTCATACAACCCGCCTTGCCTATCCTACAAGGTTCCATCCAAAAAAGGTGCCGGAACTCCGTTCTGAGCATTCTATGAGAAAAAAAGCCCTGATAATAATGAAATTGCACAGTCAACTACAAAGAAATTTGTTGGCTCTCTCTGAATTTTCAGGAGTCAGTTCTGCAGTATGTTTATTTTTGGATTATTGAAACAGCACGTTGACTCTGACAAAGCAGAGATAGGCAATTTGGTCTCTATAGATATCCTAGGTTGCAAATTCCATGTTGGACATGTGGATGTGGGATTATGGGAGTCATAGTCCAAAATACCAGGTAGTACCAAGTTGCCTACAAAAGTATTGGATAAAGAAACATCTGAATAAGCAGAGCTGGTCATTGTATACAAGTAACATAATTACCTTAAGGGAAAGACATTACTTGATTAAAAATATTTGCATATAAACCAGGTAATCAGAAAAACCACATCTGTTGAATTTCAGCTAGCATACAGATATGTCAAAAACAGATCATACCAGACAAACCTTATTGTATTGTTTAACAAAGTGACAAAATTAATGGACCAAAGAAATGCTATGGATATAATTTACTTGGGCTTCAGTAAAGCATTTGATAAAGTAGGCCACAACCTACTTGAATTAGAAAATTAGATATTAAAAGGTGGGTTAAACAGCATCACCATCAGTTGGATTCCTAACTGGATGACCCACTGCACTCAATGTGTAGTCTTCAATGGAACTGCATCTACATGGAATATATGCAATAGCATACCCCAAGGCTCTGTCTTTGGCCCAGTACACTTCAATAGCTTCATCAATGATTTAGATGAGGGGATAGATGGGGAACTAATCAAATTTGCAGATGATACCTAGCTGGTGGGAATAGTCAACACTGTTGTTCTATTATATTCTATTACATCAGGAGAAAAACAACAATATGAGCAAAACAATATAGTAGACATCGACTTGCATCTAGTGCAGACTCAACAAGCAAGAGTATCTAAAAATTATTTCCAGCTCTTTTCTATCACACTGGATTTATTGCATTTCTAAAGGACGATGTGTTAATTAACTAACCTCAGTGAGCATTTCCTTTTTCACATAAAAAGCTATTTTTTACTTAATCATGTGCAATGTCAAGCAGCTAAAAAAGAATATGTCGGAAGGTTTGCCCTTGATTAAAACATAAAAATGTGGTCATAAATATTTTTTTATTGGCTGTAATACCTTTGCTTTATTAGGAAGATAACAGACTGCTGGTTAACTGATCATGAAATATTAATTAAAAAGAAAAATATATGAGAGTTATTTCTGTTGTGTCTGGATTTTTTCTTTTCTTTCCCACAAGAAAAGGGAACTTTTATAGTTGGCTTCTTGTGAGCCAAACAGTCTGGTATTCTAATGCACTCAACCCTACCTCTTAAGCAAAGTCCATGGGGTCATTCATAATGCAGTCTGTATCTGCTAGTGAACTGATTACCCTCTGTGTTCAGTAGAATTAGCTCAAATAAATTGGGCATGAGAATGTCATATACATACACCTACACAACAATTAAGACTTCTAAGTGAAGAACCAGCATGTTGGATTAAGCCAAAGTCCAACTGGCAAACTCAATGCATTCAGAATGGTCATTAGCAAGAATATGAGGATCATGGTCTTCATTCTCACTCTCTGGCTATTAAAGTTTGGGTCCTGATGCCCAGGATTCCAGAAGGTCTCTGCATCAGGAATTATTAACACCTCTAGCCTCTATAAATTTTGCTGCCCCCTTTTAAAACCTTCTAAATCAGTGTTTCTCAGTGTTGGCAACTTTAAGATGTGTAGACTTTAACTCCAAAAATTCTCCAGCCAGGCAGAGAGAGGGTAGGGCTGTTCTAAGAGTTGAAGTCTACATATCTTAAAATTACCAAGTTTGGGAAACCATTTTCTAAACTGTAATGGTAATGCCTTTTCTTTCTGGATTCAGGTTTCTTTGGGAAATGATTTTTTATTTAATTTTAATTTATGATTCATCATAAAATAAAGTCAGCCAGATGTTCAGAGGGGATTTGTCATTTTTGTCCATCTATCAAGACCTTCCCAAAGACCTGGAATAGGCAGATGTGGGTGTTTGATGGCATTACAGATATCGTTGCAGGATGTAAGATGTTCCAAGTAAAGCTGCCTTTTGCAATTGACTGTTGGCGAATTTGGCAATGCTGATGGTCTTCAAAAGGGGTTCCAATTGTTTTGAGATTGCACCCAAGGCATCTATTACTATTGGTACTGCCTTTGCTTTCTTTTGTTACTTTATTTCACTAATCTGTCTGCTTTTTGATAGCCCAGCTATATCCTGGTGATCTCCTAGCAAGTCTGGTCCTACTCAGCTTTTCAAATTCAATTAAATAATTTTTACTTTAGCCAAGTGTTTATTTTTCCAAATTTAGCCACATTTATGTCAAAAGAATAATTGGTTTGTAATAATACTTTACCAGGGATGCGGTGGCTCAGTGGGTTAGGATGCTGAGCTTGTCGATCAGAAGGTCGGCAGTTTGGTGGGTCAAATCCCAAGTGGCGCGTAACAGAGTGAGCGCCTGTTACTCGTCCCAGCTTCTGCCAACCTAGCAGTTCGAAAGCATGTAAAAATGCAAGTAGAAAAATAGGGACCACTACGGTGGGAAGGTAACAGCGTTCCGTGTGCCTTTGGCGTCTAATCATGCCGGCCACATGATCACAGAGATGTCCTTGGACAAGCACTGGCTCTTTGGCTTTGAAACGGAGATGAGCACCAGCCCCTAGAGTCGGAAACGACTAGCACGCATGTGCGGGGGAACCTTTACCTTAATATTACTTTGGATTTAGCTAAATAAGAAATCTTATTACTATAAAAAGCCATAACTCCCAGATCTCTTTATGGTTTGATGTTAAGTACTCACCAGTGCTGAGTCCCAGATGGAATACAATACTGTAATTCAATTGAGAGGTTCTGCTAATGTCCCACCCTGTATAAACATAGCTTAAGGGTTTAGGTATATGGTAGTGAATTTTCAACCTTGAGACTGAATTATAACCATGCTGAGTGGCCTGGTTCTCTTCTCAAGTGCTAGTGCAGTAAAGAACTCTTTACAAGTTGCTTCTAACGTTATCTATGAAATAGTTATTAATATAAGAAAGGAAAGGTAACAGGACTGTAAATTAAAGTTCATTCAAGAGAATAATATTGTTCAAGGAAAACCAAGGCTACACTGATTATGATTATGACAGAAGGAAACTATAACTCAGACAACTTTGATAATGCAAAACCCAATAGCAGTCTTGTGTTATTTTACTCACATTAACAAAACACTTCTAAGAAAATTAATGCCAAATGGTCATTCAGCTAATGATCCTCTGTGAAGCTGAAAATCATAGCATTTGGAACCTGAAACTGCTAATGTGTTGGGACTACAAAGTCCAGAATGTTCTACTGGATCATGCTGGATAAGAATTATGAGAGTTCCAGTCCAAACATATCCGAAGGGCATTAGGTTGGCATAGGTTGAACTAGGACAGGGGTAGGCAACCTTGGCTCTTTTATGACTCGTGGACTTCAGCTCCCAGAATTCCTGAGCCAGCATAGCTCAGCATGCAAACCTCTCCCTTTCCACTCAGCATGGCTGGCTCAGGAATTCTGGGAGTTGAAGTCCACGAGTCCTAAAAGAGCCAAGGTTGCCTACCCCTGAACTAGGAGGACCAACAATGAGTGTTTAAAACCATTTAGATACTTGAAATGAAACTATATTCTGTAAGTGGTTGCTACTACCACTACAGAATATTTTCAGTTCTATACAATATTTTAACTTACAAGCTATTTGTAAATAAAACTTATAAAATAGCAAAGATAAATATGTGCAAATGTACTGAACTCATATACTGCGTGTAATGAAGTCATAAATTGTATTGTATATTATATATGGAATGACTACAAACTCGCCACAGTATGAAAAGCTTTGCAGTATACTGACATAGATCAGAATATAATGCCCGGCTGGATCCAGCCGATGGCCTTTCATATTCATTTTCTTAGGTACCCCATTAAATGCTTGTGGAAATGGGATTTTCCTCTGTTGTTACTGAGAAGGTAGTCTTCAGAGGTCCACAATACATTTTCAATCATGGTGACAAATGTTTCTAAGAGGAATGTGTCTTTTTTTTAGTACAGTGCATAGTTTTAAACATCTCTCATCTACTCTTAATTATTTCAATAGTAATCATAATCTATTACTCAATGCAATTTATAAGGTGTCCTCTTAATGTCTAACTGCTGAGATTAACCAGAAGCCTTTAAGGAAGAAGTTTGACACAAGCAAATGAAAAAAATACAATTACTGGGATTCCTGTATCCATAAAAACAATATGCAGTATTTTTAAAACTGCTGATCATCAAGGCCTATATTTCCCGCCTTGCACAGTAACTCAGTAAATTATTCATAGCAATGTCTGCTCAAAAGGCAGAAGAAAGGGATCAGTTTCTCCAGCCAACAAAATCCATGCATAATTCTAATTTTCATCCCTGGAACATGCACCTGCAGCACCTGTGGTAGAAGTTTTCCTGTCAAATGGCCAGCTCTCCATCTTGTTGATCCATTTTGAATGGTGTTTTATCTTTATTCTGTTTTGCAATACTATGAGGTACCCAGAGTCGTTTAGGAATTGGACAGTGCATAAATTGAAAAAATAAATGCCTTTCTTGAGGTTTGACCTAACCCAGCAAAAAAGAATTGGGCTAGTATTTGCTTCCTCCCCACATGGCCCATCATGAAGAACAAACCTACATGGCCCATCATGAAGAACAAACCTAAAAAATCAAGTTCGCATTGCAAGCGTTTCTGTTAATGGACTGTCTGCGGGAGTCAAAGTTGTCTGTAATCTTACAGTTTGAATCTACAGAACCTTTACATTCTGTAGTATTGGAAAGCAATATCAGAAGCCAGCTTATATAATCAGTTGTTTGATTCATCTAGCCTGGTTTTGGCGCTGACTGGTTTTCCAGCTTTTCTCCATCCTATCTAGAAATGCCAAGGCTTAACCTCAATCATTTTATTGCAAAACCTGTATTTACTATTGTGTTACAGCTATTTATTTTTGTGCTTGCATTGTGCACACACATTTTTTGCTTGACCATGAAACACTACATGCTTTGAAGTTTGAAAGCAGTGTTATCTTGCAAATTGCCAAACCACATGTGCTACAGAATAGCTTATTTCTGTATATAAAACTGAAATAACCAGAAATAACCAACTTCTTGGTTCTCCTAAGTTCAGGGTGCATTGTGCAGTGCACGTAAAAACTCAAACGTCTCTACTGTATATTGTAGCGCTGAGTTCTCGTAACCCATCACCTCCTCCTCTTCCCTTCCCCCAAAACTCATCTATATGCTAATTTATCATGACTAATACTGTCCCGAAATTTAATGATAGTAATGGAAGGATGAGAAAAGAAAATGATGCTTGCTTGCTTGCTTGCTTTACAAAACCATTCTCCTTCTTGCTATTCCCCTTTCCTCCTTTCCCCTCTTACCCCCCTCTATATAGAAGCAGTGGTTTAATGAAAGCCCAGATGGCAAATAGGGGTAATCAAGGATTTATGTATTCTTACTAAGAGTATACATCAAAATTGGCTGAAGCCCAGACCTTGACCTAGGTAGAGCGATAACTTGCAGTAGATTTTTCTTTCCTTTAGAGGGAGTGAATAAGTTTAAGCTTCCTTTGTCCCAGTTCTCTATCTCCATAAAACTCCTGCCCTGATATATTTATTTCTAGCACATGGGAAAAGTGCAAATGCAACTGCTCTGCAAACAAGAAAGTAAAACTGGAAGGAAGGAAGGAAGGAAGGAAGGAAGGAAGGAAGGAAGGAAGGAAGGAAGGAAGGAAGGAAGGAAGGAAGGAAATGCTCTAGTCAGCTATGTCTTTCTTTTTTTATATATATATTTTAATATTTTTTATTGCTTTTATATAAACATATATTTAAACAAAAAAATACATATAAAAACAAGACATGACATAAACAATACAGTCAACAACAAAAATACAAAAAGAATACTTAACTTCCATTATTCCTAATCTTTCTAATCATTTTCGGGTGAGTTCCTCGAATCCCCCCTATCTGCGTTTCTTCGTTAATCCTCATTAGCAATTTCTATTTCATAATTCTAAATCGTATTTAATATCTACCTATATTTAATTTCTTATCATTTAACAATCATTATTTCATATTATCCTTAATACTAAACATTAAATTCTAAAACTACAACCTATAAACACCTCCAAGTCCATTTCAAACTAGTTGGTATAGCAATATTTCTTCAAATAATCCTTGAATTTTTTCCAGTCTTCTTCCACCGACTCTTCTCCCTGGTCACGCCTTTCTTATGCTAAAGTACAAGAGAACACAGCCTTGTTAGCCCAAATCCAGATCTGAAGAACAGCTAAAACCAGCTGATATCAACACCGTTCATTACTTCTCCCTACTTTATTCTTTGCAAACTCTTTTTTTTTTACCCTGTCCTCGCTTCATATTTTGGCTTTTTAAAACTTCCAACCTGTTTCCCCCCCACTATTTTATCAGTTCCATCCAGCCATGAATTTCTAATTCTTTTCTTCCTCTCAACCCATTCACCCTTTCTCATAAATTTCTTTTGCAATTCAATCTTCATTTTCAACCCAGCCACTTCATTATTTTTTTAAAAAAAAAATCATATTGGTCACTGATCAATATTCATTTCGCACCATTGATTCTTGAACTCTCTCCTCTTGTTTTACACAGGTCTTAAGGGTCCCATTCCTGTTGCATTCAACTTTCTTTCAGGTTTCTCCTGATTAGTCAACTCTCATTTTTGTGTTATCAAGTGGGCAACAGTACACTATCTTAAAAAGGTAAAGGTAAAGTTTCCCCCGCACATGCGTGCTATTCGTTTCCGACTCTAGGGGCCGGTGCTCATCTCCGTTTCAAAGCTGAAGAGCCAGCGCTTGTCCGAGGACGTCTCCATGGTCATGTGGCTGGCATGACTAGACGCCAAAGGCGCACGGAACGCTGTTACCTTCCCACCGTAGTGGTCCCTATTTTTCTACTTGCATTTTTACGTGCTTTTGAACTGCTAGGTGGGCAGAAGCTGGGACAAGTAACAGGCGCTCACTCTGTTACGCGGCACTCGGGATTCGACCCGCCAAACTGCCGACCTTCTGATCAACAAGCTCAGCGTCCTAACCCACTGAGCCACCGCGTCCCTATCTTACCCAGCTTTATTTGCCTATTTTGACAAATATTCCAACAATACTGATCACATTGATTTTTTGCCTTTTTACCCATTTTACTTATTACTTTTTAACTATTAAAATTTGTACATTTAAATCTTTCTCCATATTTTTTCCATCTTTAGAAACATTTTACCAAGATACACAGATGCACCAAATCTGTCCAGCATTTACTGCAAATCATTTGGGTTCTCAGTCATCTATGTATAAAAAGCAACTTCCTCCATGAACACATCTCTAATGCCACCATAAACATTCCTTGTGCATTTATCTATATTACATTTTTAAAAATGAACAAGATATCACATATCCTTATTTTTCTCACTGCTAATTATTGCACCATTCACCAAGCATTTTGTTTAATGCATTCACTAAGCATTCCATCATAGAATGCTTGTATCTCATTCATCGCCAAACTTCCAATTCCATATTCATTCAAATATTCCACCATTCAGTCACGTTCATTTTAACTAAAACTAAAAATGCATAATAAATTGAGTTTCTCAAATTCATGCATCTCTCAGTGATCTACCAAAGAGCAAAACCTAGCATGCATACTCCCTGCCCAGCATAAAATCACCTTGCTTTAATTTTTTTTATCTCATTCATTAATTCATACACTTATATTCCAAATGCCATATTTTTCACCAAAAAGTTTTATAGATAGGGATGGCTCCCCCATTCCCCCTAATCATGATTTTGATCAATTAAGGTTTTCACATGCATTACCAACCTTAGTCATAGTCTTGCCAAATGCAGTATTTTCTGATACTGCTGAAAGCAATGCTGGCACATATTGGCCACTGTTCCACAAATGCAATAAATGCCTATTTTCACCCAAATCTAGATTCTATCATGTAAGAACTTACTTGCAAGCCAACACACTGTTGCCTGCAGCCAACCACTTAAGTAGTACATTCTGTTTATCGACACAAACTCAGGATCCAGGTCAACATCGCAATATCAGGTCATCCCAAATTAACTCAGGTCATTCAAGAATGCCAGATCAAGAGACCATCCTTCAAATAGATTAAGTCATGACAGCATACCCAATCCCACTGAAGGGCTATATAATGCTTGGATGATTTGGGAACTTTGAAAAAGAAGTGCCTAGATTATTTCTCTCTTCTGATTCTGAACCTGATTCTTTATTTGCAGTGTAGTAACCATGTGTGAACTTAGGTAGCCATGTAAATTTGTTCAATAAATAAATAAATAAATAAATAAATAAACAAATAAATCCCAGGTTTCCATTTATGGAAGCAATTGCATAATATGTCTAAAAACTATTAGAAGCCTTTTGAACTAGTGCAGACATGTCAAACACAAGGCCCGGGGGCCAGATCCGGCCCGCAAAGTGGTTTCATATGGCCCGCGAAGCCATCCTGGAAACAGTGAGGGAACGGTCCCCACTGCCTTGGCCCTGGCCCAGAGACCCTCCTTCTGCCAGAGACCCCCAGATCTGTCCCACTCCTGCCCAGGCCCCCATAGGTACCCTTGATGCCAATGATGTAGAGCTGGTCATGTGCACCCAGAAGGCCATACGCACTCCAGCTGCGCCCACCCAGTAGGCTGCGCCCACCCTGGCCATACCCACCCGGCCCCCTGAGGGCAACCACAATGCTGATGTGGCCCTCAATGAAATTGAGTTTGACACCCCTGAACTAGTGGGAGGCAGTTCAGAATTTGAGCATGCTCAATTTGTCACTTAATCCTAACTCTTTCACCCTCTTGAAAAGCATTTATGGAGGAAAACATAGATGTGGGAAAGGATTGAAGAATAGATTCTCTCACCATCCCTGTTTTTTCATTTGTTGATGACAAGCAGTAATATAATAATACAATACAATACAATACAATACAATACAATACAATACAATACAATATAATATAATATAATATAATTCTGCACATATCAATCAGCAAGTCAGCCCTGCTTCAGCCCACAACCTCATTCATTTTTCTCATTATATATTTTCTCTATTTCTTTTAAAATACATTCATTTAAAAGCAGTTGTGAAATTATTCTGGAGAACAGGACAGAACCCAAAACCTACTGATAATACCATTGGTGTTACACTCTTCATGGCTGGTTCTTCTCTTAAGAGCTAATAAAATCATTATATTTTAACTCCAAGTATTTTGGTTATTGTAGTTATCATATTGATGTATTTATTCTTGTTGCATTTCTTTGTCATTGTTTACTTTATTGTTCAATTGTTTTACTCCTGTTTACACACCGTTTTCATTTTTCTTCCTTTTTATTGTTGTAAGCCGCCTAGAGTAGCCCCAAGGTGAGACAGGAGGCAAATAAATTTAACAAATAAAATAAATATTTTAATACCAGTTTTCAAGTTATACCGAACATGGATAAAGTTATTTGGTATCACTATCACTGATCTTAAAATATGATTATCATTCTTAGAGAAAAGAAAGTTCCCCTGGCTTGCTGTCCTTGCTAAAACTTAGACCAGGGGTGTCAAACTCAATTTCATGGAGGGCCGCATCAGCATTGTGGTTGCCCTCAGGGGGCCAGGTGGGTATGGCTAGGGTGGGTGTGGCCTACTGGGTGGGCGTGGCTAGAGTGCGTATAGCCTACTGAGTGGGCATGGCCAGCTCTACATCCTTCGCATCAAGGGTGCCTATGGGAGCCTGGGCAGGAGTGGGACAGATCTGAGGGTCTCTGGGAGAAGGAGGGTCTCTGGGCCAGGGCCAAGGCAGTGGGGGCCATTCCCTCACTGTTTCCAGGATGGCTTCGCGGGCCACATGAAACCACTTCGCAGGCCGGATCCGGCCCTTGGGCCTTATGTTTGACATGTCTGACTTAGACTACGGCTTCTATAGTATAATTCCCAGGCAGCATGCTATTGTCATCTTGTAGCCCTTCTGGAAGGGCACCAAATGAAGGAAAGCTGTCCTGCAGGATCAATAACAACTCGATAAAATTAAAGTGGCAGCAAAAAAAACTGAAGAAGATATAAATAGAAAAAAAGTGTACAACAGCTGGCAAAGCACTGCAGCTCTTTTAAAACACCAATCAATATGATGTCTACATTTTCAGAACAAAAATGGAAATTTAAAAAAAAAGAATATTAACCTAGGAGTCCTATAGCCATAATCAGATAGTAATTGGCCTTGGAGATCACTTAAGACAATCAGGGAAGCAATACGATTTCTGAATAATTATGAATGATTAGGCACATTTATGAATAATTGCACCCTTAATAACTATCTAAAACATCCAATTTTTAAACTGTAATTCATATCGTTATTGATTGGATAATCATCCATCCGTACCAGTTCTTTTTCTTTCTCACAGGGAGACATTATTGATTCAGCCATTAGTCTCTAATTGTGGCCTGATTGTTTCAGCATAAATTAACAGTCACAGAGATTGGATATGATGCGAGAGAGAGAGAGAGAGAGAGAGAGAGAGAGAGAGAGAGAGAGAGAGAGACTCCTAAATTGTAAAAAAAAAAATGCCCCTCCTATAGAATTCCTTTAAAGTTGAAACTCAGGAAAAACAAAATAAATAAGAGTTTACAGCTTCCCAAAACTGAATTAAATTTATTTTTAGGTAAAAAATTTAAAGATTAGCATAAGATTAGCAATCTGGCAAGTTTTCACGTCAGAAGAGAAAAGCACATCCAATTTCTTCCTCCATGTACATGATTTAGCAAGTTCACAAGATTCTGGATTCTTTGGGCAGAGAGAGCATCGACTGCCACATAAGACTAAATTAAGGCAACCAAAGGTAGAAAAATTGTCCTCTGAACTTTCTTCCCTAACTCACGGTGAGAAATAATACTGAATCATTTAAAATTTGCTACATCTTAGAGACAAGTAAATAAATTTATGGTGAATAAAATGAAAATTGTAATAAGCTTCTATAATATTTAACTGGCCTGAAAAGACACCAAAGTAAATCCTGTTGCTAGTCCTTGACTTACAACTTACAACGTTTAGTGACCAAAGTTATAATGGCACTGAAAAAAAGTGACTTGTGACCATTTTTCACACTTCACAACCTCATGGTCATGGGACTGAAATTCAGATGTTTGGCAACTGACTCATATTTATGATAGTTGCAGTGTCCCTGGGTCATGTGATCACCTTTTGCGAACGTTTTACAAGCAAAGTCAATGGGGAAACCAGGGTCACATAACTACTGTCCTACTAACTTAACAACTGCAGTGATTCACTTACCAACCGTGGCAAGAAAGATCATAAAATGGGGCAAAATTCTCTCAACAAATATTTTGCTTAACAACAGAAATTTCAGGCTCAGTTATGGTCGTAAGTCAAGGACTACCTGTACTTAGAGAAAGCAGCCAACGGTCAAGGTATCAACTGTTCAATGGGGGTTGCAGAGCCTCCATTCTACTTTTTGTACAGCCTCTGCTCATTCAAGGCCTAGCTAGTTTTCATGGATAAATTCCCATAATACCCAAAGGTAAGGCAAGGTGCATGGAGGGAGCAATAGCATTCTCCTTTATTCAGTGGCGTAGCGTGGGTTGTCAGCACCCGGGGCAAGGCAAGTAATTTGCGCCCCCTAACCCGTGGATTTTAGCACTCGAGTCTCTTCCACTAGATTAGTTAAAGAAACCCTTACCCCCTAAGCACATGTATTGTTTGTCCCTCCCCCAGACAGTCCCTCGCTCTCTCTCCGCACCGCACCGCACGCCTGGCACCCCCCCTCCACAGTGGGTGGCGACCCAGCGGCTCGGGTCGGATTCGCACAGCCAGCACTGCAGTGAGAGAGAGTGAGTGAGCCAGGCAGAGGCTGCGAGTGCGAGTGCGCCCCCCCAGATGTTGCGCCCGGTGCGGCCGCCCCCCCCTGCACCCCCCACGCTACGCCACTGCCTTTATTTCACCATCCTTGTCATCTGTTTTTCCAGATTTTGACTTCTCCAGTTCTGTTAAATTACCTCTTTTGTTCCCTTCACTGCAGCTTGAATGCTCGCAGAGTGAAATAGCACATCTTGCCTGTTGATTTAGCCAGTGACCATTGCCACAACTTTAACAAGAGAACAAATAAACAAAGCCTGATTAGAAGAATAATCATCTCCAGGAGGCCAAGCAAACCTGCACACATGTGCTCCCAGAATTCTGTGACTAAATATTAACAGGTCGTGTTCAAACAAAGGTTGCCATTTCAAAGCTCTTTTGTGTGCCGAATACAGGAGAATGCAGAAAAACAAAATGTTTTGCACATGCAAGGGAAAGAGTTGTGACTACCTTAAATATTTTTCTTTATTCCCATGTTTTATGAGTTTGGAAAAGAGTGCATTTTCTGAAAAAGAACGTTAACTTGGATTGTTGTTAGTATAAAGGAAGAAGCCAATGTGTTAGAAGAAAAATAAAAGCCATTCAGTTATATTTGTGTTGGAATAGCTACACATTAAACCTAGTGGGAATTAGATGCAGATTACAAAGGATGCAAAAATAAGATCAGAAACCAGTGGACAATTAATTTTGTTGCACAAAGAATCAAGTTAGAACTAGAAAGAGCGTTGAGTGAGTGAGAATGAGAATGATTAAAACCTTTTCTTCTTTAGAATGATTGCAATGAAAATCATTGTCCCACTCACTCCACACTCCTATATTCAGACAGCAATTGTTCTTGCAGAATGAAACTGAGAGAAAAAAACCCAAGAGATAAACATAAGCTCTGTGGTCCCAAAGAAAATACAAAGGTAGTGTATAGCTTTGCTATAAGCAAAGATTATTTGCATTCCAAAGGAAGTACAAAACACAGTACAACATCACTCTCCCATCTGCATTCAAGAAACAATATTTTGGTTAGTTGAGATAATTTTTGCATTCGTCTGCCTTTTCTTAGCAGCTAAAACACGACGAAAGGCAAATTTTTATTTGAAATGTCAGGGAAAGAAAAATGGAAAGACGCAATTATGAGACCAAAGGCATAGGGACTGTGCATATGAATGATCTGGGTGGGGTCTGCAAGGTGTGGTTAAAAAAAGTCAAGATGGCATCCACAATGGTGGATCAAAATTCTACCTGCTTTTTTTACGTGTATCGGGTGAAGCTTTCATCATAATTTTCATGGCTGCCATCTTGATCCTTTTACCATACACTATGGAGACGTCTGAAGGGACGCGGTGGCTCAGTGGGTTAGGATGCTGAACTTGTCGATCGGAAGGTCGGCAGTTTGGCGGGTCGAATCCCGAGTGCCGCGTAGCAGAGTGAGCGCCTGTTACTCGTACCAGCTTCTGCCAACCTAGCAGTTCGAAAGCACGTAAAAATGCAAGTAGAAAAATAGGGACCACTACTGTGGGAAGGTAACAGCGTTCCGTGTGCCTTTGGCATCTAGTCATGCCGGCCACATGACCACGGAGATTTCCTCGGAAAAAGCGCTGGCTCTTCGGCTTTGAAACGGAGATGAGCACCGCCCCCTAGAGTTGGAAACGACTAGCACGCATGTGCGGGGGAACCTTTACCTTTACCTTATGGAGACGTCTGACAGCTACTGAATGGGAACAAACAATGGGGCCTGCTTTCTGGAACTCACCAAGTGTAATTTATTTGCAGGTGAGACCCACAGCATGCTGTCTCTGCCAGATGTGATGGGACAGGCAGATGTAATCAGGGAGAGATAAGCTCTCAGATAACCCAGTCCCATGCTATGAAGGGCTTTAAAAGTAAAAAAAAAACAGCACCTTGAATTCATTCTGGAACCAATACAGCTCACAGAGCAGGAGTGTAATGTGTACTGTTCTAAGGGCAGAAATATATTTCAACTTTCTTAGAATTATCATGCTAATGAGGTAAGGGAGATACTGGCTTTTGCTGATCCCCAAGATATTTTGTAGATTTTGCTGTATAGAACTAAAAAGTTATTCCTTGATTTAGAATATTTGCTGCTCTAATCTTGCAGACCTCCTTGAAGGGCTACAGTGTAGACTATAGAAATCAATTGCTTATCACACAGTTTAATTGTATGTAGTAAGACATTAAGATGATTGGCAACAACAAAATCAAGGATGGTAAAGCATGGCAGCACCAAGACAATAACTGCCCAATAGGCATTCTTTTAATAAAAACAACAATGGAGGAGCAGAGAGAAGAGGAAGGTTGGGGAACACATTAAAAAATGCACAGATATTAAGCCCTTGGTCCTGGGAAAACAGGATCCTGGTTTTCTTTCAGTGCTAGCAGCTGTCATCTAGAGGTCCATATTTGAGAGCCCTAATGTAATAACAAAGGGACGCGGTGGCTCAGTGGGTTAGGACGCTGAGCTTGTCGATCAGAAGGTTGGCAGTTTGGTGGGTTGAATCCTGAGTGCCGCGTAGCAGAGTGAGCGCCTGTTACTCATCCCAGTTTTTGCCAACCTAGCAGTTCGAAAGCACGTAAAAATGCAAGTAGAAAAATAGGGACCACTACGGTGGGAAGGTAACAGCGTTCTGTGTGCCTTTGGCGTCTAGTCCTGCCGGCCACATGACCACGGAGACGTCCTCGGACAAACACTGGCTCTTCGGCTTTGAAACAGAGATGAGCACCGGCCCCTAGAGTCGGAAACGAATAGCACGCATGTGCGGGGGAACCTTTACCTTTAATGTAATAACAGAGAAAGAGACAGAAAAGGAAGATGGATGCCGCTGTATTTACAAGGACTGTGAAATGCAAACACACAATAAGCCTCTCAGGGGACAATTGAGGTCAGTAGTGACAGTCACTCTCTGAGAGTTTGGTGGAGTCTATCAAGTAAAATTCTAATAGTCCAACCATGTCAAATCCAAAGTATTTCATCCCAGGCGATACGACTAGTTAGCTCATTGGAGCATGTGGCTGCTTTTGGGTAGACTAAGGACAATGGTTCTGGTTCCTCAACAAAGCCAGTTGCTAGACATTCATCAATGGCCAGTGAATTCAATGTACGCACAGATATTAAACCCTTTGTGCTGGGGAAACAGGAGCCTTGTTTTCTTTCAGTGCTAGCAGCTGAGTTTGTGTTGATGCACACAGAAGTAAAATGAGTATTCAGACCAGTGGAACATGATCTGATAAGCTGGAAATGACTCTGCCCATTCATCCATCTTGGAATGACATCTCTGCCTATGCCCTTTCATCACTTGTGGGTTGAGCACAAGCTTTCCAAGGGAAGATTTTTTTTTCTCTCTCTCTCTAGGTCCCCTGTCCCGGTTTACTATCCAGAAAATGCAATGGTGGAAGTAGGGGTCAAAGCAGGGGTGGAGAAGAACTTTTCTTGAAGAAGCAGCAGTCATTCTGCCTTTTGTTTTCTACAAAATCCCTCTTGTCTCCTGTGGAAATGCCCATTCATGGCCACTCTTATTGAACATGTTTAATGCAATCAAAAGGCGATAAAATAGCTAAAATGCTGCTCGTTTTCATTGCGTTCTTTTCCTGTACTTGGTGGCGTATGGCTTGGTGAACTTTTATATCTGTCCAATGATTGGTCATTCTCAGCTTCCGTTCAAATCTTCTAATTAGTTTTATAAAAGACCACTTTCTTCCCTGGACATTTAATTAAATGAGAATATTTTTATTGCATTTGAGGGATATTTCAATACCATCTGTACCCTTTTTTCCCTTTCTATGAATATTTCTTATTAGAGCAATGAAAATGTGACAAGATTTGTGGCTGCAAGTCCATTTACTTCCAGCCCCAATCCAATAACATTTACATTTTGCAAAATTTCAAATTTTTAATATAAAGATTTATGTTTTGTCCATGCATTTTTAAGTCCTAAATTATCATGATTTATGAAGCGGTTCTAGTAGTTACATGAATTCCATTAAAATTATTCATTCAGCTTAACTGCACTGCTTGTTCATGGGAGGTAATTTTGCTGAATGCCAATGATCTTTTGCTCATGAACACAGAATTACACTGCACTAAATTGTTCCCTTTTCCTGCTATGTTTCCAAATTGAAAGGATACACAGCTCCATCTAGCAAAGACAAATAAAATTAACTCTTTGTGTGTTTGTTTGTGTGTGTATGTATGTTTTAACTTACCTAGAATACTTTCTAGTGAAATACCACATATTGAGAGTTAGCATTGTTATTCCCCCAAGTCTTTTTCCCTTTATACTTAATCATGGCACCATCATACCTTGACATGGGTTTTCTGTGTCCCGACTATGACATTTCCTTAAAGATCTTATGTTTGTTTACTGAGCTGTGGTGGTGCAGTGGTTAGAATGCAGTATTGCAAGCTAAGTCAGCTCACTGCCAGGAATTTGATCCTCACCAGCTCAAGATTGACTCAGCCTTCCATCTTTTTGAGGTCAGTAAAATGAGGACCCAGATTGCTGGGGCTAATATGCTGACTCTGTAAACCACTTAGAGAACGCTGTAAAGCACTATGAAGCAGTATATAACTCTAAATGCTACTGCTATTGCTATCTTGTGATGCAGACAACAGCCTGCCCAGTTTTGGATTGCTCTAAAAGACATTGGAGAGTGGTAGATCCTCCTGAAAAATATTCCCCACTCCCTATTCTCCTTTATAATGAAGTGTCAGATAATGCAGTCAAGACAAATTGTGATTATGATAATCTGAATTAACTATTTTAGAAGGCATCAGATTTTATACAAGGCTCATTCTTTCCTTCCTTCATCCACACATCCATTCACTGATGTTAACCTCAGAACAAGGAGATGTTCTCAGATAAGAGATTTCTCCAGGTTTCCATGATACCCGAAACTGATCCAGAAATATACTTAGTCATCTCCCCAGTAGATTTCAGCTAATCTGGTATGTATCTCTCTCCTTCTCCCTCTGGGTTTCCCATTATATGATACTGAATAAATAGCAAACTGACCTAGCCTACACTATGGGGACAATATGCTGTGAACGGAATCTTTTTTTCCTCTTAATCAACTTGAACATATAATATATAGAGATTAATCAAACTTTTTATTAAGCAGCATGCCTCATATATGGGCAAACATTCCAGCATTCAACAAAATGTGTTCTCAAAAAAAGCATATCTTGTATCAGAAAGATCATAATAGAATTCTATTAAGCATCTGAAGTTGCACATAATTAGCTGTTGGTCAAAGCTGGAGAGTTTTCAATCTCATGAATAACAAAAGTAGATATTAAATCAACCAGCATATCTTCTTCTGAAGATATCTGTAGATAGATTTGCTTTTCTTCATTCAAAAGATGCATGAACTGTTTTATCTTACTTCTATGCAGTAAATATTTACTCTCAGTGACCAGATTGTACTTGGCTAATTCCATATTTTGCATGAATAACTTTGAAATAATAGATCATGGGTAAGCAATGGGGTAGGGGTGGGTGGTAACTGAGAATATTTGAAATGTTGAGATATTGCTATGGGTTTCCTAACAAAATGATTACAGTGATGGATTTAGCAAGTCTCAAACATCATTTACTTGAAGGAGGAATGGCAAAATCCTTTTCCCCGTGATGTGGAGCCTTGGTGGAGCAGTGGGCTAATGCCTCCTTAAGTAACACCAGCTGCCTGCAATTAGTGCAGGTTCGAGTCCCACCAGGCTCAAGGTTGACTCAGCCTTCCATCCTTCCGAGGTAGGTAAAATGAGGACCCAGATTGTTGGGGGCAATTAAGCTGACTTTGTAATAATGCCGCTTGGGGGTGTGTGTGTGTGAAAGCCCTAATAAGCAGGCATATACATAGAATGAAGGCTACTGCTAAGCTTGTAAAGCCGCCCTGAGTCTTCGGAGAAGGGCGGGGGATATAAATGGAATTAAAAAAAAAAATGTTCTCTATGATCTGCTCAGTTTATTTTGGTCTTTGAGGGAGTCAGAGGAAACCCAAGTAAATCAGTGAATGAAGGAACATCCATCCATTTTTTATTTTCTGAGGATGTGAAGCCCACAGGTTTTCTTACAGATTCAGAGAAAACCTGATTTACTTTTAAAAAATTAAACTTTTTTTTTAAAAAAAAATCAGGTGGAAAGACTTTAAAGTCTTTATGCAGTGTCCTTTTCCAACTTTCCTTCTTTAATATATTGGTTTATGGAAATAATAAAATGGAAAAAGTAGAGCAAGATTATATATGGAAGTCAACATCTGGACTTTTGGTGAATGTAAAGAATAAAAATCTATGAAATTAATTTAATTTCTTGTCAGAGCGTACAAGATAGGATAGCTGAAATTTGGAAATTCTTGATTTTTAACTATATATATATCTGTATCAATTTCAGGTTAGCTATTCACTCTTTTTCATGCCTGTACAGAAACTATCTATGTGGAAAAGAGGATAATGCTTTTTGCTAAAATGTGTTTTTCTTTTGAGAAAGAAATAATAGGAAGAAATAAAGCACACTTAATTCAGCAGTAGATTTATTTAATCCGTTCCCCTTTTTTTGGCATTTTCTGCAGCTGTGGTTATGCTCCTTTCACTATAGCTCTAGCAATGCAGACGAAAGGTTAAAGGTTACCTACATTTCTAATGTCAGGCACTGAGGCTGGTAAAAAAAGGTAAATGGTAATTTTATCATTAGCGTGCCTGACCTTTGCACCCACCATATCTCATGGGAGACGTTAAGAACAGTTCACCTGTCAAGATCCAAACACTTAAAGGTCAATGCACACAAAAAATCTTGAAGAGCTTACAACTGAATTGCTGACACCTTTTATTATCACCACTTAAATAAATGATTCAAGCAGCAAGACAAGGTAAAGACCAGCTTAATGTCAAGATTTATGCCAGAAATAGTTTGTGAATCTTTTTTTATTTTTAAATGAACAGTAGCAACAACAAGACTTTCACTTACGTTGGGAAATGTGGAAGCAATGAAGTGAGTTTCATGTGATGCGTGGAAATTTTATGCTGCCTGGTGCACTTAGCACCAAGCCTTCAGAATGTCAGAGATGAAACTAGGATTAAAATTGTATAGGGGCTGGAAGGATTTTTCTCTTAAGCAGGATGGAAGTTATATATGGACCCGAAACTGGAAATGGACAGGTTTTTGTAACATTTGTCCCGTTACTCATTTTAATTGCTTGGTTTAATACCATTTCTTCACACCACTGGGGCATAGCATTGCAAAGTGTAATGTGGTTTATAATTTATATCAAGCATATATATCTGTTTTAATCAGCATTACAATTACTGCACGCATGTCATCTCTAAGCCCCCTTACAGCAGAATGCAGTAATCAAGCCATGTGGGGATTCTGAATCCCTATTATCAGGATTTGTTCTTCCATGATTCGCAATAACTAGTGTACCTGCCAAAGCTGGCAAAGAATTTCACAAGGACACTTGCAAATTTATCTGGACAGCCCTCAGGCAGACACCTTGTTGTGTCCACCTTCTCCTAAAAGAGTCTCTGTGGGGCCATCCAAGTGTGAATTTGTGGACACTACACTTATGGAGAAGTACGAACCCTTTGCCACTGAATAGGCTCAAGCGTAACCTCATCACAACATGTGCTAGGTTACATTCCTTTTTATATCACTCTGTCACTTTAGGTGTCTTTTCTATAGCTTCATCTTCCAGCTGTTGAAAGAATTTGAGAGCTGCTTGGAATCAGTGAGTGGGAAGAGGACTTGAGGAGCAATGCATCCAGGTGAGTATGAGCACCTTCATATTCCAGAGGTCAACCAAGTAGGAGATGGATCTACTGCTAAGTTGTCAGGAAATTCTCAAAGCACCATTTGAGAAGCCTCCAGCTCCACAGGCATCTGGAATGTATCATTCTAAGAGTCTTCTGTCCTTTCAGATGTCCTGTGATCTTGCAGTTTGGCTTTAAATTTAGTTGACCAATGAGAAACAAAAATGATATTCAGATCAAATGTTACTTGCTACAAAGTACAATCGCATCAATGAGATACACGCCTATACATGTTGGGTTAGTTAGTACTTGTAACAAGACTGTTGAGATAATGAACTCACAAGCAACTCCAGGGTATAGGGGTTGAAATCATCTGAATACAACAAGCCTTGTGAACTCCAATACCAGCTTTGAGATGAAGTCCTGCCTCATGAATGTTATGAAGAGCTGTGCTAGACATCTGAGCAGTCAGTACCCACGCAGCAGTACCCTAGCTTGTCTCTACAGCCTGGTTTCACACAGAGACATTCATGGCTGATCAGCCATAAGACAGTTCCACTGTGATGTGCTGTGATGGTCTCACAAATGACAGTTACCCTCCTTCTTGACCTTGATGTTATATAGGCTTCAAGATCTGAAATCCAGGCAGGCAGATTTCCCCATTCTCTCAATGTAGGATGGGCCTCCTATACAACTGCTTGGCTTTCAGCTTTGGGACCCAATCTAGTAAATCACCAAAAGTCCAATCTTCTTCCCATCCCATCTGGCCACCTGCTCCTGATTCTCCATGAGCTCTTGACCTTCTCTACTGTTGCTTCCATCAGTCTCTCCGTCTCTCTCTTCTCTCTCTCTCTCTCTCTCTCTCTCTCTCTCTCTCTCTCTCTCTCTCTCTCTCTCTCTCATATGATTTTCACAGCACTATCCTCTGTATCCAGCTCTTCACATTGATTACTTTCCATTCCTCATCTCTGTTGCACTCTCTCCCACCAGCATCTCCAGAGACATACTAACATGGGCACCCTGTCATTGTCTTTCTCACCCATTCGATATTTATTTATTCATTTTCTTTCATTATTTGTCGTGTGTCAAGGCTGACTTTGGGTTGCTTACAATTAAAAAAGGCAACATAAAAAATCAAAACCAACCAGAAGAGCACAATATCAGTCATAAACCTACAAAACAATACCAAAATGAAATAAAGCAAGACAGAAAGGTGATCCACCATCACCCTATCCCCAAGACAGGGAAGAAACATATTAATGTATGGATAACTTCTGGAACAAGGTAACATGGGTGTTGAACCATACAAATCTCTGGGTTGATTCATATGGCTCCATTTTCTTCCTCTGTCCTTTTACAACTATCTGCACCAGAGATGTCAAAAATGCAGGTCTCCAATCAAGTTGGCACATTGTTGCCATATAAGAATACCAATAAGCATTTGGCTTACCCGCCAAAACCAATTCTGAGTCCCCTATTAGTCTGCACCTTATTTCCACTCCAGTATATCATTCTCCATCCATCCACTCATCTCCACCAATCTAGTTACAGTATATCAAGCAGATTCACCATCTCTAATCTTCCTAAAACTCTTCTCTCATATTCATGTAACATTCCTCTAATTCTGACGGTAAAACTCTGTCCTAATACTATGGCTAGGAAGGGGCATGACTGAAGCCACATCCTTTTTTTTTTTTTTTACATATGCACCCTGGTTAAAGCGAGGCAGGCTTCAATTACACATCACGGCAAATTTCTTTAATTTTTTTGTCACACAGGCAAACTTCTGTGGATGCTTCTATCTGGTAAAACAACTATCTAAACTGGTTGCATTCTTTTGTTAAAAAGAAAAAGAAAGAAACTCCAAGGGTTTAATTATCAACTATTGCAACAAAACAGAAGTGTCTTTATTATTTTTTTTAAAATCCTGCTTTCATAAGCAGAATTGCAAGAAAACAAATATGGGGCTAAAATGGAACCCATGTCAGAGGAAAGTGATATACACCAGATTGTAAATGGCTGGAAATTAAGGGAATTGATATAAACCATCTGGATAACATCAGAATAGAATCAATACTGGATTTCGTTCAGTACAGTGATGGTATTTGTTCCAAACGCTATTGCTGATCAGTAGGTAAACACAAAAAAGTATGAAAACATATAAGCATAACCTATAGCCTATATGATATGCAACATATAGCCTTTATAACATAGCCTGAACAACCTATAGGAAGTGTTACAAAGATAATATTTTTCAGCTTACAGTAGTACAGTAATAGACTCTCATTGCTTTCAGAGTTTGTAAGCTAGTAACCGTGTGCATCTTAAAAGTGACGTGCTTACACTGATAGGATATAAAGCCACATAGATCTCCTGGCTGAAGAACTCTATTCTGAACTCTAAAATTTTCCCAACTTTTCCAGATCTAGGGGGGGAGGGGGGCAGGGTAAAGGAAACCTTGCACACAGAAAGTTAAATATCCAGGCAACAGGTAAGTCAGAAGCACCCCTAGGCAAACAGAGTATTGAATATGGAGATGTATTCCTTTATGAGAGCCCTTGGCAATTTGCTAAACCCAAACAAACATCTATCAGGTAGTTAAAACTGGACAATCGGACATGGTGGTTAACAGCAGAATTAGGATAAAATCAACTATTTTTTGCTGAGTTAATTTTCTTAATGTCTTTCCAGGCTGTTGTACTGATTGCTTGCCAGATGTACTTTTTTACTGGAAAGGTCAATAAAAATAATCACAAACATATAATTTCAATATTCCCAGAGGAGGAATGAAAAAGAGAAAGAAAGTGAGATCAAGTTTTCTTTTTAATCAGGGCCTTTTGGGGGTGGGTGTTGAAGCTAACCTTTAATGGTATTCCAAGGCAACTGGATCAACTCCCAACTTTTTAATAATTAAAACATCTGATGCAGGAAGGACAGGACTCAAAAATTTTCATCCAAATGTTCCTATTGTAGTGACGTCTCATTTCTTCTCCACATTGTGAGATTCAGTTTTTAAAGGACAAGAAATTGCTCTAATTGCAGAGAAAATGTAATTCTGATTAAAAAGCTAAATGCTATTTAGTTCCAGATGCACCTCCGAATGTGTTGCTTGGTGCCAGAAGGCAATACAAGGTGAAGACAACCAGAGAAGTTTTGAAATGTACTAAAACCATCAGAAAAAAAGAGTGGAATATTATTGTAAACTCACAAGTGCATTCCTTACCCAAGTCAGAATCAGCAGATTTAGGACTTCTGGGGAAGAAATGGCAAACTGGCAAAATGGCACCCCAATAAAAGTAGAACCAACAATTGCAGTAGAACAAAGAGCCAGCAAATACATCAGTTCTTTATATTTTCTCTCTGGACAAGGAGAGGACTTGAGGTTGCCCACAAGTGCTCCAGATAGTTGCCCCTCATGAAGACATTGCAAGACAATGGTCCCAAGGAGGTCTAAGATCCTGGGAGATGAGAAAACATGCATTTTGCTTAAACCATGATCAGCATCTTTGAAAGGACGTTGAGTTCACATACTTCCTTTCATAATTACTTTCAGAAATTGCTTATTAACTATTTTTCAGCTATTAGGAACCTTTGGATTGACACCAGGGGAGTTTCCTTCAGTCCTTAGTGAAACAAATTTTAAATAAAAGTTTAAGGACTTAAAAGGAAATTCTAGAATAAACAGCAAAAGAGTGATTAAAACTTTGATTTTAGGAAATTACGAACAGACTGTGTCAAAATAAATTTGCAATCAGATTTTGGAATTAATTATAAATAATACATCCGAAGGGAAAATGGTTTTGTTTTTAATTCTTTTTTTAAAAAAACATAATAAAATAAGACTTTTAAAATGAACAGTAGGAGGAACTAGAAGGAACTAAAGATTAAAACTGAAAGAGAAGAGCAGGCAAGCTCAACTTACTAATATAGAATGAAGCAAAATATTTTAACGTTGGAGATGAACAATTGACCCAGAAATTAATTTTAAGAGTGTCTACCTTTATAGATAGATTGCATTATAGAAGAGAATGTGTTCTTCTTCCATAACATAACAATCACCCTCTGTGAAAAGATGACTTTTGTTTTCAAAACTTTGCATAATTATCTTACTTAAAGAGGGAAAGCTCATTGCATCATTAAGGTGAGGAGAAGCACCCAAAAGCAAAAAGATTTAGAAAAATCCATCTTTTTGCTGTCATCTAGAGGAGGTCCATATTTGAGAGCCCTAATGTAATAACAGAAAGAGACAGAAAAGGAAGATGGATGCCGCTGTATTTACAAGGACTGTGAAATACAAAGACACAATAAGCCTCTCAGGGTACAATTGAGGTCAGTAGTGACGGTCACTCTCTGAGAGCTTGGTGGAGTCTATCAAGTAAAATTCTAATAGTCCAACCAATGTCAAATCTAAAGTATACCTTTGCGGTATTTCATCCCAGACGATACGACTAGTTAGCTCATTGGAGCATGTGGCTAGTTTTGGGTAGACTAAGGACAATGCTTCTGGTTCCTCAACAAAGCCAGTTGCTAGACATTCATCAATGGCCAGTGAATTCAATGTATTACAATTCAAGCAGTTGTAATAAAAAAAGAACAGAATTAAAACTTTGCTTGCTCAGGAAAATGACTGCCTGACCTTCTTCTAGAATAATTTAGTTGCCTGATTGTTTACTGATCGTCAGGGAATTTGGGGCTGGAACAAATTTGGTTGACCAGAAAAAGAGACATGAAGATGTTTGTGGAGACAATACATTCAGTTATTGATTGTCTTAAATAAAACCAAAATCCAGAGCCTGTCACCTTTAGGCTATTATAAATGGGCCCTCCCTTCAGAGATAGCCTGCATTTTTATGATTTCTTTTGAGATGGAGACAGATTATGAAAGTATTTCTGATACTTCCAAGGCTGAAATCAGAGACTGATTCCTCTAAGAACATTTGAGAATCTCCCCACCCCTATAAATTTAGGGGGGGAGTACACAAGTCAGGAGAGCTTTTATGTTGTTCCTCCCTTCTGTGAACACCTTACCTCCTAAAGATTTACAGCTCCCTCCTGCATTGCATATCATTCCAGAGTCTGTGGATTGGGATAGGATAGAAAATTTCCAAATCATTAAATAACTTTACAGTAGATTTTTTAAAAATCACACCAAACTTTCAGCAAACCTTTCACACAAAAGTGTTCAGTCTAGTTGTTCTGTACCAGCCTGCTACCGGCCTTGCAGAAAAGGCAACCCCTTTACAGACGGCAAGAGGCTGGAATACGTCTGCCAAATTTATTACAAAAACAAACAAGACACGAACCAAGATACCGGAGCTTTGAAACACTATCTGAGCGGTTGCTTTCAGCAAACCAGCCCTCCCCAAACATTCCCTTTATAAAGAGTTCAGGGCATGGCCTCTCTTTGCCTCCTTCCGAGAAGCCCCACAGCCTTCCTCTGTTTGCTCCTACTTGACTGCCTCCTGCGTCGGGCGTCCTTGAACAGGGCCAGCTGTGGGTCATCTTCATCCACACTGTCAGGCTCACACAGCTGGGTCTCCATGGTGACCAAGTGGGAGGGGCCTGCCTGAGGGCTATCATCAGCAAGATCTTCAACACCCCCCTCTTCCTCTGAGTCGTCGTCCGACCCAACTGCCGAACCCACAGGCTGACCCTGAATCACAACACTAGTATTATCACTTTTTTCCTTCTTTAAGTAGAAACAGATTGGAAGTGGGGGGGGGGAAGCAATAGTCAAGACCGATGTAAATATCATGCTATAAATTACTATTGCTCATAATATAGAGGTCAATGCTCTGCAGTGTGCAAACAAGAGCAAATTGTCACGTGAACAATGTGCCAGATGGATCCTATCCTTGCAAAAAAATCAAGAACCAGACTGAAGGTAGAAATTCACAGTTATAAAACTCATTTCTCCATAATGAAGATTATTTTAAAATAATATTGCAAAAATAGGAAACAAGAAGAAATGATGAATGGTCTGCATTTGCTGGGTTGTTGCTGGGGCTCAGATGGTCGGCAGTTTGGTGGGTCGAATCCCGAGTGCCGCATAACAGAGTGAGCGCCTGTTACTTGTCCCAGCTTCTGCCAACCTAGCAGTTCGAAAGCACATAAAAATGCAAGTAGAAAAATAGGGACCACTATGGTGGGAAGGTAACAGCGTTCCGTGCGCCTTTGGCATCTAGTCATGCCGGCCACATGACCATGGAGATGTCCTTGGACAAGCGCTGGCTCTTCGGCTCTGAAACGGAGATGAACACCGGCCCCTAGAGTTGGAAACGACTAACATGCATGTGCGGGGGAACCTTTACCTTTACCTTTAGAAATTTTAAGTGTTTTACCTTCAAAAAAAGGAGATTTTTTTACTACCTACCCAGATCTTTTTAAAGTATGAATATATGTGTCAGGCCCAAAACCAAGAATAACACATGGTAACTTTTCCAAGCTGAGCAACTACCCTCATACTTGTTCTCTCACACATAATATCTGAGACGAGTTGCCTCTTACTACCGTGGAATACACCCTCTCCCTCCCGAAAATCCATCTCTTCACTACGTTTCATCATGATATGACATTTTAAAATACTGGTAGTCTTTAACTAGCCATCATTCATTTAATGACTGTTTGAAGTTATGACAGTATTGAAAGCTTGATGACAGTTCCTTGAACTTCTGGCCAACACAGTATCTTCACGGATACACAATCAAAATTTATGTGCTTTGTAACTGGCATGTATTTATGACAGTTGTAGTGTCCCACGGTCACATAATCACCCTTTGAAACCTTTCCAAGGGACTCCTAGCAATAGGGGAAGCAGATTCACTTAAAGACCACATGATTTGTTTAACGACAGTGGCCAAAAAGATCGTAAAAGCAGGTGTGATTCAATTATCAACCGCAGTGTCCTGTAATGACAAGAGAAAACCATATCCCTTTTTATGGGTTTGTTTTATTCAGTATGGGTAAACCATTTTCAAATACCTTCAACCATCTGATGTGAACGCTGTTTTTTTCTAAACTGCTTAGAAATGCAGTTTCGCTATTTACAAGGTATAAGGGCCCTTTGGATCTATTTTCTCTGACTGATCTCAGCACCAGGTCTTCCATCAATGAACCTTTAAACCATTAGAAACTTCAAACATGATATCCTGGGATTTGGTCGAAATGACAGAATCCAGTGTTTTCCCATTCTTATCAGCACTGACCACAGCTTTCTGTTCAGCCCGCAATGAAAACACCATAAAAACAATGAAGATTATTTGGAGAAAGAATTAACGGTTCAAAAAGTGCAAAGGTTTGTTTTTTCCCCCCAATCTATTAGCCATCCACTGTTATGGAAGGCTGGTTTTCAGAGTTTGGTACCCCTCCTTTTTGCCATCCTTTGTAGAAAAACATTTTGCAAGCCTTTTTATGATTTTGTTGTTCCCAGAAGCCTTGGGAAAGTCAAGCACAACTTGGTATCCCAAATTTCCCCAACAGCAAATGATTCCTTAGACAATAGCTAACCTATTGGTTGGTTTGTCAAGCATAAAATTATACATTTAAAAACTGATAACCTTCTTCTGGTGCATTTTTAAATGCATCATTGGAAAGTCGGTTGCTACTGCACCTTGAAAAAGTTGGTGGGGAAGGTTGCATGATCCATAATGCTCATTTGGTTTTATTCCCCTCCATTACAAATCTTGCCCAGGTTGTATTATTAATAATGTTAGGGTTAGTCAAGATATAGAGACCCTTGTAGCTCTGCTATTCCTCAGTATCAGATTTCTTTAACTATAGCTATCACTGTTCATACCCCTAGGCAATGCTTCTTAAAAGCTGACACATGGCCTCTGAAAACCAATAATACCCTGTTTTTCCAACTGAAGATTAGTGACTGTGGTGGGTGGGAGTTAATTTACCTATCTTTTCTCCCCAAATTGGAATGGGGAGAATAAAATAAGTGGGTGTAAGAGGAATACAGTTTGTTCTGGAAGAAACGTAACAGAAGAGGATACGGAAAGCTAGCGTGACTTTTGGAGAAAAATTCTAGTTTTCAAAGACATCTGACAGGAAAGAGGGAAATAAATTCCGTGAATCCAACTTTCCATGTGTTTGTGTGTAAAAATGGGCATGCATTAGAAGAGCACATAGTCTCCAGTTACCCCCTTCTAAGATGACCGAACATTCCTGAGACTTCTCATCAGTCTGAAGTGAGATTGCACTTGTATAAAGATATGCAACTTGATCTTCTGATGTCATTAGCCGGGTCTCAAGAGTAAAGATGAGAGAAGGGGTGAGTTCATAAATCAATCCACTTTGCCACTTGAGGTTAAAGAATTCTCTTGCCCAGTGCTGTTGGCCTCTTCTGTACAGCATGGGAACTGATGGATCTCCAGAACTGTTGACGGTTGTGCTCCGGATGGCACCTGACCTTCGCTCCTTCCAATGCGGCCTGAAGACCTACCTATTTGAGCAAGCCGGCCTGGCCTGATGGGGGATGTGCTGGGGTTTTTATTGGGGATTTTTATTACTCTACTGTTTTTAGCTTGGGCTCTTATTTAATTCTTTTTTTAATTTTTGTATTCTGTATTTTTATGTGCCCTGTTCACCGCCCTGAGTCCTTCGGGAGAAGGGCGGTATACAAATATAATAAATGAAATGAAATGAAATGACAACCATGACACCCTGTTTTCTCTCACTATGTACTTTCGTAAGAGGCTTTCCAGGGATGCAGGTTATAAGGGGAGTCAAAGATGAATGTGGTTTCACCAGCCTACTGTTAATTGATGGGGTTTAGAACTGCATAAATACAACTGGAAAGATACAGTGTTTATGTCTGTCCTTTTTTGGGACATGGAAAGTAATTGCAGTGTGATTCATATACTACCTCATTTCGTGCTGCAATGATATATGTCTTTGATTTGGTACACTGCCTCTGTGCCATTTGCAGACGATACTCCATTTTATACTACATAGATCACACATATTGATTCCTACTTGTTTATCAATGTTTTGTTATATACCAAGCGAGATCAGTATTTCTAGTTTCCATGTTAAACCACTGAACTTCTGATAAGGTAGGGTAGGGTAGTAGATGGGGCGGGATGTTCAAAAACAATTCAGTAACGTTGGTCCTTGTCTGTAAATTCATTTGTTATCCAACCTTTTTCACCCTGAGTCTGCATTTACGATATGGTAAAGCTACATAGATTGCTGTATATATTTATCAAACATATAGTAGGGTGCTAAAGCTGTTTCTGAATGAATGTGCCACATCTTGAATTAAGTTCTTGAAATAAACCAGGTCAGCCATTGTAAATACATGCATGATGGATGGATGGTGAAATCAACTGCAACAGCAATCATCACCTGGAATTACAAAATACACATTGGTAGAAGTTCAAGAAATGGATAGGAGGGGGGGGTTGTGGAGGAAACAATGTATTATAAACAAGGTTTTGCAAACAGCATATTGAATTCAGTCAGGATAACTTTTGTATTAAAGAATTAATTATTTCATGGTTGGTTTAGATTTCTATTTTCTGGACATTTACATTGGGAGAAAATATATGCATTATTGTTATAATTTAAAAAATGATGTCTTCCTTTCTCATAAAATGCTGTCTACATTTTTCATAAAACCTTTAAGAAATATACGAAATCCCAATTTGTTTCTGAGGTATGCAAAAGCCATGATTACAATTTGCAAGAAATGAGCATTCATGCTTATAAGCTAATTGAGGGGAGTGGAAGGAGCAATAACATCCAGATTTGTAGTCCTTTTCTGAAGCATGTTATTAACACCATTGCTGGATTTTTGAAAGGTTATTTTCATGTGTTTGCTATCTTGACAAGTGATCTGGAAGTAACTGTGTATTCCACATTTAGGGTACTTCCACATTTTTTTCATTTCTCACTTCCTACAAATCATTTTTAAGTGGACCATATGTCAACTAGGTAGACCAGACCAGAAAATCAACTCCATGGGAAAGCTATAACTGCTTTTGTTGAGATTGCCTATAACAAAAGAGAGACCCAGTATTGTATAGCAGTTAAGACACCGAGCTGGAAAGTGGGAGACTCTGAGTCCTAGTCCTGCCTCAGGCACAAATCCAGCTGGAATTTAAGCCAGCCACCGTCTCTCAGCCCTAGGAAGAAGATAATCGTAAAGCACTTCTGAAAATCTCATCATGTAAAATGCAGAGCCTAGTCTTGGCAGATGGCAGGAGTCAAGAGTGACTCAAAAGCACCTACTAATAGTCATAACAACATAATCTTGCAGATTGCTTGTTCAGTATCTCCTTCTCCTTCTCCTTCTCCTTACAGTTCATTGAATTATCTCATTCTGGACATTTAAGGTAAAAGTAAGGTCAGAATAAGAAGCAGCAGCCTTTGACTACTCTAACATGGAAGCCCATGAAGAATGGAGGAGGGGAGTTCAAATAACATCATATGCTTTGTGGCTTCAGATGTAAATGAGGTGCATTGTGTAATTTACATTAATTGTGCAATATCATTATGCATGTGATATCACTGCCTTCTCTTCTAACAGATACGTTGCTCTCTCTTTTTCTAAGCCATGCTACAACGAGGCATTATGACTGGGCACAACAAAGGGAGTGGTGCTTTTTCAGCAATACAATTTTCTTCACTCTGCCCGAATGCCACACACAAGAGAAAGGAAGGAAAGCATTAGAGCATAAAAACATCATCACCAGTAGTCACTCAGACAGTGTTTTTCAAACTCGGCAACTTTAAGATGAGTGGACTTCAACTCCCAGAATTCCCCAGCCAGCATTGGGGAAGTCCACTCATTTTAAAGTTGCCGAGTTTGAAAAACACTGTCCTAGGGAAAAGTACCTCAAACAACATGGCACTTTGCCCAGATAGGAAAAAAAGATAGAACATATAAATACCACACAGACAACAGCACACACTCTGTTAGAGAGAGATTTCTTGAAGATGGGCTCCAGAGTGGGTCCAAAAGCTCAGAAGACAAAACTTCCGGTCCTGATGACTGACCCAGTTTGGATCCTGGAAAGACAGAACATTTGTGGGTTTTACCCAACTACTGTGAGTAAGGAAACAGTTGCAAGGATCTGCAAGGAGAGGAAAAAGATAGAACATTTGTGAGTTTCAACCAACTACTGTGAGTAAGGAAACAATTGCAAGGATCTGCAAAGACTACCAACAGGCAAATTCACTCCTGGCTCTATTTTTTAGTGGAATCAGCAGAATGATGTCCATTTATCTGGTCAAATGGTGGGGCGGGGAGACAATTGCTACCAAGCTGTCAAGCCACCATTCCCCTTTAATGACCTGTGAAAAGAATCCTATGCCAATTGCATCCCAGGAGCCACAGCAGTGGGGAAGCCTATAAGCTCCTTCCAAACAGGAAAATACTTTCTCCTGCTTTTCTGCTAATTCAGCTACACAGCAGGTGAGCTAGAATTTCATTAGCTCAGTCACCAAATATGGATGACAGTTTGGGAACACACATACCCCAAGCTGTTTCTGGCGTAGTGCATTGAACCCCCTAGAGAGGTGCTTTCAATTACCGATTTAATCTTCATTCAAGTAAAAATCCAGATAGTCCTCAACCTATGACCAGAATTGAACCCAACATTTCTGTTGTTAAGTGAAGTGTTTGTTAAGTGAGTTATGCCCCATTTTACGACTTTTCTTGCCACAGTTGTTAAGCGAATCGCTGAAATTGTTAAGTCGGTAACACGGTTGTTAAGTGAACTTGGCTTCCCCATTGACTTTGCTTGTCAGAAGGTCACGGAAGGTGATCGCGTCACACACACACAAAACACACACACACACACACACACACACACACACACACACGGGACACTGCAACCGTCATAAATATGAACCAGTTGCCAGGCATTCAGATTTTGATCGCATGGGACGCTGCAATGGTAATAAGTGTGAAAAATGGTCACGTCATTTTTTTTCTCCAATCCCGTTCTAACACTGAACAGTCACTAAATGAACTGCTGTAAGTCGAGGACTACCTGTATGAATTTAAAACAGGACTTCAGAAGATACAAGCCACTTGAAGCCTTGGCTGGCATCAAGTGCTGGCCCGGGCCTAGTTTAAAATAAAACATTTCTTACATCTCTCTGGGCCCCTCTCTTACATCCTGGCTGAACGCGCTCTGCGGAGAGCTGTGCCTGGACCTTTTGTTCTTGCTTTTCGTCAGTCCTGCTGAGTTGACAAAGGAACTCACATTCCACAGCCACCAAAAAGCACAATCTGTCAGGTGATCTTCCGTCAAGAAATAGGAGGCTCCTGGGAGAAAAAAGCCAGGGACAGAGAGATTACTTTTTCACAGTCGTTTTTCCCCATAGGTATGATCAGGGCTTTTTTTCTCATAGAACGCTCAGAACGGAGTTCCGGCACCTTTTTTGAATGGAACCTTGTAGGGCAGGCAAGGCAGGTTGTGTGACATGTGTGAGTTCCGGCACCTTTTTTGAATGGAACCTTGTAGGGCAGGCAAGGCAGTTGTGTGACATGTGTGAGTTCCGGCACCGTTTTTGAATGGAACCTTGTAGGGCAGGCAAGGCAGTTGTGTGACATGTGTGAGTTCCGGCACCTTTTTTGGATGGAACCTTGTAGGGTAGGCAAGGCAGGTTGTGTGACATGTGTGAGTTCCGGCACCTTTTTTGAATGGAACCTTGTAGGGTAGGCAAGGCAGGTTGTGTGACATGTGTGAGTTCCGGCACCTTTTTTGAATGGGACCTTGTAGGGTAGGCAAGGCAGTTGTGTGACATGTGTGAGTTCCGGCACTTTTTTTGAATGGGACCTTGTAGGGTAGGCAAGGCAGGTTGTGTGACATGTGTGAGTTCCGGCACCTTTTTTGAATGGAACCTTGTAGGGTAGGCAAGGCAGGTTGTGTGACATGTGTGAGTTCCGGCACCGTTTTTGAATGGAACCTTGTAGGGCAGGCAAGGCAGTTGTGTGACATGTGTGAGTTCCGGCACCTTTTTTGAATGGAACCTTGTAGGGTAGGCAAGGCAGGTTGTGTGACATGTGTGAGTTCCGGCACCTTTTTTGAATGGAACCTTGTAGGGCAGGCAAGGCAGTTGTGTGACATGTGTGAGTTCCGGCACCTTTTTTGGATGGAACCTTGTAGGGTAGGCAAGGCAGGTTGTGTGACATGTGTGAGTTCCGGCACCTTTTTTGAATGGAACCTTGTAGGGTAGGCAAGGCAGGTTGTGTGACATGTGTGAGTTCCGGCACCTTTTTTGAATGGAACCTTGTAGGGCAGGCAAGGCAGTTGTGTGACATGTGTGAGTTCTGGCACCTTTTTTGGATGGAACCTTGTAGGGTAGGCAAGGCAGGTTGTGTGACATGTGTGAGTTCCGGCACCTTTTTTGGATGGAACCTTGTAGGGCAGGCAAGGCAGTTGTGTGACATGTGTGAGTTCCGGCACCTTTTTTGGATGGAACCTTGTAGGGTAGGCAAGGCAGGTTGTGTGACATGTGTGAGTTCCGGCACCTTTTTTGAATGGAACCTTGTAGGGTAGGCAAGGCAGGTTGTGTGACATGTGTGAGTTCCGGCACCTTTTTTGAATGGAACCTTGTAGGGCAGGCAAGGCAGTTGTGTGACATGTGTGAGTTCCGGCACCTTTTTTGGATGGAACCTTGTAGGGTAGGCAAGGCAGGTTGTGTGACATGTGTGAGTTCCGGCACCTTTTTTGGATGGAACCTTGTAGGGTAGGCAAGGCAGGTTGTGTGACATGTGTGAGTTCCGGCACCTTTTTTGAATGGAACCTTGTAGGGTAGGCAAGGCAGGTTGTGTGACATGTGTGAGTTCCGGCACCTTTTTTGAATGGAACCTTGTAGGGTAGGCAAGGCAGGTTGTGTGACATGTGTGAGTTCCGGCACCTTTTTTGAATGGAACCTTGTAGGGCAGGCAAGGCAGTTGTGTGACATGTGTGAGTTCCGGCACCTTTTTTGGATGGAACCTTGTAGGGTAGGCAAGGCAGGTTGTGTGACATGTGTGAGTTCCGGCACCTTTTTTGAATGGAACCTTGTAGGGTAGGCAAGGCAGGTTGTGTGACATGTGTGAGTTCCGGCACCTTTTTTGAATGGAACCTTGTAGGGCAGGCAAGGCAGTTGTGTGACATGTGTGAGTTCCGGCACCTTTTTTGGATGGAACCTTGTAGGGTAGGCAAGGCAGGTTGTGTGACATGTGTGAGTTCCGGCACCTTTTTTGAATGGAACCTTGTAGGGTAGGCAAGGCAGGTTGTGTGACATGTGTGAGTTCCGGCACCTTTTTTGGATGGAACCTTGTAGGGTAGGCAAGGCAGGTTGTGTGACATGTGTGAGTTCCGGCACCTTTTTTGAATGGAACCTTGTAGGGCAGGCAAGGCAGTTGTGTGACATGTGTGAGTTCCGGCACCTTTTTTGAATGGAACCTTGTAGGGTAGGCAAGGCAGTTGTCTGACATGTGTGAGTTCCGGCACCTTTTTTGAATGGAACCTTGTAGGGCAGGCAAGGCAGTTGTGTGACATGTGTGAGTTCCGTCACCTTTTTTGGATGGAACCTTGTAGGGTAGGCAAGGCAGGTTGTGTGACATGTGTGAGTTCCGGCACCTTTTTTGAATGGAACCTTGTAGGGTAGGCAAGGCAGGTTGTGTGACATGTGTGAGTTCCGGCACCTTTTTTGAATGGAACCTTGTAGGGCAGGCAAGGCAGTTGTGTGACATGTGTGAGTTCCGGCACCTTTTTTGGATGGAACCTTGTAGGGTAGGCAAGGCAGGTTGTGTGACATGTGTGAGTTCCGGCACCTTTTTTGAATGGAACCTTGTAGGGTAGGCAAGGCAGGTTGTGTGACATGTGTGAGTTCCGGCACCTTTTTTGAATGGAACCTTGTAGGGTAGGCAAGGCAGGTTGTGTGACATGTGTGAGTTCCGGCACCTTTTTTGAATGGAACCTTGTAGGGTAGGCAAGGCAAGTTGTGTGACATGTGTGAGTTCCGGCACCTTTTTTGGATGGAACCTTGTAGGGTAGGCAAGGCAGGTTGTGTGACATTTGTGAGTTCCGGCACCTTTTTCTTTTACAAAAAAGCCCTGGGTATGACCTTTTAGAACCTGGCAAGGCATGGAGGAATAAATCACTCCCTCTAAAAGCAAACTCATGGTGAGGAGTGAGGGGAAAGGCAGCCAAAACAGAATTCCTGAAAAACAAAAAGCAGCCGTTGGCAAGTTCCAGAGATTATGAAATGGCAGAAGAACAGAAACCATCAGTGGTCTTAGGGGAATGTATGGGGACAATTAATAAAATAAAAAATAAAACATCCCAAAGAGATTAATAAGGACCAGACAAGCTCAGTGACCAGAAATGGCAGAATGGTTATTGGCGAGGGAACACAGGAAACAGAAAACCAGGAAGGAAGAGAAATGGAATGAAGAGGTAATAGAATGAAGCGTTCTTCTGGGAAAGGACACTGAACACTAAGATAATATTTTGATACAAGATTAATATGCTAGCACATTTGAGATTTTTCCACGAATGTTTTAAAGAGGACCTGCCAGCCTGCGGGTCAGATGCATCATGCTGAAACCGTGCCCACCCCGGCAATGGAAAAAAAAAGTCGCGATACGTTGCGACACGTCACCTGATGTTGCAAGTTTGACACCCCTGTGTTAGATGGTATTTCTTCCTCCTTATGACCTCCTCAGTTTTTGGTTTGTTGTTGTGTAAATAGTTCAATCTTTTATTGCTGTGAATCATTTTTACTATTTAGTGTAACACGGACCACCAATGTTGGAGATGATAACCTCTTAATACTAAATAGCTATCAAACTGATCATCTGCTTGCCTTATATTGCTGGTCACCATGGTTGCTGTGTCATTTCTGCAAGAGCAGCATACAGCGAGGAGGAGGAGGAGGAGGAGGAGGAGGAGGAGGAGGAGGAGGAGGAGGAGGAGGAGAAGAAGAAGAAGAAGAAGAAGAAGAAGAAGAAGAAGAAGAAGAAGAAGAAGAAGAAGAAGAAGAAGAAGAAGAAGAAGCTTATTGAACCTTTGATGGATGGTAGACCTAAGAATTCAGAAGAAAGTGGGATTATCCTGTTGCTTTATGTTAGACCTAACAAAGCAAAATCCCCATTTGCTTTATGTTAGAGCTCACATCTATATACACAAATGCAATAGATTGTATGCAGCATATTTGTATCAGATCAACTTTCTTGAATTATTGCTATAGAGTTTCTATTATCTCCTGCTAATGATGCTGGCTGAGATTGATGGGTGTTGGCATGCCAAGCATCTAGAAACCCTCAAGTGTCTTACGCTGCTTTAGGCTCCCTGGTATGTTCCTTCCAAATGTTTAACTAGCTTAGCTTACCCATCTTCAATCCAGCCTCTGTTGCCTGCCATATTTTTCAACCCAAGGCTGTGGATCTATTTAAGAAATTGTCTTCTAGTAAATCTAGCCCCCTAGAGGCATTTTGGGTGATTACAGTCATCCCTCCTGTAATTTATATAATTATAGAAAATGTGATTCTTCTCAGGCTTCGGTTCCATTTGTCTTATACTGTCCAGACACGAACAGAACAGAATGGAAATCAGAGATTTCATTTGTGCCACAGGTTATTATGTAGCTCTATTCAAATTTCCCTTAAGGTTTAACTAGAAACATCAATCTCTCAAATCTACATCCCTCAGAAGCGATTTTGTACACCTAGTTCCTTGCTTCTCATCTTGAAAATATTTCAGCAAACTCTCATACCAGGTGTCTATGCAGTATTTCAGACAGTTGATTTATAGAAAAGTCGGTCACACAATAGCTAAAGAGGTCACTCAAAATTGAAATAATTTAATTTTCTTTGCTCATAATCAGTTGCTTGGGAAATATGTATGGAAGGTATTTCCTTCATTGTCTTTTGGCTATTTCCTGGACTAGGTGGTACTCTTAAGAAGATGATTGGGGAGAGGACATTCCAGGAACTGCTTCTTTGTTTAATTTAATTACCTTCTATTCTATTTCAGCCTCATAAAATCGCCCTCTTATCTTCTTTTATGACACAGGCAAATATGTAAATAACCAGAGAACAGGAAGATCTGCTAAACAGATTGGGAAGAATCTGAAGAGAAAAAAAGAGGAGCAAATATAGCCACTACATTTGTATGTCTGACAAGTGCACGGTGTAAGAAACGTAAGTGGTTGTGCAGAAGGCTTGGAAATTGTGAAGTAATTTTAACTGTAGTTTGCACTAACAAAACCCCAGCTTCAAGTAAGACCATTTACAGTACAGTAGAGTAGCTCTTTTACTTCCTAGATTTCAGTTCCTTTTTTGAAGCTTGTAACCTCCATGCTTAGAGCTGTCTGCTGCATCTCTGTTACTTCCTGTTATTTTTTTCCTCTTGTTTTCTTCATGTCTCCAGGAATATACAGAAAACCTATGCAGCAATTAACATCATTCATGGATGTACAGAGATTATCAAACACTTTGAAATTAAGTACATTCCAGAATGAGCAATGAGAAGTTACCAGAGACGCTGCTAAGCTGTCTCTCCTTTCTGTGTGATTCCTGGGTCTGCTTCTAATATCACAGACAATTCGTAATGAATCAAAGTCCACCTACCTCGCTAGAAATGCCCAGCCTTATTTCTGCCTCTTGAGACATCTTCTCTTGAAGGTAACCTAACACAGTGGAGCTTTCAAACAGTGGGTTATGACCCCTAAAGACCATGAGTCACTTAGAAGCCACCAAAGCTTTTTAAAAGTTTGCCTCAGGCATAGTCAACTTTGAACTTTTCAGCATTACTAATGGCAATAAAATAAATTGTTTTCTTTGTGGGGGTGCACAGATTCATTTATCATTTCACGTGGTTGTGGTATCACAACATTTGAGTGTCACTGCTCTAAGGAAATCAGTTTCTGGAATCAGCAGCTGGGGAACCAGAGTGGAGATGGGTGATCATCTGTCTGTCCTCATTTGTCAGCTTCTTAAGTATATTTCTTAGCCGCTCAGTGAACAGAGGATACTTCAGACCAGGGGTCTTCAAACTTGGCCCTTTTGTGACTTGCGGACTTCACGCTGGCTGAGGAATTCTGGGAGTTGAAGTCCACAAGTCATAAAAGGGCCAAGTTTGAAGACCCTTGCTTTAGGCTGTTCCAGCATAGATTTTATGTTCTCTCAAGATTATCCTTTTGGAGAAATCTGTGTTAACTCCTGCGGAGGAATCTTCCATACTTCTTTGTCCATGCATAGATGCAGTTCGATTAAGTTATTAAAGTTTATTTACAGTGAACATTATCATTTTAGTGTATCTTTGCTCATCCATAGGCCTACCAAAATGTAAGATACAGAGGTATGTTAAAATATAAAAATATGGATCTGGAAACCTAGATGAGTTTAATTTTATGATTTGTATTTTCTCTATATTTGGGGGGAATATTGGTGATACTGGATTATACTTATACAGCTAATTAATGGGTGAAGTTCTTCTGTGGCTTTTCCTTACTGCTGAGAAGACATACCTTGAGTTATAGAAAATTATAATGGAATATTATTTGCTGTCCTCATTATCAAACCCTATTTTGCTTGTGTGGCCATCATTTACTTCTTATTCACTCACAGCGGTTCACCGCACTTTATTTTATCCAGGTTGCTGCAAGCAAGCTACATCTATCCCATCCTAACTTCAGAAGGTGTGCAAGGATCTTTACCTATGTAGGGAAAAATGCTGAAACTGTACATAAAGATGCTGTGCATAAGGACTCTGTAGGACTGATGGCCATAGTATTATGTGAATTAGCAAAGTCCTTCTGCAGCTTATTCTGCCCTAACCATGTAGAGAGCAAGCCTATTAGCATTCTGTCTGTACAGAAGATGAAATGAATATATTGGATATCTCTACCTCATCTTAACATGCAGCCACGTATGGTTCCTTTTGGCCAGGAGACTAGAGTATCTATAAATTTGTAGGACATTTTCTTAGCAGTGACCTAAGGAATATTAAGTCATATTGAATCAAGTTTTTCTACATATATTATTGAACATTCAGCAGGCAAATCTGTTGGCCTCTGTATAA
This sequence comes from Vipera ursinii, assembly GCF_947247035.1. Classification (NCBI taxonomy): domain Eukaryota; kingdom Metazoa; phylum Chordata; class Lepidosauria; order Squamata; family Viperidae; genus Vipera; species Vipera ursinii. The sequence goes on along the minus strand of NC_139516.1, from coordinate 144,772,527 downwards.
TTGCTGGAGATGTTGAGCAGTTAATATCACATGAGATCTAGTGTTAAAATGAATGTATTTTTCAATGTCCTGTCAGAGGCAGTAATGAAATCCTAGTGGTAAATTGAAGTGTATTATTGATGATTGTAGAAATATTCTAATAAGTAAGAGGGCTTTTTGTTTAAACTGGACACTCCTATGCTTTTGAAGATTCTGGCTAACATTGCTGTGGGTATCCTGATGCAAAATTCACCATGGAGTAAATAAAGCTTATGATATGCTAATACATTTCAATGGCAATACCTTTTTCCCCTTCCCTTTTTCCTACTATTGTGGCAATCCTTAGGCTAAAGCCTAGTTGATAATTTAAAAGTTGCCCCTCTAATCCCTGTCCAATTCACCTTACATCTTAAAGCCACAAATTACAGCTTGGCATGATATTTAAGTCTGAAAGCTTGTGATAAAGACTTCCCACCAAAATACCCCACAATCATTCTTCATAGCATCATGTATGGTCGACTGACATACAATATGTTTCACAGGCAACACACTGAAAATGGAAATGTTAAGTATAAATCTTGTTAGAAGTTTCAGTAATTTTTAATATTTTCCCCTTTTTGGTGGCGTGCGTATGTGAATGATATATTTGTCCTAGAGCAATATGAATTCATTTCCCCCACATCAGTAATATCTGCAGTAAGCGAAATTAAAAATACATTTGTACTTGTACAGTTAAATGATCATATTTAATGAAATGTCGGAGATGAATCTTAGCAAATAGGAAATTATTTCAGAAAGAGCAGCATTTCATGACTGGCAATCAGGGAAAAGCAAAGAGATTATACAAATGGTGTAGAGCTGTGACATATTAGGGGCCAAGAGTTGGGCAGTTCTGCATAAAGGGACCATTGTGTGAATGTCATATAGAAGCTCAGCTACAGCTTTCAAAGTATTTCCTATGGGAAAGTCCTTCAAATGCCTTATCAAATTCCAGTTGAGAACAGAAGCTAATTTTTAAAAGCACCTGTGAACTCTTCCACACTACCTGTTTTCACTTCCCAAATTCTTAGAAGCAGTTTCAAGCCAGCCTATGGTCATTTTCATCCCCACCAACTTAGAAATACAAAAATCACATGAGACAGTCAATGCTCCCTCCAGATGGTCAATGTTGTTGTTGTTGTTGTTAGTTGCGAAGTCGTGTCCGACCCATCACGACCCTATGGACAATGTTCCTCCAGGCCTTCCTCTCCTCTACCATCTTCTGGAGTCCATCTAAGCTCACGCCTACTGCTTCAAAGACTCCATCCAGCCACCTCATTCTCTGTCATCCCCTTCTTCTATTGCCCTCAATCTTTCCCAGCATTAGGCTCTTCTCCAGTGAGTCCTTCCTTCTCATTAGGTGGCCAAAGTATTTGAGTTTTAGCTTCAGGATCTGGCCTTCTAAAGAGCAGTCAGGGTTGATCTCCTCTAGGACTGACCGGTTTGATCGCCTTGCAGTCCAAGGGACTCGCAGGAGTCTTCTCCAGCACCATAGTTCAAAGGCTTCAATTCTTTGGCGCTCAGCCTTTCTTATGGTCCAGCTTTCACTGCCATACATTGCAAGATGGTCAATAGTAGGGTGCAAAAATATCATCAAACAAGGTACACCAATCCCTAATCTGTTTTGCATAATGTTTACATCATCTAAGCATTTGTAACCAGAAGAAACTCCAAAGCCATGAAGATACCACACCTCTCTTCACTTTAAACGACTAAAAACGAATAATATCAAGCTATAGTGACTTAACTTCTGCTGGGAAGCCTTTCTCTCTTTATCTAACATCATGATCCTTACATAGGTCATAAAAAATAGGCATTTAATATTTCTTTGAATAGCAATCTTCCCCAGGATTCTGCTTGTTTCATTAAAAAAAATACATTGGTGAATGTCTTTATTTCTTTTGTGAGCTTTCTGAAATATTGTTATGCACATTCTTTCTTTGTTATCTGTCTTCTTAATTTAAGTTCTAAATTAAATAAAATGTCATGGAGAAGCTTTCCTAAATCTAAAAGTTGTTGTACAGTAATACCTAAGTATTCATCGTTAACTGGTTCTGGGAAGCATGATGAGTACCAAACAATTTTTTTCCATAAGGAATAATGTAGTGAGTCACAAGGAAGCTGACACCGACAAGTTCTACCTTGTGCGTTGAGTACCAAACAAACTATGAGTAACAGGACAAAATATTTGTGTCAAAATGCGTTGAGTACCAAATTCAATGAGTTTCAAAATAGTTGAGTACCAAGATAGCAATAGCAATAGCATTTAGACTTATATACTGCTTCATAATGCTTTACAAGCACTCTCTAAGCAGTTTACAAATGTCAGCATATTGCCCCCAACCATCTGGGTCTTCATTTTACTGACATTGGAAGGATGGAAGACTGAATCAATTTTGAGCCATGAGGATTGAACCTCTGGCAATGAGCAGAGTTAGCCTGCAATACTGCATTCTAACCACTGCGCCACCACAAGGTACCACCATATATCCTTTTTAGTGTACACGGAGAGGGAAAGAGGAAGAGAACCAGAAAGAGAAAAAGAAAAAGAGAGAGAATACAACTTCACACACGTGCATGACAAGATGTCCCAACATCAAAAATAAGTGCTAAGCCTTTCTGTCTTTCTCTTCCCTTCCCAGCTAAATGAATTTCAATAGAGACAACAAGTATTACTAGAAAGAGAAGAATAAGAGGCAATCTATACCTCACTTTCTCATTCAACAATTCAGGAAAGTAATTTCTGGCATCAGACAAGTTGTATATCCTATTTCTTTCTTCCTTTAAGTTTCTTGAGATGATTTAAAACTTGGGCAAAGCAGGAAAATAAAATTTAATGAAACCCTCAGAGTTTGCTAACAGGGCTACAAGAGAGTTGAGTGGTCTGGATAACCAAGATACTGCACCTGCTCAAGGCTAAATTTCAGTGGCACAATTTTGGGGTTGCAGAAGAGATGCTGAGAGCCTCAGGCAGCTCTTGGGCTATATACGGTATTGTTCATCTTGAGCATACAAGGTGCATCACACAATACACATGTTTTAGAAATCATTTGTGGCCAATGTATTTCTACACCAATTCCTTCAAGGTATGTTCTCTAAGTTCTTCAGTACTTTGGCTAATATAACTATAGATCTCTAGTGTAAATAATTATGATTAAAGTAGGGGAAAAGCCTTTTAAATTAAAATGATTAACATCATCTTCATTCCAAGCGGATGTGCCTCCATTGTCTTATTCTTGATTCAATTTTCCACACATGAATTCTAAACAATATTGTGAGTGCTGTTTAGATAATCCAGATGCTTTTTTTGTTCCCTTGATTAATTGATGAATGGATTTACCACAAAAAAATAAAATAAAAGCCACACTGAATAAGACTCTCTGCCAAACTCCTGCATGTACCAAAATATCCAGTTTGATAGCTACAATTTTTAGCAGCTTAAAAATGATAAATTTGACGCAACTACACAGGGTAGTCACAAACAAAAATTTGGCTTCCAATAGATATTGTTGTGCACTGGGTTCGTTACTTGAGAGAAGAGACGAGGCGAGTGAGTTCAGTCAGGAACATTCTTTATTTGCTTGCAGGAACCGAACTGGGGAACAGGGCTGCAAATGCAGCTATTTATACCCTGGCCTCTAGGTGGCAGTCAATAGGTTTAAATCAACCTATTGCCGCCCTAGAAGCAGCCAATGGCGGCGCTGGAGATGGGTTGTCTGAGGAGCTGGGAGTCGTTAGCCAGCTCCCTGCTTAAGCAACCTTCCAGCAATCAAACCCACATGATGCATTTAGTAAAAGAAAGCCCAATACATTACAGATATCACATCAGAAAAAGATGTTGGCTAATAAATTGAGAATTTCACACAAAGAGATTTTAAAATGTTGTACATAAGGAAGGATCTACTATTAGAACATATATATATATATATATATATATATATATATATATATATATATATATATATATATATATATATATATATATTATTTCTTGCATTGATTATCCAGGGTAGAAGAACTAGTAGAGCAGGATCCAAACAAATTTGGGGAGAGTTTCATGCTTAATGTCCCTTTGCGTTAACACCTCCCCCGTCCCCTCTAAATCTAATCCATCCTGGGGCCGGGTGATGTCACACGGACACTTATTTTGCTTGCGATAGTGGCAAATATCTGTAGCTCTGGTGTAGGAGGAGGCTGGAGGTTCATTCCCTAATACAACCCACAAGCTTGGAGAATGAACCTCCACCCTCGACTTATTGTGCTTCTTACTACTTTTCAGGCCAATTTGCAGGAGGGTGGGAATTTTAGGAAAAAAATGAAAGAGGAAATGCTGCGTAATCTACCCTGAGCTCCAATGGAAAAGGTCATGTATAATTCAATCCTTCATTAATTTGGTCGCCCATTTCAAACAAATGACAGTGTTGAAAAAAAGTAGAAAGGTGGATATGGCAGGAACAGAAGACTGCTTATGCAAGCAGCAGTGCTTTCTTCTAGTGAGCAAGTGAGCTCAGTACTTGTCCCAATCCCAAGAAGAAACCTTCATAAAGCTAACCAAAACCTATGCAGATGAATATCTAAGCCAAGCTCTGAGCGAAGCCAAGAGCAGAGAGCCCAAACTAGGAAGCCAGTAGATTCAGTCAATCAGCATTGCATCTCATTGGCGTGCAGTAGTGAGGAGAGTCTGTCTGATGGTAGTTTTATATGACTTCATTTCCTCTGTGGGAATAAATATGCTTGTGATCGAATTATCTTCAACCGGACTCCTGAGGAATTTATTCCATTTGTACAATAGTGTCTGTGCCCTCGCGAATTTTGTCTTGAAGAGCCTCACGCTAGGTCTTGAGACCTGTTTTGCTTGCTCTGTATGTTGTTCTTGTTTTTTATCTATGCTGTAATGAATGGCCTTTTTCCTTTCCTATCTGATTCCATAACGAGGCACTTGACTTCTACAAGTCATCATTTTCATTCTGCATCTAAGTTTATTCTTTAGGGCTTTGGGTTTCATCTTTTCCCTGCTCTGCTAATATACACAAATCACTCTCAGAGATAGTGTCACGTCTACGAAGGGAGTAATTTATCAATCTGGATGCTTCTTTGATGAAGGATGGTTTGTCTTTACAAGTCTGGACAGCTCCAGCTGAATTTCAATTTGCTATGGCATGCAAGGGATTACGGCCAGCAAAGGCTTTGAGCACAGACCAGATTCATTTTGCAAGAGGTTGCAACAACAGGACATTTCAACCAAGGTTTAATTTTCCCATTTTGATCAAAGCAGGAGTGGCCATTCAGCAAAATTTCGGAATATTTGCTTTTCCTTCTTTTCTACCCTAAATTGCTTATTTAAAAAAAAAAATCTCTAACACAATACATCAGAAAGCTACAGCATTTCACTTGATGCTGATGGTTGTATTCTTTCCCTAATGTGATCTGACATACCTACATTCTCTCTTTGGAGGAATAAGTAACATCAACAGCCACTGTGTTCCAGTGGAGGATTTGGGCTTTCAGTTACATGTTCTTGAGTTCCAAACATGGTATGTTTGGGGAAAAGCCACTTTTTCAGCTCTCCAGTCTCTCCTCCCTCATCATGGACAGATGTACATATGAAGAAAAACTGTATGAATAAATCTACTCCCACATGTCAAAATGTTTATAGTTAGATTTTGCTCAAATTGTGCATTATACAAGATACGTTTTCTAGCATGGTGAGCCAAAATATGTGTATAATTTTATGTTTGGCCTCTGGGCAGAGGACAGAAAATCTGAGTATCTCCAATTAGACTCCCAATAGGTGGTGAAAGATTTTGTGAAAGAAGGAGTGGGATTTGTTCAGTGGAGGAACTGAACAAGCAAGCTGAATCTAAGAAATTAATCTAATTGTAGCGGCTGAAACAGCCCAACTCTTTTTTTTTAATTGAAAAGTTTTAAAATACATTTTTAAAAACATAAACTCCCTCCCTCCCCCTCCCCCCACTTCCCCTCCCTTCCCCTCCCCCCCCCGACTTCCCAGAGCTGAATACAGGGTATAAACTTTAACCAACTTAAGCTAAAATATGCTAACCAACTAAAAAAAGACACTTTAGATTCTATCGCACTTTACCTCCTCTTAACATAACTAAATAACTAAATAATAATAATTAATTAATAATACATCATATAATACTAATACTTATTCATATACTAAATGAAACTTTCTAGTCCCATATTTATTCTGAATATAATCGATCCATCTTCTCCATTCCAAAATATATCTCTGTTGCGAGTGTTCTTTCAAATATGCTGAAATCTTTGCCATTTCCGCCAGGTTTGAAACTTTTAAAGTCAACTCTTCTATAGTAGGCAGTTCCTCCTTCTTCCAATATTGCGCTACCAAGAGTCTTGCTGCCGTAATTAAATTTAACATCAATTTAGTATCTATAACAGTACAATCTGTAGTAATACCCAACAGAAATAACTGTGGAGAAAACCTTATCTTTTTCTTAAATAAGGTAAAGGTAAAGGTTCCCCCGCACATGCGTGCTAGTCGTTTCCGACTCTAGGGGCCGGTGCTCATCTCCGTTTCAAAGCCGAAGAGCCAGCGTTTGTCCGAGTATGTCTCCGTGGTCATGTGGCCGGCATGACTAGACGCCAAAGGTGCATGGAACGCTGTTACCTTCCCACCGGAGTGGTCCCTATTTTTCTACTTGCATTTTTACGTGCTTTCGAACTGCTAGGTTGGCAGAAGCTGGGACGAGTAACAGGCGCTCACTCTGTTACGCGGCACTCGGGATTCGACCCGCCAAACTGCCGACCTTCTGAACGACAAGCTCAGCGTCCTAACGCACTGAGCCACCGTGTCCCTATTTTCTTAAATATCTTCTGCATATTCCACCAAATTTTAATCCAAAAAGCTTTAACTTTTTTACAAGTCCACCATATATGATAATAGGTTGCATCATCACAATCACACCTCCAACATTTAGGCTGATAATTCGGATACATACTGTACATGCTAATTTTTTTGGATCTAAATGCCATCTATAAAACATTTTATAAAAATTCTCTCTTAAATTTTGTGCCTGTGTAAATTTCACATTTCTGACCCATATCTTTTCCCAGATATCCATCGCTATGGGCTCCTGAAAATTCTGGGCCCATTTTATCATGCAATCTTTAACAAGTTCCATTTCTGAATCTATTTCTATCAGTGCATTATATATCCTCCTTATATGCGCTGGACTTTGATCTCTTATTTGTTTAACCAAATTTTCATTGGTTGTCGAAATACCAACTTTCTGATCCTCCTTCCATCTAGCTTGTAACTGACCATACTGAAACCAAGTCCGCACTATTCTTTCTTCTTTTAAAATATTGAATGGCTTTAATTGCCATACATTCCTTTCCATTCTAAGAATATCTTTATATGTAGTCACATCATGTTTGAATCCCACACTTATATTTTTCTATTGCATGTTTAGGTATTGCCCAAATTGGTATTTTATAATTTAGCTTATGTCGATATTTTTTCCAAACTCGCAACAGGGCATACCTTAATATATGTGTCTTAAAAATATTATCCACCTTCTTATCATACAATAAATATGCGTGCCAACCAAATAATAAATCAGATCCCTTAGTATTCAGTAATCTCCCTTGCGTTAGGTTAAACCAATCACTAATTGATGATAAAGCCGCAGCCTCATAATATAATTTTAAATTGGGCATTTTAAGACCACCTCTTTCACGTACATCTTGCATTATCTTAAATTTTACTCTTGGTCTTTTCCCTGCCCAAACAAATTTATTAATACCTTTCTGCCATTCTTCCAAATTTGAATCTTTTTTGAGTATAGGTATCATTTGAAACAAAAATAAAATTTTTGGTAAAACATTCATTTTCACTGCTGCGATTCTTCCCAATAAAGACAATTGTAATTTTTTCCAACTATCTAACTCTTTTTGTATTTTTAACCATAACAATTCATAATTATTTTTATATAATTTTGCATTTGAAACTGAAAGATATACCCCCAAATATTTAATCTTTTTAACTATTTCAAATCCTGTTAATTTTTCTAAGACTACCTTTTGTTCCGTGGTCATATTTTTAGGCAATATTTTAGTTTTTTGCGTATTTATCTTAAATCCAGAAACTTTTCCATATAACAGTATTATCTCCATCAGGTCTACAACCGACTGAGTCGTTTGACTTAGTGTAATAACCAGGTCATCCGCAAACGCTCTCAATCTATAATCTTGATCTCTTATATTAATTCCCTTAATTTTATTTGAATCACGTATCTTTAATCAATAATATTTCCAGTGTTAAAACAAACAACAAAGGTGACAACAGGCACCCCTGTCATGTACCCTTTTCAATATTACATGCTTCTGTCAAACTACCATTAACTATTATTTTAGCTGTTTGCTTCTAATATATTGCTTTAATAGGTTGTAAAAACTCATCCCCAAACTCCATCTTCTCTAATACTTTAAATAAAAATTGCCAATTCAATTGATCAAAAGCCTTTTCAGCATCCAAAAAGATCAGCGCTGCAGAGACCTGGTTATTTCTCTCCAAAAATTCCAATAAATCTACAATATGTCTCACATTATTTTTCATTTGTCTACCACTTATAAATCCTGTTTGATCACTTTGAATCATTTGCTGCATAACCTTCATTAATCTATTTGCTAAAATTTTTGCAAATATCTTATAATCAGTATTTAAAAGTGATATTGGTCTATAATTTTTGGTTTGGGTAATATCTTGATCTTCCTTTGGAATCAACGATATAAAAGCTGTTTTCCACGATTGTCCTCCAGATTGAATTGTTCTAAATAATTCTTTTAGAAGTTCCACCATTTCTAACTGTAAATTTTTATAATAAATGGCAGTCAAACCATCTGTTCCTGGTGCTTTACCCACTTTTAATTGTTTAATTGCCAAAATAATTTCTTCAGCATTTATCAATTGATTCATCCCTTCCCTTTGCTTGTAAATATCTATCTATATCTAAACTGTGAATTTTATCCCTGGCATATAACTTAGAATAAAATTCAACAAAAGCCTTTTTAATATAATTTTGCTGAAACATCTCTTTACCCTTATATTCTATCTTATCTATGTTACGTGACCTTTGTTTTTTCCTTAACAAATAAGCTAACCACCTAGCCAGCTTATTAGCATTGCAAAAAGTATTGTGTTTAACATACCACAGGTTAGATGCCACTTGATCTGCCATCAACATATTAAACTGAGCTCTTAACAAAGTAATTGCTTCCTTCACCCTCTTATCAGATGGATTCAAAGTTAGAGCCTTCTCTTTCCTCTTGATTTCCTCCTCTAACTCTTTACGCTTGTATTCCAATCTACGTCTATATTTATTATTCAAATATATTAACACTCCTCTCATATAGGCTTTACTTGCATCCCAAACCATTTCAATAGGAGTACCCTTATGCATATTCATATTAAAAAATTCTGTCATCTGTTTTATTTTATATTCATCCACATTCTCTTGGCATCTAAACAAATTTTCATTTAATCTCCAAGATTTTCTATCTTTCCTCTCCTTATCCAATTCCAACCATATTGGACTATGATCTGATAAAGTTCTTAGACATATCTTGATCTTCTTAACCCTAGAAAAAAATCATTAGTAGTTAATACAAAATCAATCCTAGAAAAGGATTGATGTCGATCAGAAAAAAAGGTAAAATCTTTTTCTTCCAGATTTTGTTCTCTCCAAACGTCTCTCAATTCCAAATCATCCTTCATCTCAAAAAAAGATTTAGGCAATCTGGCATGATTCGGAGTACTTTTAAAAAGACCTTTTTTGTCTTTCTGTGCGTCCAGGACTCCATTCCAATCTCCCATCAAAATACACAATTTATAATCCCGTTGAATTATTTTATTATGTAAAAATTTATAAAATTCTCCTTGTTGTTGATTAGGTGCATATAGTCCAACTAAAAGTATTTCCTTGCCTTCTATTAAAAGTTCAATTATAACATATCTTCCTTGTTTATCAGCTTCGATTAAATTGGCTGTTAAATTCTTCTTTACATAAATAACTATTCCATTTTTCTTATCTAAAGCATACGTGCTAAACTGTACACCCAGTCTGGAATTTATCAAATATTTTTGGTCTGATACACGAATGTGCGTTTCCTGTAAGCACACAACATCATTTTTAAATTGTTTCAAATACTGAAATACTTTCCTTCTCTTTTGTGGGGAGTTTAAGCCATTAACATTCCAGTTTAGAAACTTTGTCAAATTAAGTGCTCTTTCAGAAGATGCAATCCCACAAGGTTAGCACAATTTGGTAGGTGCTGTCTTTTGCTTTGATGTGCCTAGTAAAGAAACAAGCCAGCCACTTAACAAAATTCACCACTTCCCCAAGTCTTAACATTGTCCTTGTTTGCATTGGTGGGTTTCAGAAAAGGGTCAGACAGCAAAACCTTAGACAATTTGAACAATTTTCTTAACATACTGTACCTTGCACATCTGACATCAGTTCCTCTGTACCAGTTGTTCAGGCTTTCGCTTGCAGCCACTCCATGTGACCTAAGACTATAACTGCAAATATCCTACTTTTAAGAATTAAAAACTGACATATCACAGCTCAATGGAAATGTTCCATTTTGCAGATAATTCATTCCATGTTTTCTCAAAGATCAGCATGCCAACGCTGGTAAGTACAGTATAGATCAGAACTTCCACAACCTTCCATAACCAGCAGTCACCAAGATTGAGAAAGACTGTTTCAGATGATACTGAATAAATAAGCTCTTTAAATTCAAAACTATCTTTACGTCAACCTCAAGACTTATCAAAGCAACTCTGTTTTTAGGGATTCCCTGTAATCTGATTCTGAAGAAAGCATGCTAGAAAATTAAGGCCTCAATTCTCATCTGATGCAGGCAGAATAAAAGGAACTCTGTTTGCATGATACCTACCAAATCTGGATTATTCTAGACAGTGCTTTTTTTCTTTAAAAAAAAAAGGTGCCGGAACTCTCATCTTGGTGGGCGCAGGAGGTGGGGGGTGGGGGGTGGTGCTGCTGCAGTCACAGGTGCGAAGGGTGTTGGCGGTGGGCTCCCCTCCCTGGGGCTGGAGCTGGCGTGGCTGGTGCTGTGGGAGCAGCAGAGCCCACTCTATATGGCGGGGCTGTGCAATGTGGGCAGCGGAGGCGGTGCGGGCCAGGTGATGTTTTAATCTTATGATTTTAAAAATATATTTTTTCTATTGTAAGTTTCCCCAAACCTCGCCATGTGGATTGCATACAAATATTATATAATTGGTAAATAAAGGTAGAACATATATTAAATATACATCAAATGATAATATGCTTCCCTACAAAGTCAATTCTTGCTCAATGACAGACCAAGGAGTTAACTCGGAAAGGCAAAAGGAAAATCTAGAAAAGGTCTGTGCAGCTCTTCAACATCTTCATCAACAATTTGGATGAGGGGATAGATGGGGAACTCATCAAATTTGCAGACAACACCAAGCTGGCAGGAATAGCCAATACTCCAGAAGATAGACTTAAGATACAGGAGGATCTGGACAGACTCGAACACTGGGCACTATCTAACAAAATAAAATTCAATTGTGAAAAAAGTAAGGTTCTACATTTAGGCAGGAAAAATCAAATGCATAGGTATAGTATAGGTGGTACCTTGCTCAATTGTAGTAACTGTGAGAGAGATCTCGAGAGTCCTAGTGGACAATCACTTAAATATGAGCCAGCAGTGTGCTGCAGCTGCCAAAAAAGCCAACACAGTGCTAGGCTGCATTAACAGAGGGATAGAATCAAGCTCATGTGAAGTATTAATACCACTTTACAAGGCCTTGGTAAGGCCATACTTGGAATACTGCATCCAGTTTTGGTCACCATGATGTAAAAAAGATGTCGAGACTCTAGAAAGAGTACAGAGAAGAGCAACAAAGATGATTGGGGGACTGGAGGCTAAAACATATAGGGAACGGTTGCTGGAATTGGGTATGTGTAGTTTAATGAAGAGAAGGGTGAGGGGGGACATGATAGCAGTGTTCCAATATCTCAGGGGCTGCCACAAAGAAGAGGGAGTCAAGCTATTCTCCAAAGCACCTGAACGCAGGACAAGAAGCAATGGATGGAAACTAGTCAAGGAGAGAAGCAACCTAGAACTAAGGAGAAATTTCCTGACAGTTAAAACAACTAACCAGTGGAACAACCTGCCTCCAGAAGTGGTGAATGCTCCAACACTGGAAGTTTTTAAGAAGAGATTGGCCAGCCATTTGTCTGAAATGGTATAGGGTTTCCTGCCTGAGCAAGGGGTTGGATTAGATGACCTCCAGGGTCCCTTCGAAATTTTATTATTATTATTATTATTATTATTATTATTATTATTATTGTTGTTGTTGTTGTTGTTGTTGTTGTTGTTGTTGTTGTTGTTGTTGTAGAAAGGAAAGGCCCACACTGATAAATTAAAAATCTTTGTGGTCTGCAAAGGAATGCTGGTGGGCTAATCAATGATTTGGTGACTAGAGGAGCATCTACAGTGTTGGAGCTTGTGGTCATGGTAAGCCATGGAGGCACTAGGCAACATGACTTTCAGGGCAGTGGTGGTGATTTTATTACTTAAAAAAAAAGTCTGTGCTCTGTCCAAGGGTGCTTGGTAGGCTGCATATACAGGCCTGGTCTAGAATTTATTTTGGAGCATTCAACTATCTAGAGCAGGCATATCAAACTCATTTTGTTTGAGGCAACTTTTTATAAAAGAATTGCCATTAATTTGTTTTGATAAAATAATTTAAATCAATTTTTCACTTGATTTCAAATTAAATGAATGAGATTTTTTTAGTACAATTGCCAAATGCAATAAACTGGTTTTAGGTATATGTTATTGGAAGGAAAAAGCAATCCCTATTGCGTTACTGATCCCAGAGAAACATTTGCATGTATGCAGGTATCCTTAGGGTGCCATAGTTGTGGATGAGAAATACTGGTTGCAAAGTTGGCATTTCTGGATGTAATACAGATATTTTGTACTTATTTTTGTTTCTTTGCATGTTTGATATTTTTAAAAAGGCATATGCTACTGACTACGCTTATGCACATATGTAACATGATCACTGCTTGTCCAAAATTTTACTATACAGATAATACCCCCAGAAATTATTTTAGCCTTTTTAATAAATGTTGTTATTGATGTTAAGCTCACCAGGGAAAACATCATATATTGTTATGTATATACTAGGTTAATTATTTAAAGACTGAAGTGCAACATAACTAGATTCTAAATAATCTATTTTTCAAAACACACAACAGTCCAAACAGTAAAAGTAAAGTCCAAATTAAGAATATTTCATTCTTAAGAATTGTTTAGATTCAAAATAGTTTTCAAGAGTGTACAAAAGATACTATTTTTTTCTAGAATCAGCTAAATTAGACATATTACATTGAGAAAAATGTTTCTCATTTCTTTCCTGTTACCTTTGATTTCATTGCAGAGATGTTAACATAAGAAATAGATCATTTTGTTATCTAATTTTACCTTCCAAAAACAGAAGCAGATGAAAAATGTGAGGTTCTTTCCTGTTGGCTTTTCTGAATTAGCTGTTTTAGATTCTAAAAGTTTAGTTCCTAAAGAAGTAATCCTGTAAATAATTTTAATGTGCTCCCTCTAGTGCAGGCTCTTTTATGACTCAAGGACTTCAACTCCCAGAATTCCTGAGCCAGCATGGCTCAGCTTGGAAACCTCTCTCTTTCCCCTCAGCATGGCTGGCTCAGGATTTCTGGGAGTTGAAGTCCACGAGTCATAAAAAAGAGCCAAGATTGCTAGCCCTGCAATAGGCTTAGGAAAACCAATAAGGGAGCTGGGTTGGTGGGGGGGGGGGTTTCTGCAAAAAAAAGGTTCCAGAACGCCGTTCTGAGCGTTCTATGAGAAAAAAAGCCCTGATTCTAGATGTTTTCACTTACAATTTTATCAGTATTAGCTAATATAATTAACACTATCTGGTGGGAGGTCATGGCCTAAAGCATCCAAACTTAGAAAGAACTTGATTTAACATCAATAGAGTAACTGGCTCATTATAACTATTTGGAGACCAGTCTTTTTCCTGCTGGATTGAGTTTGTTTGCTCAATCAATAAAGCAGCATCTTCTATTTCAGGGCTTTTCAACCAGTGGTATGGGTACCACCTGTGGTACATTGGCACCTGGCAGGTGGTACATGACCATCTTAGAAAAGTGGTAGCAGGGGAGGGGAATGAGCTGAACTGGTGGTAGCACTGAGCAAGAGTTGGCTGGAGCTGCAGGGCTGTCAGGGCTCAGTGGAAGCGCCAGGATCAGCGCCAGGCTCCAGCTGGAGCTCGGCACTGATCCTGGCATTTCTGCTGAGCCCAGAAGAAGTGCCGATCAGCTGGAATGTTGCAGCATCTCCAGAGTCTTGTAATTTACATTCAGATGTTTGGCAACTGATTCATATTTATGATGGTCACAGTGTCCCAGGGTCACGTGAAGTAGAGCTCCGGACGGCGCCCGATCTTCGCTCCTTTCGTCGCGATCTTAAGACATTTCTGTTTGTACAAGCCGGCCTAGCCTGAGGGGGAGTATTGGGGTTGTTTTATCTCTCGCTTTTTAATTTTTTTGGGGGTTTTTAGCGTTGTATTTATATTGTTCTTAACTAGGGCTATTGTTTAATCCTGTTTTAATGTTTGTATTCGCTATTTTATTCTGCCCTGTGAACCGCCCTGAGTCCTCAGGGAGAAGGGCGGTATATAAGTGTTATTAAATTAAATTAAATTAAATTAAATTAAGTGACCAAAACCTGCTGCAACCACCCAGCAGACAGGGGGGGAATAAAAACCAAACAACCCCCACCCCACCCCTGCTTCAATCCTCAACAGATATGCTCACAACAATGAAAACCTCAGACAGGAGGAAGAGCGCCACCAGGCGGGCAGGCAGTTGTCTTGCTCAGCTGTGGCTTGGGGGACACTTTTTCAGTGCCATTGTAACTTCAAACAGTCACTAAGCAAACTATTGTAAGTCGTGGACTACCTGTACTTCATCACTTTTTTTTCTTCTTTTTTTTTTTTGGTCATCAAGTTTTTGACCCCTTGCTAGGCAACTGGTGGTACTCGGATGTTGCCATATCCTAAAAGTGGTACAATAGGTGAAAAGGTTGAAAAGCCCTGTTCTATTTGACTTCAAACTTCTCCTTCATTACTCAATCCTCACTTTTACACATTCTATGATGGCTATCCATAATCCTGGTTTGAGTTCAAAAGTGTTCCTCAAAATCAGAAAGTACCAAATCCTACCCCAAATCTACTGACATTGGATAACATTAGTTGATTATATGTAATAAGATGTGAATTAAATTGTTTTAAAGTTATTGAACATTCAATTCAAATATTTTGTCCTTGCTGTATATTGTCCTGAAACATCAGTATTTGTGCATTATGTGAGCTCACTTGGTTGGCAATTTGTTGTAGCAGATAACAATTTTATATCCTAATGATAGATTTGAGCTGGGTTTTTTTTTACTCACTGTTCAAAGATATAGGATGTTTTCAAAAGCTATTTCTTTCTTTTGGGAAGAGCTGGTGGAAAAATTGGCTTCATAGTTGACCACGCAAATTACACTGGCTAGTAAGTACTTTAATTTGTGTGCCCCAGGCTTAAACAATGCCATTTCCAGTTAGGAATCCAAGTGTTATTGCTCAGTTATGGTTTTAGTTAGAGATATTGAATCAGGTAAGCGTAAATATATGTGTGCATGAATTAAATGAATGTGTGCATGCATGTGTATTTTTAAATATGAAAGTGAAGTAACAAGGGCAAACAAACTCATTGTTTTGATCCATGTGTTAGGACTAAGTGAAGAGTGTTGTTATTAATCAAAATTTTGGCTATATAATTTTCATTCCAAGTGACCTTGAATGTGACTTCACAAAATTTTAGAAAATGTAATATGACAATACAAAATCATTGTGACATTGCATTCAAGAAGTCCAAGAAAACTATTATATAACATGGCTGGGATTATGTATGTGATCAGAAGAAGATACACTCACCCAAACAATTCTTTTCCAGTACCAAACTTTGTTTACCTATTACATAAACTTCCCAGAACTCTGGTGAATTCAAGGTCATGAAAATTTGCAAGAAAGATCAAAATAAAACACAATAAATAATTTTCTCCAAACCTCAGTCTTGCTGTAGATTAAGTCCACTCTCAATGGCTAATCAAGGTGGTTAAAAAGGACCTCACACACCACAGAATCCATATCTGAGGGCCCTTGCCTGAAAACAACAACAACAATATCCAGGGCATTATGTACTCTTCTTTGAAAAAGAGCACAAGATTTGGGATCTAAGACAAAATCTGGCATTCTGAAACAGCGACCTATTTTTCATCTGGGAAGTATACATGTATAGGCAGGGCCTAGATCAGGATAATCAACATGCAGAAAAGCCTTAATTAACCATTTTTCCTTTCTCTTCTCTACTGTCACTTGCTTCATTCCTGATGGGGTTAATGCCCCTCAGCTGTGCAGTCTGGGAAAGGAGAGGAGGGTGAAGTGATAGCTGGCAAAAGAAGGAAACACAAGACCCTCACTTGACACACCCACACCTGAAGCCCTTATAAACAGAAGAACACTGACACTGACATCCCCTAAACTCCGCTGAAGATGTTAACTAGCCTGGTAACAAAACATTTGGAAACCAACCCACAAGCTCGGAGAACAAACCTTCACCCTCAAGGGAACATATTAGCTGCAGAGTTTCGCTTGCCCCTTTCACCTGCCATTGGCACCTCCTCTATGGCTGACCCTTATGTTCTTTGTATAACATTATGATTGAGGCCTTTCTTCAAAGACGTTTCTGGGTGAGTCAAGGGCAGGGCTGGCAAGCCGTATTGTTAGGCATAATGAAGTGGCCATCTCTAGAAAGCCATAAAGATGATCTTAGAGGAAATATGCAGAAGCTGTTATAAAAATGTATTCTGAGATATAAAATATAGTTCCAGTCAAATGTGTGGCGTCTGTTTTCTGACCTGGCCTGTCTTGAAGGCTGAGGTCCTTGTTATAAAAATGCAGTACCTTTTGAGTCTAACCATTTGTTTTAGGTGTAACCTAAAGTTCATTTCATCAGATGCATGGAATGGCTTGATTGCTGTAGGACTGAAGTACATTGAGATGAGGGGCAGAAAAAGGGAAAGATATAATACAGATGGCATTCCATGGGAATCAGATAATAAGTACCCCTCAATTTACAATTAACAATATATTAAGAATTCATTGCATTTGTTAAGTCATTCTGAGATAGTCTGAAACCTCTTCACATGTATAGGGTCTCCTGCCTGAGCAGGGGGTTAGACTAGATGACCTCCAAGGTCCCTTCCAACTTATTATTATTATTATTATTATTATTGTTGTTGTTGTTGTTGTTGTTGTTGTTGTTGCAAACCCAGCTTTCTCCCACTCATTTGTGCCAGCAAATTCCTTTGGTCAAAAGCTGCAATGTTGAGGTCTGTATCGCGGAAGTTAAAATGCTATAACTTTGCCCCTGTTTGAGTTCTGGTGTCAAATACGTTCTATTAATTCTTTTGCACAAAGTCTGGCCTATTTGTCCCATGCTGAATCCAGAGGGGCACTGCCACAGATAGTGGCATACATCACATTAGAAGAAGAGCCTGTAATGGTGTCTCTGTGAATGAAGTTGATAAAGTCTGTGATGGTACTGTTGGGGTAGATGGGGGGTAGAGGCAAAATAGACATCTAGGCTATTTTAACCTACGGTAGTTTTCACGTTGGTATCAATGTTTCTTGTTATTCATCAGAATCTGCTTCAAGTTTGATGACTGTATGCATGTATAAGCCAGCCACCATATGCTTGGGAAAATACAGTGTCAATGTTCAATATGGGCTGCGACTTACTAAAGATGCATTGAAGTGACTTGAACTATAATGTTTGGTTCGAATTGACGAGGACTCAGAGTGGTTAACACTGAACGAGTTTATTGAATACACAAAATCAACTGTCAACTGTCAAATGTTGCAACCCTTTTATAGAGGAAGCGTTTGAACTGTAGCCAATACAAGCAGTCTATTTTCCCGCTCCTTGGTTGTGGCGTCCAATGATTGCACCTTATTTCCCCGCTTTAAACCTTGCAAAGCTGCACTGTGTTTGCAATCTCTTTCATGGCTTATTGCTAACTATTTACATACACAACACCCCTTACCCCCCAGTTGGCGTCATTTCTTTACAAAATCCATTAGGTATTTTGGTGGCCTATGTATTCTGGACGGGTATCTGTTACTTTGGCTATTAGGGACCCTTCTTCCTGGTTGACTGCTTGGCTGCTGGTTACTATGCTGGTTACTACTAGACCTGGGCTCAGGGTTACTGGCTTCAGATGTACTGCCTTGTGTATTAGGTTGTGTTTGGGATTCAGTGGTCACTGGCCTACTTCGCAGGGGTATTTCCCAATCAATTGGACTGAATTGTTGTTGTTGGGCCTCAGGGAAAGTGTCATCTTGCCCAACCTCTACACCACTTTCTGGCCTAATGTTGTCTGTACTGTTTCCCCTTACTGAGCTTTGTTCCCCCTCAGCCGGCACACACCCCCTAGATCTTTTCCTCAGCTGGTCTATGTGTCTTTTACAGCTCCTATTCCCTTCCCCCTCAATGATGTATGATAGGGGACCTAAGATTTCAGTTACCACCCCTGGAATCCATTTGTCCCCTTGGGCGTAGTTCCTGGCCCAAATCAAGTCCCCCACTTCAAATGTTCTGTTAGGAATGTCCAATTCAATGTTTGGTTGGAGTCTGTCGGGGTGTAGTCTGTCCAACTTGGTCAAAATTTTCCTGCCCCACCTCATTTCAGCTGGACTTTTCCCTGTAGCCGAACAAGGGGTTGTGTGCTGAGCCAACAAGAACTCAGCTAGTCTCTGATGCCAGTCACCTCGAATGATTCTTTTAAGCACGTCCTTCGTGGTCCTCACGTTCCTTTCAGCCAATCCGTTGGTGGAGGGATGGAAGGGTGCAGAAGTCTTATGCTTAATCGAGTTGGCCTTGAGGAAATCCTGAAATTCAATAGATGTGAATTGTGGCCCGTTATCAGACACTATTAAATCCGGCAACCCATGAGTGGCAAAGAGGCCCCTTAATGCCTGTATTGTTCTGCCTGCCGTTACTGAACTGACCGGTACTACTTCTAGCCATCTAGAGTAGCTGTCGACCACTACAAGGAACGTTAACCCCTGGAAAGGTCCAGCGAAGTCAATATGAATCCTGGACCAAGGATTCCTAGCTAGCTCCCATTTATGTGTGCGGATGTGTTGTTGTTCAGGCCTGGAACGTTGGCACAGATGGCAATTGGCAACGCATTCCTCAATGTCGTGGTCCAATCCTGGCCACCACAAGTGACTCCTAGCCAGGGCCTTCATCCTTACTATTCCGGGGTGTCCCTCATGTAATTCAAATAGAATAGCTGATTTGTGAATTTCTGGAATTACTACACGAGTTCCCCAGAGTAAGCAACCCATATGAACTGATAATTCATCTTTCCTTCTGAAAAATGGACTGTATTTTACGTCCGGATTGGCGTTGGGCCAACCGCTCATGACCCAGGCCATTATTCTCCTTAAGATGAGGTCCTTATTGGTTGCCTCAGCTATGTCTTTAGCAGTTAGGGGCAGATCAGGAATATCTTGTAGGGACATTACTTGTCCCACTGGGGCAGGGTCCTCCTCTGTTGTGCTAAGGGGCAATCTGCTCAGAGCGTCTGCATGACCCATGTCCTTACCTGGTCGGTATTGGAGGGAAAATGAATATGCTGAGAGGAAAATGGACCATCTCAGCATCCTGGGAGACATAATTTGGGGAGTCTGTTTATCTGTGGTAAACAGTCCCAGCAGGGGTTTGTGGTCTGTCAGTATTGTAAAGTTCCTGCCATACAGGTAGTCGTGGAACTTTTTAACTCCTGCCACTATGGCTAGAGCTTCCCGGTCTATTTGAGCATAGTTCCGCTCTGCCTTGGTTAGTGTGCGGGAGTAGTAAGCAATGGGTCTTTGCATTCCCTGGGCGTCTAAATGGCTGATTACTGCCCCAACGCCATAAGGCGAAGCATCGCATGCCAGGTAGATTGGTCTGTTTTCTATGAAGTGGGTTACAGTTGAGCTACTGGAAAGGATGTCTTTTAAGGTCTGGAAACTCGCTTTGTGCTTGTCTTGCCAATGCCAAGGGGTCTTCTTATCTAAAAGCCTGTGCAGTGGTTCTGCAATGGCAGCCTTATGTGGCACAAAAGTGTGATAAAAATTTACCAAGCCAAGGAAGGCCTGTAGCTCCGCCTTGTTCCTTGGTTCAGGAGCCCCTTTTATTGCTTTAATTTTTTCAGGGGTAGGGTGGACTCCGCTTTTGTCAATCCTGAACCCCAAAAAATCAGTGGATTTAACCCCTATGCTACATTTTTCCTTTTTTAATTTTAATCCAGCCTTTCTAAATCTACCCAGTACCTGTTCCAGCCGCTCTACTAACATTCCTTCATCTTTTCCAGCTATTAGGACATCATCAAAGTAAGGGCATACTCCAGGTATGCCCTTTAAGGTCCTCTCCATCACTTCTTGGAAGATGCCTGGAGCAGCTGCAATTCCAAATTGCAGTCTGTGGACTCGGAACGCCCCCTTGTGGGTAACAATTGTCTGTGCCTCTGCAGCCTCTTTGGAAACAGTCAACTGTAAGTACGCATGCGCCAAGTCGAGCTTGGCGAAGATGGCGGCGTCCTGGATCGTGGCGAGGACCTGCTTCACCGTCGGGACCAGGTAAGCATGCTTTTTCATTCCAATGTTGAGGGTCGCTTTGTAGTCGGCGCAGATCCTCACATCCCCATTGGGTTTGAGGGGTGTGACGATCGGCGTCTCCCACAAACCGCCCTCAACGGGTTCTAAAACTCCGAGGC
Source organism: Vipera ursinii (assembly GCF_947247035.1). Taxonomy (NCBI): domain Eukaryota; kingdom Metazoa; phylum Chordata; class Lepidosauria; order Squamata; family Viperidae; genus Vipera; species Vipera ursinii. The sequence continues at coordinate 144,751,566 of NC_139516.1, read as the reverse complement.
CTACAAGCCGGTCGAGCTCGGCCTCGATTTTTTCTTTTAAGGCAAAAGGTACCCTCCGGGCCTTTAGCCTGATTGGATTTACTGAGGGGTCTAGGTTAAAATTAATGGGGGGCCCTTTGTACTTGCCTAGAGATCCATCGAATACGTCTGCAAATTCTTTGCAGACGGATTCGAGGGTCTTATTTCTGATCACTGAATTTATTCCCCCTATCCAAATTCCCAGGGCAGGAAACCAATTAAGCCCTATTAAGCTGGTCCTATTCCCCTCCGTAACTATCAAATCTAAGACCCCCTTAAACCCCTTAAAGTTTACTCTAAGGCTGGTCTTTCCTTTTACGATTATTGGACTTTTTTGGAAGTCCATTAATTGAATATTTGTTGGACTAAGTGGAATTCTTTTTCCACTTAGTTGTTCGATTTTCTCAAGGGTTTCAGTGGAAATTATCGACACTGAAGCCCCTGAGTCGATTTCCATTCTGCAAGGGACCCCTTGCAGAAGGACTGTGATTTTTAATTTTCCGTCCGGAAAATTGTGCCCCCTTCCCCGCCTTCTCCGATTGACTCGGGCCACCTCCCTTAGGGTTGGAAATTTCACCCGGGATCTAGGGGTCTCCTTGCCACTAGCATTGGGGGTTACCTTACCCTCTGGCCACACATCGACTTCGTTCAGACGGGAGTCCCGGACGCGGTTTCTGCAGATGGCCTGGATGTGGCCGGTCTTGCCACAAGCCCTGCACTTGGCGGTGCGGAATCGGCAGGAAGCGCGGGGATGGTTGCCGCCACAGCTGCCACATCGGTTCTGGGTGTTGATGTCGCGCGGTCTGGTTGCGGTGTCCCGCCACGGTCGTTGTGCCCCGGTCGGTGGTCTTTGCGGTGTTGCAGTTTGTTGCCGGCGGCCAGGTTCCGGCCCCTCGCTTCTGAGTTGTCTTGGTGCCATCTTCCCGAATCGCCTGGAGACTTCGGCGATCTGTTCCTCCCACTGCTGGTCCACCTCCCCGCAGTCCACATAGCCCTCTTGGTTAATTTCGGGTGCTGCCGCCATGCTACTGCGGGGGGGGTCGCGATACCCGGTTGACTCATACGTTAGGAGTTCGTCGAGCACTTCCTGTAAATCGCCGGTAGGTTTGGCGATTATTCTATTTTGTAATTGTTCATCACGTAAGCCCAGCACGACTCTGTCCCGAATTCTAATTTCTAAATTATCGTATTTGCAACGTACTGCGGCTTCCCTGACGGCAGCGACGAATTTCTGTATGGACTCCCCCGGTCTCTGATTTCTCTTCTCGAAGATGCGCCGCCAAAAGAGTTCGGACCTTCGGGGAGTAAAGTGAACCTTTAGTTTTGCGAGGAGGTCGGCATAGGGCACGCTGGAGACTGGTTGTGGCTGGCACAGCCCGACAGCAACTCTGTAGACCGGTGTGCCGCAAATTGTCAAAAGTGCCGCCGCTTTTTTCCGGTCGTCAGTGATTCCGTTCACTAACAGGAATCCTTCAACTTGACCGATGTATTCTTCCCAATCTTCGGGGAAGTTAGGGTCAAATTCCTTCAGTGACCCGATTTGCGCCATTCGGAGAATTTTTTTCCTATTCTGCCGCGGCCGCTCGGTTGACTGTGACTCGCTCGGAATTTGCCGCCTTCACGACAATTCTTCCTAATCTCTGGTCTTCTGTCAATCCCACCTTCGTCGCCAGTTGTTTGGTTCGAATTGACGAGGACTCAGAGTGGTTAACACTGAACGAGTTTATTGAATACACAAAATCAACTGTCAACTGTCAAATGTTGCAACCCTTTTATAGAGGAAGCGTTTGAACTGTAGCCAATACAAGCAGTCTATTTTCCCGCTCCTTGGTTGTGGCGTCCAATGATTGCACCTTATTTCCCCGCTTTAAACCTTGCAAAGCTGCACTGTGTTTGCAATCTCTTTCATGGCTTATTGCTAACTATTTACATACACAACATATAAATTGTAGGAGATAACCAAGGGTTTTCTGTTATCCTGTATCCAGTCGATACCACTAATTACTCTCCCTCTCCCTCCCCCCCCCCTCTCTCTCTCTCTCTCTCTCTTTCTCTCTCTCTCTCTCTCTCGCAATACTTTACACTTTTGCATAGAGGCACTGATGTTGGAGATACCTATTTTCATATCTCACTCTGCAATCACTGTAATAAAAAAATTACAGCAGTTGTAAAGACTTCTCTGTGGCCTCAATTCCTTTTTCTCTCTGTTGCATACAAAATAGTTAAAGCAGCTACTCACATCATTTAAGAAGCTCACAATATTTGCCTACAGAAAGCCACTGGTAAGAAAATAAACAACTTTTTTTTTAAAAAAACCCACTGAACTTCCTGTAGCAAGTGGTTTTCAGACTTTGTTTATAATGTGAACAGGTAAATAGGGGTGACAGGTTCATTGCTAAGGATTTTTTTTATTTTGGAAGAAATCTCCCTTTGAGGAAAAAAACCCTTACTTGCTTGCTTACTTACTTACTTAATCCCTCCCTCCCTCCCCACCCTACCATAGGAGGAATACTCAAGCATTCTTCAAAAAAAATTGTTTTTGTTCCATATGGCAACATGCCTCATCAGTTTTCTAGAACCTGAATATTTGTTCTCTTTAAACTAGAGCCAGTATTGTGTCAGTACATTAATTAATAGTGAAATTCTACTGAAACAGAGAAGCCGCCTGTCACTTTGCTACTCTACTGACAAGAATATGAGATATCTAAACTACAAGCTGAGACGCATGTCTGGGATCCTGAAGACACATGTCTTAGACTACCATTTTTCACTCACCATCTGCCATCTAGTTAATTAATTTGCAATGCTGCATCCTTTTAAAGACTTCAGAGACAGTGAAGCCAAAAAGACAAATTTAAGATGCTAGCAGAATGTTTGTACTCCAAACAGTTTGTTGCTGTGGTGACATTGATAATATCCAGTGCAATATTGTTGTGTCTTTCATTTCTATCTGTTTTCCTTGAAAGTCCAAGTTCTTGAGCAAAACTTGCACTATTCCACACATGATTCTAATGTCTAGATATTTTGCAACCCGACTTTGGTCCTTAGATAGGTTAGCTTTTGCCATGATGTCTTCTTGGTGGAGTGTTTTCTTATCACTCTACTACCCCTCTGAAAATTATCATGGTTTAGTGCAAACAGCAAATCTTCTGGGGTAAAGGAGATAAGAGATATAGAGGATTCAGGAGGGAAGGTTGCAAATATTTTTTGATGGAATTGAGGAAGTTCCTCCTCGCTTTTCAACTGCAGCTGCTATACAAGCTCAGATGAAATGGGGGACGATTTTGCAGATAAGTGAAAAGAGTAATATTTGGTCATTTTGGAAGATGGCCTAAGCCAAGGGTCTTCAAACCTGGCCCTTTTATGACTTGTGGACTTCAACTGCCAGAATTCCTCAGCCAGCATGCCTGGCTGAGGAGTTCTGGGAGTTGAAGTCCACAAGTCATAAAAGGGCCAGGTTTGAAGATCCCTGGCCTAAGCTATCATAGGCTGGTTCCTTCATCAGTTTTTGGCCAGCAAACAATCCAACATTCGTTATCAACTCAAGTGGTTGGAATGCAGCCCTTTGCACATTAGGAATGCAACCTCCTAATTTTAATCCAATTACATTTCTCTCTACATTAGCAAAGCTTGAATGAACTGTTTATCTAGAAAGCCTCAGTGCTTGGCAGAGAGGGATCCCCATTTTCTTAACACCCAAGCAGCCACTTCATACAAATTGCTTCTGGCATGATATAAGTTCTCAGTGGAAACCACGCTGATTGAACAAATTCAGCTTAAGGGCCACTGCCCTTCTTTCTGAGGCAGCAGGCAGAAAAGCATAGCATGCTTGCTACCTGGGCTTGAAGGCCAACGCATTCTAGTCTTATCTCTTGGCTCACCACACAAGACTTGTTAACATGCAACTATCCATCCCTTGATCACAGCCCAGTCATTTCTTTCTTATACATCTCAAAACTTTTGTTACTCTTCTATAAGCAACAGATTGTAGAATGGTAAGAAGTGCTTGAGGGAGATCTCTGAGTGGTTCCACACCTGCATGTGTCGATTGGCACTAGATACAAGTGAATCAAGAGCCTTCATCAATGAGTCAGACACCCAGCCTGAGGCCAGCATTCCACAACTCCTTCAACAATTGGCCTTGTACAAAATTGTAAATCATTTCGAACAGCAATTTGTCATTTATTTCTGGCATTTATATTTATACTCCACTTTTTTTTCTGAGCCCTGGAAATGACACGCCCGAGAGTTTTTACTTGCACAACAACTTTGTCAGCAAGGATGGCCTGAGACTGACTGGTTCAAAGTCACCCATTTAAATCCTTAGTCAGGGTGGGAGTTAAACGTGGACACACACACCCCGGTCCAAATCCACTATGATAAATCTGCAGTCCTATGAAAACCATCAGGACGACCTCCATTGATCTTTCTTCTTCATGAACATTAGGACAGCACAGTAAGAGTAATTTCATTTTTATTAAGGTGTTGGGAACTGGTGGAAATAATTTATGTGTCATGTAACCTGAATGATGATTCCCTGGAATATAGAGGCTGTGATCTAGTGGGCATATTGGTTCCTGAGCTTGTAAATAGTGTGATTTTTAAGCTTTACATTATCAATCATTCTTGCTAGTTTTTCCCTGCCAGGTATTACCCCTTTTCCCACACTAGAAAACCTGTGTCTGAAGTAAAAAAAAATTAAAAGAACCAGAATGTTCCTATTTGACCATCAATAATTCATGTCATTATGTACTTTTCTTGGAATGTTTGGAACTATTTTTTTTTTAAAAAAAGATATTCCATAATGACAAAGAAGTGAGTTTCTACCCTTTGTGAAAAAGAAGAGCTGATTCTAAAAACATACACATTGCATTTTTGTTTTGCTTTGTTTTGTTTTGTGGCTCAGAAGGCCTCCCCAGCTCACTGATTACAGTAGATAAAAAGTAAACATTTCATATAAAAATCCATAATGTTTGGCAGAAAGGAAGGGCTTTTTTTTTTCCTGAGCACCATTCCCAACTTTAGTCTATACATCAAAGCAGAGACGGCAATCAATAATAACATTTGCTTTTGCTAAAAAGGCAGGCCTAGGTCATTGCTGAATCTAGACTGTATAAATCTGACTGATTGTGACAGACAGCGCTAAGTAATTGTTATAATCACTCTGGTAGACAGTGTACCTTGGCAATGCAAAAGGAAGATGCAGTAAATGGCATCAGAGGATAGCCAACCCTTTAACCTGACATCTTTGACAGCAGTGATTTGATTTTAATGGGACGGTTATTCAGAGCCATTGCTGTTCCAACAGAGGAAAGAAAGATGAGCACAAACCCAGCAAGTCTCTTTCTATGTTTGCCAAAGATAAGGGCCTCATTAGAGCATACAGAAAGGCTTAGTTGCAGGTTGACTTGTTGTGGCCATTGGTTGGTGGAAAGGGCGATATTAGCAAAGAGCACAGAAAGCGCATCAGAGAGAATTGATTTGCAGCCTTCATGGCGGCAGAGAGAAGCATCCATTAGGATGGTGTATTTTCAAAACTTTCACATCAGCAAAGCAATGCATTCAACTGAAACGAGACCCGGTCAAACTTACTTAAAGCAAACTATGGCAGCCACGGTCTTTCCAAAGTGCATTTTGCCCTGGGGCTAACTCCTTTTGCAAACAAACACAATGGAAAATGGAAGCCTTCATCGTTGCCCTCATTTGATACGTCTCTTTCTTTCATTCCACTTCCTCCTGCATGTTAACATGCAGGCCTCAGATAGAATCATTTTTATAAAAAAAAACTTTCCTCTCTGGAAAACTAAAATTTGGAACTGGCATCATTCTGTTACTTCCAGCCCTGAAATCCCCATGTACTCTACTAAAAGAGGAGCATTGATCATATATATATATATATATATATATATATATATATATATATATATATATATATATATATATATATATATATATATATATATATATATATATATATATATATATATCCTTTCAAATGCCTAAAGCAGGAACCTTGGCAACTTTAAAACTTGGCAACTTTAAAGCCTGTGGACTTCAACTTCCAGAATTCATCAGCCAGCTTAAAGTTTGGAGATGCCTGGCCTAAAAGAAAGCTCCAATTTGTGAGGCAAACTCCACTTTCAAAGGTTGGGATGGTTCTAGAGCAGAAACAAATAAAAGCATCTGTAGTTTTTGTGTGTTCTATGGAAAGTGATGGGATATTAGTTCATTGGTCAAGACACAGCTGCTTAGCAGATAGGCTTATGACATGGGAACTTACTGATCATTTACTTGGTGTAGAAAGCAGGTTGTTCAATGCATTTTGTGTCAGAATTGACATCCTGGCGTTGTTACCAAAGAAGGTTCTTCCTTTTAGTCTTGTTAGGATTTTACCTGAATGGGGTTTGTCACAACGATCTGATCTGTAATTAGGTCTTGCCCTCTCAGCAGAACTGGCTAGCCATTGCCAGCAATAGACATTGTTCTCCAACAGTCCTCCACTCAGCCTTAAGGCAACCCCCGCCATGTTTTTTTTTCTCTCCTCCAAAAGTACACTCTCCACACTGTGTTGGTACACGTGTTCCTGTCCACTTGGCCTGGAGTGTTTCAGTTTCCTGCAGTTTAACCTCAACAGTTTTGAGGCTAACTTTGTAAAGAAACCGTGGCCCTTTACCTGAACCAATGCTGATCAGTATAGATCCTATACTTTCCCGTACTAGAACTAAGGAAATTGTGAGGTAGTTAAAATATTTGCTGACCAGAATGAAGAATATCATCTTACAACCTGGCAGAAATATTTTAGATTTCTTTTTAATCACAATCTTTTTGGAGTAGATTGCTTTCTCTTCTGTTTTTTAAGTAGCTCAGAAGTCTACTATTTCTATTTATTTATTTATTTAAGTAACTCAGAATTCTACTATTTCACCGTTTCTCCCGTAACCTGAAGAAGGTTTCACACAGAGACACACACAGCTCCTAATTAGCCCAAACAAACCTCTCTAGGCTATCTCTCAGCAGTTCTTTAAAGAATTAGCATCCTTAGGTTGGACCATTCAGCTAAGCTCTGCAGCTGCAGTGAAATTCCAAAAAAAGTCAGACTTACTTTGAAAGTTCCTGCAGAGTGTTTTGGAAATGGGCAGTGAACTCCAAAGCATCTTTGTGCTTTGAATCCAAAAGATTGATCATCCTCTTGCGTAAGAGCCCTTGTACTTTGTTGCCTGGGTTCAGAGATCAGTAGGAACAATGGCAACTATGGGTGTCTTTAAATTGTTTTTGAGGGATTGGAAATTGTGCCAGTATGGAAGTACCCAGGTCCGATCCACCAAAGTCCCAAAATGGGAAGTCCAGATTCTATTAGACGGTCCAGTTACTGTAAGCTTTTGCAAGGAGGATACAGCTCATTCAGACATAAGGCCTTACCTCACTCACATTACGTCTACCCCAAATTGTGCAAATTGTCTTAATCTCATCTGGAAGGTTATATTCCTGACCTGCAGCACAAAATGTTGCTCCAAACCAGAGATGATGAAAGCACTACCTCTGAAGAACAGTACATCCAACCCACACTACAAAGAATACAGTTTTACAAATATATGTAAAAGAAATCATTAAAACTCAGATCATACTATAGACCAGGGGCCTTCAAACTTGGCTCTTTTATGACTTGTGGACTTCAACTCCCAGAATTCCTCAGCCAGCATGCCTGGCTGAGGAATTCTGGGAGTTGAAGTCCACAAGTCATAAAAGGGCCAAGTTTGAAGACCCCTGCTTTAGACTATGTATGGATAGTTTTAATGTTTTTTTGTTCCTGCATCTATCATCCCAATTCTGAAAGCCTGAATTACTGGAGCCAGTTCCAGTATTGGAGCCATTTTCCTCAAGGATGAAAAAACCAGTGTGAATATAGTTAATGATAGGAAAAAAAGGCATTTATCTTTTCCTTTCTTCTCCTGGACCATGCTCAAAGATTAAATTTGGAAATAGTTTTACTCTTCTTAGAAAAGCTGCTGCTTGAGCTGGCTCGGGAAGTTTTCAGAGATTTGGAAGGCATAAAAACCTGCTGCACTTCCTTTTAAAATATCAGATTTCTTGCTAATGACAGTAACAACTGATTGGCTAAAATTGTCATTCAGGAAGCTGATTGGAAAAAACATGACTTTTATTTACTTATTTAGTTGTTCATAAATCTTAATTTCAACTTATTTAACATATGTTTGTTAATGTTTCTTGATATTAAAATGATCCTTATTGTGATTTTGGCAAATCAAAATAACCATAATGCTACCGTAGATGAAAGTTCAAACAGAGCCTGTCTAATCTTCCAAGAAACTATGATTCTTTGTTTATTCTCCAGATCTTGAAGATCTACTGGAACCAAGTCAAAGCAGGACAAGAATGTGTTATATTACCATTGAGTTTAGTCTGTCTGCTTGAACATTTAAATCAGAAATACAGTCTGAGAAGCAGAAAAATTTGCATTCCTCAATTTGCTATGACAGACATGTCAAACGCAAGGCCCGGGGGCCGGATGCGGCCTGCAAAGTGGTTTCATGTGGCCCGCGAAGCCATCCTGGAAACAGTGAGGGAACGGTCCCCACTGCCTTGGCCCTGGCCCAGAGACCCTCCTTCTGCCAGAGACCCTCAGATCTGTCCCACTCCTGCCCAGGCCCCCATAGGCACCCTTGATGCAAATGATGTAGAGCTGGCCACGCCCACCCAGTAGGCCATACGCACTCTAGCCACGCCCACCCAGTAGGCCAAGCCCACCCAGGCCACACCCACCCAGCCCCCCTGAGGGGAACCACAATGCTGATGCGGCCCTCAATGAAATTGAGTTTGACACCCCTGTGCTATGATGTCTCAAGAAAATAGAAGGAAAAGTTTCCTGGCGAAAGGAGAAACCACCCTAACAATCAGGGATATTGATCAATCAGGAAAGAGGAAACTGTGATGCTAGAAAAATTTACAGCCCCTAAATATTCATGTGTAAAGTCTAATCTAATCTGCAGTGAAGTATATATGGATATTTGCACAGATGTAATCAAAGAAAAAAATGCAAGCTAGTTAATAAAAACTGCTTCAGCACTTCCATAGAACTAAAAAAAAATCCATCTAGCTATTTTGTCTATCAACTCTGAATAGGAAATAGGGAAAATACTCATGATTTTCAATTGAGATAAGCAATGTGATTAATCAAATATCAAAAGGATCATTACTTTGGAAGATTAAAAAAATATATCAGAGACAAATATTTATCAGGACCAAGTAAATGGCTACAAAATAATCTGTAAGCTTAGTAGGGCTGCTTTTCTGGCTTGTGATATATGAGAACCATTTCCTGATAATGTTAGGCTTTGTGCAGCTAGCTTAGGATGGTAGGCTATGGAAAGAGGAAATGAGAAGGCTGAAAAAGTAGAACAATATAAACAACTCCCCAAAGACACAGATTTTCTCAAAAATCTGAGAAATGACACATGGAAATGATATGGAGATGAAGAACGAAGATAATTGAAGAGAACTTGCAACTAGGGTAAAAATCGCATCTCAGACCAAAGCTTGTAGCTTTCCCTAATTTGTTATCCCCTAGTTTCCTCCAGAAGTTCTGGACTGCAACACCATCATTATAATTATAACCCCAAAAGCATCAGATCGGAGATGATCCTAAAGCCAAAGTGCGCAACCTAAACTTCTCAGCTTGTATGCAACTTTCCCCAAAATTTCAAGGCCTCCCTAAAGACTTCCTAACATTGTTTTCAAAGTATAGTTTATATGAGAGTGAAAGAGAAATTATTTAATACATGGCTAGAGAATAACTTTAAATCTATTATATTCTAATTGAGTTTAAAAGTAGAATAGAATAGAATAGAATAGAATAGAATAGAATAGAATAGAATAGAATAGAATAGAATAGAATAGAATAGAATAGAATAGAATAGAATAGAATAGAATAGAATAGAATAGAATAGAATAGAATAGAATAGAATAGGATGGGATGGGATGGGATGGGATGGGATGGGATGGGATGGGATGGGATGGGATGGGATGGGATGGGATGGGATGGGATGGGATGGGATGGGATGGGATGGGATGGGATAGGATAGGACAGAACTGGAAGGGACTTGGAGGTCTTCTACTCCAGCCCCCTTCTCAAACAGGAGAACCAATACCATCTTAGACAATTGACTGTCTGGCCTCTTTTTAAAAACCTTCAGTGAGGGAGCGCCCACGACTTCTGGAGGCAAGCTGTTCCACTGATTAATTGTCCTCACTGTCAGGAAGTTTCTCCTTAATTCCAAGTTCCAAGTAAATGAAAGGAAGATCAATTTTTGTTCTTGAAACCCCACATATTTATTTTTTGAATACAGGCAGTCCTTGACTTATGACCACAATTGAGACCAACATTTCTATTTATAAGCGAAACATTTATTAAGTGAGTTTGCCCCATTTTATGACCCTTCTTTCCACAGTTGCTAAGTGAATCACTGTAGTTGTTAAATTAGTCAAACTGTTGCTAAGTGAAACTGGCTTCCTCATTGTCTGAAGGTCGCAAAAGGGGATCACGTGACCCCCGAGAAACTGTAACTGTCATAAATATGAATCAACTGCCAAGCAACTGAATTTTGATCACATGACCACGGGGATGCTACAACTGTCATAAATGTGAAAAACAGTCCTAAGTCATTTTTTTCAGTATCATTGTAAGTTTGAACAGTCACTAAACAAAGTGTTGCAAGGCGAGGACTACCTGTACAGCCTTAGCATGCTTTTTTTGACATTTTATTAAGATGTAAAGTAAAATACAAAATACAAAGCAAATAGTAGGACCCAATGGGGAGGAAAAAGGGAGAAGAAAGGAAGGGAAAGGGAGGGGAAAAAAGAGATTGACTTCTGACTTCCCCTGTTGTAGTAAAATAAAGCATTAACATCAAGCCTCAACTTTTTACTTTTTCACAATAGTAAAAACTAGCCATTTCTGTAACAACAAATCAGTCTAATAAGTGAAACCCAAAATCAAAGTTTCATTCTTTTCCACCTCAAGCACAAAGTCCAGAAGCGGTCTCCGTGTAGAAATGAAGGTACTTATATTCTTTTCTTTAATCAAAACAGTCAGCCTTAGCATGCTATTGAGGCCAATACATTCCTCAGATATGAACCAATTTACTCGGCCCTATTTTAAAGACAGGAGACGTTTGCAATATTAGTAGAAATGTAGTAGGCAAGAGTGGAAATCTGAAGAATTAGGGACCATGGAATTTAAAGCCTCGGAGAAATGATACTGATAGGCCTTAAGCCCAAAACCAAATTAAAAAATTCTGTCAGTCTGCACTGAGGAAATGCGCAAAAAAAAGGGAAAAATTCAGAAATACCCATAATGGAGGAATGGATTATGATGCTAGAATTAGCAGAAATGGCAAAACTGGCCTGTTTGATCAGAACCAAGACTATAAGTACTTTTTATTAAAGACTGGAATAAAAATGATTTAGTAGGGAACTAGGTAATTTTAAACAGGGAGGTGTGAAGATTTGTTTGCTTGTACAGACCTCTCACATCCTGGACATAACCTGTTTCACCTTCTTCCCTCAAGACTACGATATAGGGCAGACATGTCAAACACAAGGCCCGGGGGCCGGATCCGGCCCGCAAAGTGGTTTCATGTGGCCTGCAAAGCCATCCTGGAAACAGTGAGGGAACGGCCCCCACTGCCTTGGCCCTGGCCCAGAGACCCTCAGATCTGTCCCACTCCTGCCCAGGCCCCCATAGGCACCCTTGATGCGAATGATGTAGAGTTGGCCATGCCCACCCAGTAGGCTATACGCACTCTAGCCATGCCCACCCAGTAGACCACACCCACCCTGGCCATATCCACCCGGCCTCCTGAGGGCAACCGCAATGCTGATGCGGCCCTCAATGAAATTGAGTTTGACACCCCTGATATAGGGCATTGTACACCAGAGCAACTAGACATAAGGACAGCATTTTCCCCCCACGCCGTCACTCTGCTGAACAACTAATTCCTACAACACTGTCAAACTACTTAGTAAAGCTGTATTATTATTATTCTTTTTAATTGTAGGGATTTACCTGCCTTGAAACGCTGCGCTTGAATCTGATTAGCGCTGCTTCTACAAGTGTAACACTCGGCAGGAAAAAATCAATCTTGCTTCCATAATGAAGGAAAACAAGTCATTTTCCAAAAGAAATATGATTATGCATTCACAGTTTGGGTAGAAGGAACAGAAGGCAAAGTAATACAGAGTGGTTTTGCTCAGAGGGACTCTCTGCTAGCTGAGACCAGCATAACAAGATTCAATTCTAGTTTAATGTGGCTGCAGCTCAAATCCCATTGGAGAGTTTGTTTGGCAATCTGACAAAGTTATCTCAAGAAAAATAGATTAAAAAACATAAACTTGACTTGGGTAACTGCATTTTCTCCTCAGCACATGGAGTTCCTTCTTCTTTTTCTTTTTTGTTTGCCTCAGGGCCCTTTTAGCCCTCAGCCCCCAAAGTATTACCACTTGGTGCTTCTGCATAAACCAGGACATCTTAGCCACCTTTTGCTCAAAGATAAAAAAAAAGCCAGCGCCATGATTTTAAGGTGAAGAAGATTCCTTTTAGATACAAACTAGTATAGAAATTAAAACATTATGAAACTGCTTGCTTGCCAAGGGATCTGCATTTATGTCCTTTAATCAACTTGTCTTATGCTGAACCCTTAGAATAATTTTAAGTGATAATTATCAAATATTATAGAAGAATTTTCACTCGAACGTCAAAAAACTATGTAGAATCACGTATTACCCTATGTTATGTAGAGGCATCTAAAATGACATGCTAGTTTTGGGACAAACTTAAAATATATGAAATGAAATGCCTTCTAGACATTTTGGACAGACACTCGCACAATTCCTGATTATTACTTACTCAAAGTTTGGATTTTACTTATGGACTTTTCATGGGTCAGCATGTCTTTCCCACCTGGTGCTCTGTAATGTTATTGGGATTATAATTTCTGGGATCCCTGTACCATAACCACGGCCTTTGGCTGTGCTTACTAGGTAGAAATTGAAATTCCCATGCAATTGGAAAATTCTAGATTGGGCAGGGCTCTCTGGAACCATTGTCCTCAATTGTTAATTTAGCCAATAATAGAAATGGTCAAAGCATATAACCAAAAAAGATGCCACCGAGTGTTGGGTCATTTCCAGGACTAGACGAGCGCCAGGCACAAACTCATTACCTGTACTTCCTCATGACTGCAGCGTGGTTACCATCCACTCCAAATCAACTTCACTGCTTTCCAAGGTTTCTCAGTAAGCTGCAATGGGCCTTCGAGAGTGCATACGTTGTGCTTTCAAACCGCTAAGTCTCCTAAAGAACCCACGATGCTCATGTTCATGCTTATTACTTGTGAGGTAATGAAACTGTTTAAATCCATCTGCACTATTTTTAGACATGTCTGACCTTGTGCTCAATGTGTCCCTTGCTTTAAAATCAGATCTAAGTATTATGTTGATTTTTGATGTTATAATAAATTAAGGATCCATTTTCCAATTGTAGACTGTAAGCATGTAAGCACAGATTTGCCAACATAATGCTGGATCATGGTTCAAAATTGGGAAAGGAGTCCAGCAAGGCTGTATACTGTCACCCTGCCTGTTTAACTTATATGCAGAGCACATCATGAGAACGGCAGGGCTAGATGAATCAAAAGTTGGAATTAAGATTGCCAGAATAAATATCAAAAACCTAAGGTATGCAGATGATACCACTCTAATGGCAGAAACTGAAGAGGAACATTGTCCATGGGGTCACGATGGGTCGGACACTACTTCGCAACTAACAACAACAACAAAGCACAGATTCTTGTTACAAGGATAAATAGCAGCCTTGCTGTTGTCTTCTTGTACTTTTACAATAGAAAAAGGAATTGCAATAGTTTTGAGAGGATGTAGAATATGAAAGGGACAGCATAGTTTTTAATCCAGATTTTTACAATTTTTCATTACAATTGTATATACTTTTGACAACCATAGGATTTATTTCCAAATACTCCACCCTCGGACAGCAATTGAAATTCATCACTGGCCAACAAAGGATAAAGAACTCTATAGAAAGTCTTTATAAAATATATGGTATGTTTGCTAGAGAAAATGACTTGTCATCAATATTTGATACTGAGATAATGGGCTCCTTGTTTGATTTGTATTATGCATCAGGTTTGACCATGCCCAATGTTTTTCTTTGATTTGTTTTGAGTTTTTTTAAACAAGAATATATTTTCAAGCCAGTTTGCAAAAAAAAAAAGGAAAACAAACAATTTTAACTCCAGAGAGCTGCAGAGTAGTGGAAAAATGCAGGACCTAACCCAGCTCTATTCACATTGTCACTAGCAATCTATGCATGTTTCTTCTGAGTAAGTCTCATTGTGTCCAGTAAGGTTTGCATCAACTAAGTCTGCCCTGGATTTCAGCCTTTGTTGCATTATTTGTGCATGACATCATTTGAATGCAAATACTCAACAGCCACATGCATCCAGTTCAGTAGAAACCATGTATATACATCACTAGCTTTTTATGGATCAGCTGCATGTCCTCATCTTCCTTTCCGGATGGGAATAATTCATATGTATGCATAAACATTTTTTATCTAATCTTAAAGAAGGTGAATCACATGTGAGAGGGACCTAAGAAACCTCCACAAATGGAATCTACAGTGATCAATTCTGGATCCCTTGCCCCACTGACATGGGTTCATTTGAAGGTCTGAATGGCAGCTGCTCATGCCCATTAATGTGAAACTAGAGCAAAACTGATGTTCTCATTTGCAGTGCTGTAGCTTGCAGAAGGTCTGTTTTTCTATTAGTTTTATCTCTTGCATCAGGAAATCTCCCAGTTGGTCAGCACAGACTGCAACCGAACTATGGCTACTTCCACAAGAAGCTTTGCTTTGCTCCTATGTGGATGCAACATCTTCAGGTTCCTCCAATAGCATTCCAATGCAGCTCGGCCACTTTTCTTCTAACTCTGCTGTTGCAATTTGAGCCCCTGGAATTTCATGGCCAATCTCCGTATGCCAGCTCTATGGTTGGCTGGGAAGGTATTGAGACGCCATGGTGCCTGGGCAGTAGGCCTAATAGCTTTTCCTACCCAAGCCAACATTTTTTTGCCTGTTCTGAACAAGGGAGAGTACAACTCTGTCCAAAGGCCAATTTCTGGGTTCCCTCATTGACCAGCTGGAAGATACACAGATCAGTCCTGATGTGTTATGGGGCAGTCACGATCACCATCTACCATTAGGGAATAACAGAATAACAGAGTTGGAAGGGACCTTGGAGGTCTTCTAGTCCAACTCCTGCTCAGGCAGGACCATTTCAGATAAATGGTTGTCCAATGCCTTTTAAAAACCTCCAGTGTTAGAATACCCACAACTTCTGGAGACATATCCAAGTTGTTCCACTAATAGTTCTACATATCAGGAAATTTCTCCTTTGCCAGTTTCGATATCCCTGGCAAAAAGCTTATTTTCCCCTACCTATCGGAGCAGAAGGCCCCAGACTCTTTCCTCACCCAACCTCTGGATTAGGGGTCCCCAAACTCATCACCTCATTAACCCCTTCATGACATTTCAGATTGTTCATTGACTCTTCCCTCATTATTATATGAAAATAATGTAATGAATAGTACTTTAACTGATAATCTCAGGAATACTACTACTACTACTACTAACGATAATGGATAGTCCCATTCACCCATCACTTTGGAGAACTCTGCTCTGGATTCAAGTGAGACATGAGTCATTATCCACCCACCCACCCACCCACTCCCATCATTAAACACTTGACTCTTGACTCTTCAAAAAACAAATGAAATAAAAATGCTCTCATGCTATGCTGGCTGAATCAAAGCCAACAGGACCTTTTTAATAGAAGCCGGAGTAGCATCTTCTCTGCACAGTGGCTTTCCCCTACAATAATTGCTCTTTTGTTCTTGTTTAGATTTGTAGTTTCATTCATATAAACGAAGATATAAAGATATATTGTGGGGCAAATGCAAGCAACAGTTCTTGATGACTTTAGCCATTTTTATTTCTTTTCATGGAATGCTGGTGAAAGGATTTTCGTTACTCCAGGATCTACAACAGCTCAAGCAGACAGGACTTTGTGTCAGTCTCAATTTATGAATTCATGATTAATCAGCCATAAGGAGAGCTGATTGGCTTATGTATTTGCAGACCACTGATGCTAGGGAAAATGCTAGAAGGCTCCATTCAAACTAGTTTGTGAGGAATTGAGTGCAATCGGTTGGTAACAATGGAGTGAAAATGGCTTTGCGGATGGGCTCTAATCTACTTCCAAATTAGTTATTTTTCTTGGAACTGGTTTGGCAATTCTCACAACATCACATCTGTGTGACTGTTATTAAAAGTATTTCCAACATTATTTTCTACTGCAAAGAGTATATATTTTTCTTTAAAAGGCTGTCATATTCCCCTGTTCATTAAAACACGGAATATTTCCCAACATTTCATCAATCCTTCCGTGATGTTTTCTCACCCATTTCTCCAGGTTTCTTCATATCACTCCTCTACCCAGAGACCATCCACTCCATTTTTCTGTGGAATATTTAGCTAGCTGGCTGCTTTGTCTTATATTTACAGTATACAAATAGATGAGTTGTGGTGGGAAAGGGACAAATGTTTTTAGGAAAACCTTTCTTTTCTTTTCTTTTCCCCACATAGAGTGGGCTGTGAGCTTGGCTTTTTGTTTTTACTTTGTTTTGGTTTTTTTAAAAAAAACCAATACAACTACAGCTATAAAGCTGGAGGTAGTAGTGAATGGTCAGCTGGAACAATCATGAATTGATTAGCTTGGAGACTTTAAGTCTATCAAGTCACAAAATGGTTGTCATGATAGGGTGACTGGTCCTAAAACGAAACAAAAGTCAACGAGGCAAGAAGCCATGAAGACTCATGTCTACAAGTGCATTGGTGCCAATAACCTCCATTTTTCTGAGGGTTAACAAATACTGTACGGTCCATTCACATTACATTCTCAAATAAGTATTTGTTAAAAATACAGCCCCATTAAACTATCCAGGTGCAGAATGAAATTAAAAAGTCCCTATTAAAATGTTTAGATTTTTTTAAAAAACACTTTGTTCAGCTTAGTCATGACACAACGGGAAGAGGGACAAAAAGAGCAGCCATAAGATGATGCATGCCTGCGCCAAGGCCCATCCCAATGTTGCTGAAATACCATGATTGACAGGTGACTTCCCAATGGCTCATGATGTGCAGAAGACAGCTAAACTGAAAGAATCAACTAATTTTTTTACTTATCACTTATTATTTATATTGGACACACAATGTCAGGTTATGTAGAGTACTTTCAGAATAGGCAAGACAGGGATCAGCGGTGTAAACAGAAAATTCCATGCCAATATGGCATTCTGTCAACATCAGGGTGAAAAGTACTTATATTCTACAGTGAGGAAAATCCTCTGTCTTAATCTCACTCTATCACCCTCTTGTGCACCTTCTCTCCATTGAATTACAGGTACTCTCTGACTTACAATGTTTCATTTAGTGACCGTTCAGAGTTACAACACAACTTTAAAAAGTGACTTAAGACCATTTTTCACACTTACAACTGTTGCAGCATCCCCAGGGTCACATGATCAAAATGTAGACTGCTTGGTGACTGGTTCATATTTATGACCGTTGCAGTGTCCCGGGGTCATGTGATTCCCTTTTGTGACCTTCTGACAAGCACAGTCAATGGGGAAGCCAGATTAACTTCACAACCGTGTTACTAACTCAACAATTTAATGTTTCACTTAACAACAGTGGCAATAAAAGTCCTAAAAATGAGGCAAAACTCGCTTAATAAATGTTTCACTTAGCAACATAAATTTTGGGCTCAATTGTGGTCATAAGTACTGTACTGCCTTAGTTTTATAGAACATTCAATTATATGTCAAGGGTGGTTTAGGTTGAATTTTAAGATTCCATTATTTTGCTAGCTACAGTGATTACTATGGTCAAAATAATGTAGTGGCTACAGTATATAAACATAGCAATTAGGAAGGTAAGCTCTTTTTTTAAGATAGTAGAAATGTAAAACTGTTGCGATGACTTGTATGAATACTTAAATGTTAACTAACTAAGAAAATCTTAACAGGTAAACATGTTTTTGAACATTGTGGGGAAAACAAATTTAAATGAGAACTTTAAAAACAGGATCAATGGCAAGGTGATTAAGATGATTAATTAGAAAAGAAGCTTCATATTGATGTTATTTGTAGAAATAATAGTAAAATGCCTATATTCAATTGTTATCTACTAAAATACTAAGAAGTGTATTAATTTAAGGTTGATAAAAGAGAATATTATTGGAAGAAGAGAAATTCAAGGAAAGCTACTATGTGGAGTATGGAATTACAGAAACTAATTGTTATTGATTGTTTATAAACATAAACCCAGAAAACACATTGTTTACCAAATATTAATGGTGATTATGTTAAAAAAATAATAAAATATATTTAAAAAGGAAAGTAAGCTGTACAGTAAAAGTGTTAATGTAGGAGCTGGTTAGTATGTATCATATTGAGAACTCTATGATGGATTACCTTACGAACAGTTGGGATGAAAGTTAATGTCAAGAATAACATTGACTTTGATATTTATTGTTATGTTCATTACAGGTATTGTTGTTAATGTGATTTCATTGTCTAAGAGAGCACAGTGGAACTAGGATGATAAGGAGAGTAATTATTAGAGTTTTTTATACTAGTTAGACTAAGGTAATGTTGGATTTTATAGTCACAGTAGTTGTAGGAATGCAATAAATTTTAATGAAGGAGGGAGCTTGCTAGCCACAAATTTCAAATGAATAAGAAAATACATCATTGCGGCTATATACTGTATATCATTTGCACAATGACATCGTAAAGCAGATGACACGGGTGTGTCAAAAGCACAAATTACTACAGAAATATGATCTGTTGCATGCAAAGTCCATATTACTGAGTGCTAACTGAGGCTTTACTGGAGTTCCTTGTTTTAAGTACAAGTTGACTTCACTAACCAAGTAAACCTCTCCACTGCCAAATCCTTTCTTTTTTTTCTTTCTTTTTTATAGAGCTACTGTATATGTGAACAGATTGCCTATTGGCACAACTGCTGTTCAGGATTTCAAATAGTTGCTTTTTGAGGTAAATTAGACCTAGGGACATTTTTTTATGGAATACAAAACTGACAGAAAGAGCTGAGGGCAGAAGGAAAATGCCAATTTCTATTTCTTTCCCAATTTTGTTTTTGTTTTAAATAAAATCCTCATTTATTCTCTTAATTCAGATTGTTTTTCCAACAAATACATATGTGAGTTCACCGTCAATTTGCAGGGTGGAACAATTACGTTGCATTCATTAACTCAATCAGCTTTCCCTTAACAGTGTGAATTTGATTGCTTCATAGCCGATAGGTAAATCTCCATCAAAGTTACAACCGTCAGTTAGCCCTCATTTTTATAAACTGAAGTAAAGATTACACTGCTGTTACCGTTTCCTCCACAAAAAAGGCACTTGTTTACCCCAAAACACTAGAAATAAAAACCATCAAGAAAGATACTTTTCTGAGAGATGGTACCACAGTGACCTCAGCTGGCCAAAACAAGTTGGAGGAGAGGAGAGAATCCATTTGTTGCACTGACAGCAGCTGTATACTGAAACAAGTGCTAAATTCAGCAAAGAAGCTGACCTGTTGGACTACAAAGTACATTACCCAGGCCAGTGCCAGATTAGGAAGACTATGGCAAAATACTTTCAGAGCTGGAATAGGACATTGCTCCCAGAAGCCTTTAAAAAAACTTAGCAGGAGCTGAGTAACTTCCCAGGCATTTCATGTAGCAAATTCTCTCCTCCCTACAACTCACACTTTCTCACTGACTTACACACACATACATTTACAACTGCCCTTGTGAATGGGATGAAAAATCCCTGAATTCTAATGGAAATTCTTTCACCTTTTCACAGATGAAAGAAGGAAGATTTCTGGATCGTGGTATCTGTGAGAAGCCTCCAGATTTATGTCTAGGGGTCCTGATCCAGTTTAGAAATCTGTGCACTTCGTGTCACCCTTGAATGTAGACCAAACTGGGAAACCAAAATCACGAACGCAAATACAAGTAGTCCTCAACTTGCATTCATAACTGAGCCTGGAAATCATGGTCGTAAATCATTATGGTCATAAAGTTGATGTAACCGGACTTGATTTTGTGACATTGTTTACAACAGTCGTAAAGCAAACACTGTGGTCTTTAAGCGAATCCATTTTCCCACAAAGGGTGCTTCTTGCCAGAAACAGGACGTCAACACGAGAAAACAACAAAGAACATTGCAAATTGCAGTCATGTGACCACAGGGCACTGCAAATGGCCATGAAGAAGGTTGCCAAGTGCCCAAAATGCAGTCACATGACCACTGGGGAATGGCCATTGTAACTTCAAAAATGGGTTGCAAGTAGCTCTGGGAAGGTCTCTTCTAATTTTGAATGGTAATTATGCAACTGGTTATATGTTAGAGGACTACCTGCAGTACTTCTATTATAGGGTTATAGTAACCGAATCTTGCAAGTCTGAATACACCTCCCCCTTCCCTGCCTTTATCTTTACGTAAACTAAGGAAGGTCAAGTGTGAGGCATTTTCTCAAATTCCATTCCTGCTTTGGTCTCAGATTTTTATTTTTAATCTGACCTTTGTCGTGGTTGTGGCTCTTCCTCCTGTTCCTCCAGGTTATTCTTACAGCCCATTACTCTTCTTTAGTTCAGATGAAGAGGAAGAGAGACAGCTGAACCATGTGCCCCTAACATAATACAGCGAACCTTGATTTACCAAACAGCAATACAAGGGACTCGCACACACTCAAACTGATATCATTTGTGTAATGATGTCATGATGCAAGAGACAGGATTTGCTTATCGTGACGTCAGTTTGCATGGTATGATGATCACTTCACCATGCAAGTGATAGAAAAAGGTATATGAATAATGACATAAATCCCTGTGTTAATCTATTTTTCCGTTGAGCGGAGACTGATGAATAACAGCTACCGCTTCTCCTATCTGAATCCTTTAAAGAAAAGTCAGTGCATGGTATTTGACCTTGACTTTTTAAAACTGTTATAGATTCAGACAAATGCATTCATCCGTACTCTTTCCCATACATATTTCCTCTCACCAAAAGATTCTAGAGAATGGCAAGTGTTAAGTTGGGTTCCGGAATCAGAGATGGCACAGGTTCAGGAGCTAAGTTGTTTTATTGAGGAACATGGCCGAACTGGGGAACAAAGGATTTCAGCCCTCATTCATACCTGGCCAGGTAACTGCCTGGCCAATGGGTTAAAATCCAAGCATCCTGACGGCTGGTCAGCCAAACCCCTTAAATCTGGCTCTCCCGCCGAATGCTGTCTCTTTGTTCTGGCTTCCCGCCGAACACTGTTCCTGCTTGCTGTTCCTGCGCAGAGCTGTCCAGCTCCACGCCTCCTTAATTCACTGACCCACACGTGTATGCAAAACCTGCATACACTACACCCCTTCCCCCATGGCGGGAAACACCCTTGTTCCCATTTGCTTCTTTCCCCAACCCCACACTATCAACACAATTTACCTACAACCCCCTACCCCCCCTCAAGTACGTACATAATCTGAGAGGTAGGCTGGAGGCCTGTGGGCTCGGCCAGACCACCTAGGGGGATCCCCCCCACAGGTTTGATGTTGTCCTTTGAGTTTATGATTTTGTGGTTATGCTCCCCTGGTGCTGCTGAAAAAGATGATGGGTTTTCAGGTGTGGTCGCCCCTGGGTTAAGTGGCCTCCTTGGACTGGCCCAGGTGTTGTCATTCCCTCACTCTGATCCAGCTGTTGATGAGGTCGGAGCAGTTCCACCCCCTCTGAGTTGGGAACTATTTCCCTGTTTACTGTGTCTCTTTGGTCACTCTGAGTCACTTCAGGTTGGAGTGAGGCCTCTTGCCCATTATTGGCTGGGCCCCTCTCTGGTGCTCGACGCCTGAGTTGGTCAACATGTCTCCTCCACTGTAAACCCCCCCTCCACCCTAACGATGTACGATACTGGTCCCGTCTGCTCAACTACTTCCCCTTGCACCCATGTATCCCCAGATCTATAGTTCCTAGCCCAGATGAGGTCCCCCATTGTAAATTCTCTGGGAACCTTTGGGTGTTCCACATCTGCCGCCACTCTGTCTGGGTGTAATCTGTCAAGAGTGGTTATGAGACGTCTTCCCCAACAAAGTTCAGCTGGGCTCTTCCCAGTTGTGGTGCAGGGAGTGGTGTGTTGGTGCAACAGGAATTTAGCCAAACGTTGTTTTCAATTTCCATGGATGATGCGCTTCAATGCGTCCTTTGTGGTGCACACTGCCCGTTCAGCCAAGCCATTACTGGAGGGGTGGAAGGGAGCTGAGGTGACGTGTCTAATCCCATTGGTCTTCAAAAACGCCTGGAATTCCGAGGATGTAAATTGTGGACTGTTATCAGAGACCAATACATCAGGAAGGCCATGAGTGGCAAAGAGTCCCATGAGTGCCTGGACAGTCCCTGATGTGGTCAAGATACTGACTGGCACCACCTCCAACCATTTGGAGTGGCTGTCTACTACTATCAAGAATGATTGGTTGTGCAGGGGGCCTGCGTAGTCAATGTGTAACCAGGACCAAAGGGTGTGTGTCTCCTCCCACTTGTGGACAGGGGCATGTGGCTGTGGTAGCCGAGATTTTTGGCACATGTAACAGCCAGCTACTTGTTCTTCAATATTCTTGTCAAGGCCCGGCCACCACAGATAGCTCCTTGCCAATGCCTTCATCCGTACGACCCCTGGATGCCCCTCGTGTAGTGAGTGGATAACTCTGTCTCTCAGTGTTTGTGGTATGATGACCCTGCATCCCCACAATAGGCAACCCTTGTGTGAGGATAACTTGTGTCTTCTTGTGAAAAATGCCATGGATTCGGGCCCTGGTGATTTGTCTTGCCACCCTGTGTTAACCCACGTCTGTGCCCTACTCAAAATCCTATCCCTTGTTGTTTCTGCTGCGATGTCTCAGGCACTGAGAGGACATTCTGGCAAATCCTGAATAGCTAATATTTGGGCTGCTGGTGCTGGATCTGGTTCCGTGTTGTTAAGAGGAAGTCTGCTTAACCCGTCTGCATGGCCCATTTCCTTGCCCGGCTTGTGTACTAGTTTACAAGAGTAAGCCGCAAAGAAGATGGACCAACGAAGCATTCTGGGTGACAAGATCTGTTGGGGTTTGCTTATCTGTGGTAAACAGACCTAGCAAGGGTTTATGGTCTGTAAAAATGGTGAAATTCCTCCCATACAAATAATCATGGAATTTTTTTACTCCAGCAACTATTGCCAGGGCTTCCTTGTCTATCTGTGCGTAGTTCCGCTCGGCTGCTGACAAGGTCCTAGAGTAATATGCAATGGGAATTTGTCTGCCATCCTCCTCTAGGTGGCTCAACACAGCCCCCACTCCATAAGTAGAAGCATCGCAAGCAATGCAAATTGGTTTATTTTCTATGAAGTGGGTGATAGTGGCGTTGCTTGCCAACAGGTTTTTTAGAGATTGGAAACTGGTGTCGTGTGCCTTGGTCCAGTTCCATGTTGATTTCTTATCTAATAGCCTATGCAAGGGTTCAGCAATTGAAGCCTTGTGGGGTAGGAAAGCGTGATAGAAATTAAGTAACCCCAGGAAAGCTTGGAGCTCTGCTTTGTTTTTTGGTGTGGGGGCCTCTTTGATCGCTTTCACCTTAGATGCTGCAGGGTAAACCCGCCTCAGGTATTCCAATGCAGCACTTCTCTTTCTTAAGCTTAAAGCCAGCAGCACGAAATCTACCCAGAACAGCCTGCAGTCATTCTGCCAAAACCTCCTCTGAGTCCCCTGCTATGAGGACGTCATCAAAATACGGGCAGACGCCCAGTATGCCCTTAAGTGTTCACTCCATCTCCTCCTGAAAGATGCCTGGAGCTACACTGACTCCGAACTGCAACCGGTCTACCCGGAATGCCCCCTTGTGGGTGACTATTGTTTGCGCAGTGGCAGTCTCTGGGTTGACCGGGAGCTGTAAATAAGCCTGAGCGAGATCCAGCTTGGCGAAAATGGCCCCTCCCTGGAGTGATGCTAAGATGCTGCTAACTGTGGATACTGGGTATGCGTGGGGGTTCAATGATTTATTGATTGTGCATTTATAATCAGCGCAGATCCTGATGTCACCGTTTGCCTTGAGCGGGGTGATAATTGGGGTCTCCCACTCTGCCCCCTCTACCGGGGGCAGAACCCCCTGCGCAACTAGCTTGTCAAGTTCCCGCTCAATTTTATGTTTAAGGGCGAATGGTATTCTCCTGGGCTTAATTCTGATTGGTTGAACATTGGGGGTCAATTTGAATGCAATCGGTGGACCTGTGTATTTTCCTAGCGTTCCATCGAATACATCTGCAAATGCCTTGCACATGGATTCGATGCTGGACATCTGAGTCTGTGTCTGGTGAATTCCCATGAGGCGGATTCCCAGTGCTTTGAACCAGCTTAACGGTGGAGCCTGAGTCCAGCTCCATTTTACATGGAACCCCTTGGAGTTGCACCTCTAGCTTAATTTTGGGGGTGAGGGATTGAGAACCCCCTGTGTTACAAACCGCCCATCTGCTCTTGGTATAGCTGATAGGCACTGCGCTTTGGACCCCCAGTACCTGCCGGCAGGTGAGTTTCAGCATCCACCTCATGTAGCGCGTCTCTGCTCCGGCTCCAGCAGACAGACGCGATGTGTCCCATCTTGCCGCATGCTCGGCGTTTGGCGCCATGGAATTTGCAGGTAGAACGGTGATGGTTCCCCCTGCAACTGGGACATTTTTGTCGGGACATGCAGCTTTTGCACCCAGAGCATCTCTTGTTGGCGGCTGGTGTTGGCGGCTGGTGTTGTTGATGCTGGTCGTTGTCTTTTTGTGCTTCCGTGCCGTCCGGACGGATGGGGGGGTCATAGATGAACCACGTCTACTTCGGCCACTAGTTCATCCTCGCTGGTTCCTTCTGCCCCATGCGTCTGATGGATGGTGCTCCCCTGGCTGTCGCGGCTGGCGTCAGACATCTCTGGCTTCTCAGCTAGCTCCCAGGCCAATACCTCTTCTTGTAACGTCTTAAGGGTTAGACCCGGTCTGGCCAGCAGCTTTTGTCTCAATTTTCGGTCTCTGAGCCCACAAACAATTCGGTCCCGCAATCTCCTCTCTAAATCATTGAAGTTGCATAGGCGAGCCGCCTGCCTGACTGCAGCCATGAATGCAGACCCTGACTCCCCCGGCCGCTGGTTCCTTTTTTCAAATTCAAACGTCCATGCCACTTCCAACATGTGCGGGTTAAAATGCTGATTTAATTTGTCCATAAGGTCATCATACTTCACCACCCTGATGGCTGTGGGCGCGCACAGGCCCACGGCTAATTGATAAATGTCCTTTCCACATGTGCTGAGCAGGGTGGCTGCCTTGATCCTGTCCTCAGTAATATTATTGGCGATGAAGTAAAATTCTAGCTGCCCCACAAATGCCTCCCACTCTTCTGGACGAGCGCTATTAAAAGTGGGGGCTACACTGACCAGCGCCATGGGGGCTTGACTGACCTAGACCATGGGAGCTGGACACGCCTGAGCCATTTGAGCCTGACCGTCCTGGGACATCTTGTGCATTCCTTCCATTCTGTTCCGATGCAGGTGGTGATTTTCCAGTCATTTGGGATTCTTACCACCCTTCAGAACAAAATCCCACCTTCGTCGCCAGTTGTTAAGTTGGGTTCCGGAATCAGAGATGGCACAGGTTCAGGAGCTAAGTTGTTTTATTGAGGAACATGGCCGAACTGGGGAACAAAGGATTTCAGCCCTCATTTATACCTGGCAAGGTAACTGCCTGGCCAATGGGTTAAAATCCAAGCATCCTGCCGGCTGGTCAGCCAATCCCCTTAAATTCGGCTCTCCTGCCGAACGCTGTCTCTTTGTTCTGGCTTCCCGCCAAACGCTGTTCCTGCTTGCTGTTCCTGCACGGAGCTGTCCAGCTCCACGCCTCCTTAATTCACTGACCCACACGTGTATGCAAAACCTGCATACACTACAGCAAGTAAAACTTCTCCACTGGCTGAAGTTCTGGTTTCAAGCTTTTACCAGCTCCTGTTGTCTTTGCACCAACTTCTCTGGAATCGTTTGAAGAAGAATTTAGTTTCTAGAAGGTGTCTGAGCCAGCTTGATGTGGTGACATAGGCTTCACACTAGAAACTAGAAGACTGTGACTCAACACTGACTCAAAAGCACATAGATACAGAAGGTATCTCTCAGGCTCTTTGCTGTGACTGTTTTGTAGTGGGTTCTGGAGAGCAGGAAGGAGGCCGAGACGATGAGTACAGCATAGCAGCTCTTTATTAGGTGGAAGGGACTGTACTGTAGAATAGGGGCTACCTGCACTCTTATATATACCTGGCCAGTACCTGGCCAGGTACTCAACCAACCAATCGGTTTGAACCTCTGTTTCCCGCCGAAATGCTTCCCACCAAAACAGTTACAGTTCAACGCCTCCTGGTGGTGACTCTTATACACAGCTTTAGGTGTTACAATAAAGCTTAATACATAACAGTGACCTTAACCAAAAGCGATTCTGACAGAATTCTCCTTTTAAGATCTATAGAGAAGGTTTATGACAGAATTACAAGAATTCTGGCCAATGAATTCTTTCCCAGTTAAAAGCAGTATTTCTCCATTTACTGTAGGAAGGAAAGAAAATGCCTTCATTTTCTTTCTAGCAGCTTTCTTTCTAAAAGCTTGCTGCTGGGTATTTGCATAACAATCTCCTGAATCTTTCTCTTGGGACCCTCCTTTACAGCAATGGCTTCTTTTTTTAGTAACACTATATTGCAACCTGTTACATTTGCAATCTATGAGCTAGAAGTCTGTCTCTCCAATCCACAAAAAAGGCAGGAGACTCCCAAACAGATGGGTGTACAAAGCAACCAAATTTGGAGCAAATTCCAGGGTGCCACTGCCAGAAGATGGGTAACAAGATGAAGGGATCTCTCCAGAAATAAAGGTGTTCCCCCCCTTGTGCAGTAGACTTCAGCATCAGAACAGTTCTTACCCAAAGGGTTTAGGTAAGCTGGATATTTGCTCTGATCCTTTTTTATTTGATCACCCACTCTACCTCTTGATAAAGCTGGAAGCATGGGCCACTCAGATATTCAACAATCCTAGTGGCATCATATCTCATCCAAACCTTCTCATGAGAACTTTTCTTAACTAGACCTGTATTTGTGGGTGAAGTTGAATGGATGACGGAGTGTGCTGTTTATGAGAGGTGAGTCTAACTCATTTGCTCAAGCAGGGCTTTAAAAGTAGGCCAAGTGCCACATGAAATTAGGCCATAGCTTGCCAGTGGCCCTACAGCTACAGGTTCCCCAGCCCTAGAATTAAACAACAGAAACAGTCCTACTTTTGCTCTCCTTCAGAGAGCTTTGTCTTGAAGCTCCATGGCAAGAATGACATCCCGAATTGCAACTTTCATTTTCTTATACCAGCTTTGTAGCATCTGATGCCATGTAGCCATAAATTTTCTGTCTGCCAAACCCGGCTCTGAAGTATTTAATTTCACAGTACGATGAGCAAGTCATATGCATGATTTTATGTGCACACACTTTAAAAAATCATTTAGAAGCTGACTTTTATTTTACTATTCGTGTATTTGCATTGACTGGAGAACTGGAGACAACTCAAGAGAGAAACCCCACCCCTCTGCACTATGTAAAATAGGTATTTTTCATTCTCCTTACAGCCTGAAGTCAATGCAATGCAATCTGTGTTTGACTAAGCCAGTCCCATCCTTCTTATTTTCTTTTTCCCCAAAAAATATGCATTGGAATTATTAGTTAGGGAACCGTATCTAGCTCACTGCACTGGAAATAAAAACAGTAGAATAGTGCTGTATTTTCATTGCTAAGTGTGGAGTTTTTTTCTCTCTCTTCTACTTTGGGGTACAGAATCTCAGCCATTGGATAGTATTACCTCAAGCTTGATAAATATATATCATGAGGATTGTCACATCTGACAGCAAAGCTAATCTGTTGGTTGTCAGGTAGAAAGCCACCATAAGGAAGCCTGATCTTCAACAGCTGGAAATCACCATCAGTATTTTGATAGTTCATCTTCCTCTTGGTGCAAAAATTTTTCTTTTCCTCTTTGTTCTGTGACCGACCCGTCAGTATAAAAGCTGAGTCTTCGGAGAAGGGCGGGATATAAATGGAATTTTTAAAAAATGCTCATGAAATAAGGTACCTTTAGATGATGTTAGGAACAAATCCCTAAGAGGTCTCATCACCAATAAACCAAATTCATGCACCACCAATAAAGATTAATTGTTACTTCCTTAAGTTTGGTTTTCAGTGATTTTAACCTTCCTGTATTTCTAAAGTTTGTGTGTGTGTGTGTTCATTCATATATTTATTCATATATTCAACCGTTCATTCTATATTCAAGCAATCATGGTCTATTTTAGGGTGGGCAAGTTGTAATACACCAGCCATAGGTCTCTCCCCCAACTTTTTTATGCTGCCTCCATTGTCAAATTTTCTCGGCAACCAAGTAATGACAGTATGATTTCTAGTGGTTATATACAATGGATTCATACACAGCCATCAAGCTATTCCCTTTTGGAGTAAGCAACATTGTGCACAGCACAGAAAATGAGCAAAAAAAGTAAGATAGGAAATGTATTTAGAATGAGTTTATACCAACCGTCTTCACTGTCACCTGTTGATTGGACTAGTATAGCATGTTCTACATCAGGATACTCCCAGAGAGCATTCAGAAGTGTCAGCTGGTCCAGTTTCCTTGGGCATCTTGGTACAGCCACGTAACATTGTTTATATGTGAGCATCACTGGTTCCCAGTGTGTTTCAGGAGGCAATTCAAGGTGCTGGTTGATGTGTCATATAGGGCCAGGTTATTGTGGGACTGTGTTTCCCAGTGGTTTCTGCCTGTCCCACCACTATTGATAGAACGGGCATGCTTCAGGTACTGGGGTTGAATGAGTGTCATCCGGTGGATGCTAGGAATTGAATTTTCTCTATTTTGGCACCTGCCCCATGGAAAATTCTTTCCCCCCCCCCCCCCAAGACATATACAGCCTACCCTGCTGGACTTTCAAAGGGATGTGAAGATCTAGCTGTTCCTCAGGAATTGGAGCTGGAATGTTAGCTACAGAAAGTCTGATATTAGGGTATTTATTTATTTATTTATTTAAATCCCATTTATATCCCGCCCTTCTCTGAAGACTCAGGGCGGCTTACAAGCTTATGTCAGGAGCGTCAAACTGGCGGCCCATGTCACACACAGGCCATGCCTACCCCGGCTCCACAAAAGTAAAAAAATGTCACAGTATGTTACAATATGTCAGGTGACACAATCGAGTTTGACACCCGTGGGGTATGTGATGAGTGGTTACTCAGATTTTATATGGCTCCAATTTGCTTTCTTTTAATTTTAATGGATTGTTAGTTTTTACATTGTTTGGTCTTCCAAAGTTTCTTTGGATTGATGGGTGGCCATATATAATAAATAAATAAATCCTTACTTTGCTTTCTTTGCAAACCATCACCGCTTGAACTGCATCCATGTATTGCTTCATATACTGCCTTCAGTTCTGTAAACTTCTAACTTCTCTTTTCTCAAAGATCTCATCAACTCCATCCCACACTTATTTTTATGTGCTTTATTTGAATGCGTTTAGGTCATTTCATTAAAAAAACGAACAGTTTACAAAAGCAATATCAAACACATTAAATATGAATAATTTGATTTCAGCAGCAGCAACAGAAATTACCAATGGCATCCACGTGCAACCAGGTAAACACATAATCCTCCTTTGAAGCTCCTCTATTGGCATACCATATGGGGGTGGATTTTTTGTTATAAATCTGGTAATTACTACAACATTGCTTGTTTCTTTGTTTGTATCCTACCTTTGTTATTTTTTACAAATATCTCAAGGCAGCAAACATATCCAACACATTTTCTCCTCCTATTTCCCCCACAACAACCCTGGTGGGTTGTTGGGTTGAGAAGAGTGACTGACCCAAAGTCATGGCTAAGGTAGGACTTGAACTCAATAAACATTTTCAGCTGTTGGATTATTGAAAAAGTGTTGCAAACTTTATGTAAAGCCAATGACCAGCCTTTTTAGAAATGAACCTACAAATTGCTTAATATGCAGTAAGTTTATCTACTCTAATCTAGCATCAAAGCTTGCTGCCCCCAAAGACTGCTTCAGTTCTTTTTCTTCATTGAGCAGTCCTGTTATGTCCACACACCCATTGAGAATGATCAGGTTGGACTTTTTGTGCATTTATATAAAAGCATCAGTGTTTCCATTCAAGTTTCTGCTAGCTGAAAGACTGGAAGGATGAAATATTTTATTTATTGAAATATATAAACTTTGCTTTTCAATTGGGACACCTTGAGCAGAGGACCATCCTTGGGTTCTGCTATGAAGTCATGGGCAGAGTTGCAGATTTAGAGAAGACGGAAGAGTATTTGAAACCCTGCCCAACCATGATGCTCACTGAGGAATTTTAGACCAATCCTTTTTTCCTTAACCTGACCTCCCTTTCAGGATTATTGTTGAAATAAAATGAGAAAAGCCCTTTGCACATCATGCTGGACTCCATAAAGGAAAGGTAAAGAGATAAGTGTGTTGCAAATTAATTCTTTCTAATAAACGACCAGTTTCAACATGGCTAAATTCACATAGGTGAATTCCAACAAGGCTTACTTTACATTCTTGTGTGCAACGTTTGAGTATAATGTAGTATTCCTTTTGAATTCAGATCAAAAGGGCTTGTTTATTAAGGAATACTGTCTACATTATACTGTTATTCGTAGTTAAATCAACTGATATCAGTAGGAGAACTAGGTACAATCCATTTGCAATCAATGGGTTTAAAAGGTAGTAATTTTTGTTTGGATTTTTTTTCCTCCAACTTAATACTGACATGACTGATATTCAAATGAACAAAGGATATTTGTTTCTGAGATAAGCGGCTATTACTACCAATTTATGCAAATGAGCAAACCACCATCATCAGTGCTGATTTGCATCATTATTCCTGTTTCTGGTTCATCATACTGGAGGTATTCTACTTTCTAGGAGAGGCTAGAATAAGGATGCCTTCCACAACTGAGATAATCTATTTAGAGACAGCTGACCTAAGACAGAGATAACAGAGATGAAAATTTCTTGACATTTTTATGAACTCATCATTTCTGCCATTTAATATATATATACAGAGAAAATCCTATTTTCTACTGATTGATTACTTTAATGAATAAATGTAATGTACTCTTGGTGATTTGGTGGGGCAAGTGGATTAAGCCCTTTGCTGGAGGAAAATGGCGTTGCATGAAAAGGATTTTGAGGCAGTTTCATTTTCTAGACATCCATCCAAATTTCAAATTATTTGAATTCAAAATAATTAATGCCTTCTGAATCTGGTGCAACAGATAACATACTTACAATATTTATTAACTCGACAGCTTTTTCTTTCTACAGATGCTACACATAGCCATTCAGACCTTAGGCTCATGAATTCGAAGTAGGATCAATCTATATATTACCATGTTTCCCCAAAAGTAAGACCTACCCCAAAAAATAAGCCCTAGCTTGATTTTTGGGGGTGGGCATAATATAAGCCCTATCCCAAAAATAAGCCCTAGTTTGCAGGTGAGGCACACACCTAAAAGTCAAGTTAGGGCAGGAGTGGGGAAGTAGAGCTGCCTCATGCACCCCACATTGACATACTTGACAACCAGGCCTCTCCTCGCTGGCCCACTTCTTCTGCAGCGTCCCCAGGCCTGCATTTCACAGTCAAAGGCCTTTCTGAAAGGCCTCTGCAGCCAAGAACTGAGCTATGGATTGAATCCATAGCTCGGTTCTGTAAGGCCTCTGCAGCCAAGAACCAAGCTATGGATTGAATCCATAGCTTGGTTCGCGGCTGCAGAAGCCTTGCAGAACCGAGCTATGTGGGGCGCGTGGGGCAGCTCCACCCACCCCCTGCCCCTTCACTTTTGGGGAAACACTAATCCTACTTTGGATTCATGAGCCTAAGGTTTGAATGGCTATGCGTAGCATCTGTAGAAAGAAAAGGCTGTTAAGTTAATAAATAGTGTAAGGATGTTATCTGTTGCACCAGATTCAGAAGGCATTAATCCAAATAATTTGAAATTTCAATGGATGTCTAAGAAAATGAATCTGCCTCAAAATCCTTTTTATGCAAGCCGGGTCTTATTTTCAGGGAAACATGGTACTAAAACTCCTGTTCCCATCTTTAAACTAGGCAAAATGGTGTGTCGAAGGGCAACAATCTCTGAACCAAGGTACCTCAAATGGGATAACTTACAAAATGTGTTCAAAATGTGGGACCCATCACCCCAGTGGAATTTAAATTTGGCAAATTTTATAAAAGATTTCCTTTATTGTTTGACCATGCTATGCAGTTCAACAAGGGCTATTTTCAAGGTAGATATGTCTCTGAATGCATTCTAACTTTTCTAGCAAAGGCAGCACATTGGAAATTCTATCAAGGCATTGACAGAGGCACACCATTAAGGAAATCTGAAAGGATGACTCAATGAGTCACATATTGTCTAGTCACAGCTAAAGCTGTATGTGATTAGAGGCACATTCCCTTATTAGGCATAGAATTGCATATTATTATGCTATCATTCAAAGCACACTCACTTCACAATAAAAGTAAATTCTCCAGCAAATCAATGTTGAGCCCCTGGCCATGTCTATGTTTTCCTTGCAGCAATACAGAAGTTGCTTTATTCTAGGATGTTTTTTCAATTTCACAACCTGAGGTTTCCTGGGCATCTCTTGTCCCTGTACTGACCAATTCCAACTCTACTTAGCTTTTCTGAGCTCCCTGCTCCAGATGATCATACTTATTCTTTTAAGATTATGACAGGATGTTTTTCTTAATCCAGGATCATGGAAATTAAGGTGGGAATTCAGAGCAGGACACCTATTTTTGTTAAACTAATTAAGAAGGAAAGAAAAATAATAAAAATGTTTTCTTTTAATAAGCCATTACTAGATAACTTGCAAATTAGTTCCAATTTAAGTGGCCTGATATTGTTTTAGTGCAGGGCTGTCAAACTGCCGGCCCACGGGCCAGTTGCATCATATGGAGGCCGAGCCCACCCCAGCTCCGGCAATGCAAAAAATGTCATGATACATCGCGACATGACATGGCGAGTTTGATACCCATGCTTTAGTGTAATCACTGAGAAAACTTTTCCAAGTCACTGCCTTACTAACCTGTGGTGACAGAGAAGCCAGCATTTTGACAATTCATGTTGAAGTAAGGGGGGGGGAGGGGAAGAGGCAATATGTCAATCTTCTCCAGATGTTGCTGGGTAATAACACTATCCATGTCCATTGCCAGACATCTGGAGATTCACAGATTGATTTCCCAAATCTGGTGCCCCCAGGTTCCAAGCTGAGTCAAAAATCCCAACCATTATAAAAATAAGGGCCAGCACACTGAATTGGATTTAGAAATTTAGGCATCGTTGTTGTAATGCTTCCTGTTAATTATGACATGAACAAGGGGAAAACTAATGCAAGTTGAAAACTTGATCGCATGCACTAAAACTGCCTGCTTATATTTCAAAACACAAGAAATCATAAACAACTCCCAGTCATAACACTAAATTATAATGTGGTTTGCTTTCGGTTTACTATAATCCATTCCTTATGACTCAGCACTGTGTGTAAATCAAGCCTACTTATCCAGCTAGGTTAGTGGGTAGGTAGGTAAAAACAGCTGACAGAATAAAAAATGTTGCCTGGCATTGCCTCTTCCAGCCATCTAACTAAATTGCTAAGTTTAAAAGCAGTATTGAAGTCATATCGCTTTCTGGGGTAAATTCAGAGTATCAGGAAAATGTTACAAAAATTTCATGACAAGCTGCCATCACCTCACATGGGGCAAATTCAAGAGCCTACTGCTGAAAATGTGCCAATAGAACCAGCCTCAGGTGCTGACAACACTTCTTTAACACATTCACTTCTCTTACACAACTTATTCACAACAGCTGCTACCAATCAAGCTGCTACTGATCAGATACCCCCCCTCTCTCTCTCTCACACACACACACACACACACACACACACGCACACACACACTTACAATGATAAATTCTCCTCACTAAAAGGCAAAAATGAAGTGTTAGGGAGTGATACAGCCCCTGGTTTTCTCCGTGATTTGCTAGGAAATCCGAAAAGACCAAAGTGATATTTGTGAGGGAAAAAATGAAGAATCTATTATAATTTTACAAATCTTTCCTTTTAAACTTTTTAGGATTAGATTAGATTTTATTAGAGACTGTTAGTGGAAATCAAGTTGAAGGCAACTGATTCTATTATAAATAATTAGTCTTGACAACCATACATTAAGAATATTCAATACATGTTTAATAGCATCAACAGTATGTTTCAAAATACAATGTCATTTTTAGTAACGTTCAAACTAAAAAGATGACATAAATTTCTAAATAAAATGTCAACTAATACATTTGTGTTCTAAAATAGGCTACTCAGGACTGGCTTCAAAATTTGAGCAATCCTTCACCAAAATCCTTTCAGTAACCCGTTCTTCTCCTCCATGCAGTTAACCAGCTATTAGCCTTCTGCATTTAAGGGCAGTCCCCATGACTGAGAAAGGGCAGACACTTGGGCTTTCTTCAAGTAATTTTCACTGCCAGAGATACAACAAGGTAGCATTCCCTGTGTAGATGATTCTGAGCACCCATTCATATGGAGCCTAGACAAGGGAGAGTTGCATTATTTGGGTCATGTACGTAATCAGAGTACCCGAGCCTTGTCCCCTTTTGCAAAATAGAAAGCTGGAGCTTCTTTTGAAACAAAACAGAAGCTACTCGACCAAAGCAGAAAAGAATGAGATTTAACACCCTCAGAACTGATTGGAATTATTAATTCACTATTGCAAATAATATGTTGCTCAATTATAAAATTATAATTATAAATTATATCAATTATATAATTATATATCCATTATGAAATTATAATATATAAATTAGAAAAGAGCTGCTGAGAAACGATATAAAATCAAAAAGAAATATTGAAAACAACTCCAAAACCCAGTGAGAATCAAATTCCTAGCCATTCAGGTATCATGTCTTTATTATAACAATTATGTATTATAGGAAGGAAATCTACTATACCATGTCATACCCTACCTAACAACTTTATGGAAGAGTCAGATCTTAGTAACTTTCCACATTGATACCGATTGGTGGTTACCAGACCTTAAGTGCAGCAAATGCCATGAAAAAGAAATTTGAGTAAATCCTGGATTTTTTAAAATCTTGAGTATTTGCATTTTGTCCTTTAAAACTAAAGGTTTTACATTTGATTTGTTTCTGTTTATTTTCTTTTAATAAGGCTTTATTTTGTTTATGTCTTGTGAGATTGGTTTATTTTCCAGAGAGAAGTTAATGCTATAGTATAGGAGCAAGAAATTATGCTATAGAATTTATTTCACTTTTTCTTCACATTTTTTCATTTGCCAGAAAGGCAATACAGGTAGTCCTTGTCTTACAACAGTTCATTTACAACAACACTGAAAAAAGTGACTTATGACTGTTTTTCACTTATGCCCATTGCCATATCCACATGGTCATGTGATCAAAATTCAGACATTTGACGACTCACATTTATGACCATTGTAGTGTCCCAGAGTCATGTGATCCCCCTTTTCCCCAAAGTCAATGGGAAAGCCAGATTCATTTAGCAACCATGTTACTAATATAACTGCAGTGATTCATTTAACAGCTATGGCAAGAAAGGTTGTAAGATGGAGCAAAATTCATTTAACAAATGTCTCACTTAGCAACCAAAAAAATGGGCTCAATTGTGGTCTTAAGTCGAGGGCTACCCGTATAGGTAATGGGAGCTCTATATTTCACATGCCAGAGTTATATAGTTCTGAGAAATATAGATGGTGGCAGCATTCACAACCGAGCTACACATCAAGGCAGATAGTAGTATTTGAGTTATGTGTGATTTTGAGAAAGGAGGTTTTAGGCCTCCTACCTTTCATCTAATAGGTGCATCCATGCTATTACAATATTTCCAAGTACAGTTGCTTTACCACATTATATTGAACAGCTTTTCTTATATTTGCCACGTACTAAAAATCACATAATTGTTATTCGCATGCTTTTTAGGAATTTCTAATTGGGAAAGTAGTAGAACTGCTTACACACATCTAAGGATGTTGCTATTGCTAAGAGGAGTCTAAAATCTTAAATCTTAAATAATCATAACAAAAAGAAATGCGAGCTTCAGCTTCCTTAAAAACTAAACTTCTTATTAGTGGAGGAGAGGATTTATCCTAACATATTTGTCCTTCAAGACTTTTACTTTGCATATAATCAACTTAATGTCCTCTATTTATAATCAAAACTCCATTCCAAACAGAAAGGGTTTACAGACCCTTTCTCATTGTATTATTTTGCTTTGGTCTTAACTAGCTAAGGTTACTGCCATTTTTAAACTCTGCATTTTTACCTGGAGAACCTTAGGGCTACCTGTTAAAAGGCATTATTGGCTATTTGATTACTTTTCTGGGAAAAAAAACAAAAAAGGTGGAATAAGGAGTGGGAAATATTGGACGTTACAAAGGGAAGATGCCATTCTCATCACTTTTTCAAGAAATACCATCAGTAAAACAGTAACTATGCAATAAAAATCTTGGGTAGAAGTAACCAAAGCAGCAAAGAGAAAACATTATGATGCTCCTATTCAAATTCTTTGGCATGCAAAGTTCATTTGAAGTGATCCCAAAATGACATCCATAAAGCTGTCAGGCTTCCTCCAAAGGATAATCGTTCGCATCATATTTCAAGCACCAAATTAATTGTTTCTGACATTTAACTTATAACCTAAGGAATTTTCTAGTTAAAACTTGACTATGATAACAGTAGATTAGAACTGGGTGCTTTTTGACAGAATAGATTTTTCAACTTCTTTTCACTGACAGTTCTTGACAAGGACTTTGTATATGTGTGTCTGTGTCTCAAGCACACTTATAGATTACATACCTCTCAGCAAAGTACAGCTACACCATCAGCCTCCTCATCCATGCCTCCTTGACTTTGAACAGTTTCATACCTTATTTGGAAGGCAAATAAGCTGGATCAAGCATGAAGCGCCACCTACCGGAATAACCCAGAAAATGGGCTCTGGAAAACAGCTGAATGAGAAATAAATGAACGACAACCACTAATATTTTACAATGAATTTACTATGATGAATTCACAGATTCAGGAAATTGAGGAAGACAGGGGTTGT
This sequence comes from Vipera ursinii, assembly GCF_947247035.1. Lineage (NCBI taxonomy): Eukaryota > Metazoa > Chordata > Lepidosauria > Squamata > Viperidae > Vipera > Vipera ursinii. Next base: position 144,714,089 of record NC_139516.1, on the reverse strand, counting down.
ATACACCAAATTAAGGACAAAACCTCAGTGTTCTGCTTTGGATTCTTTACAGGCACCAATTTTGTTTCAGCTTAAGACTAAATCCTTTTTATCTCTTCACAATTTTCCTTATTTCCTTATTTGCGTCTTTTTTTCCCCATTCCCTTACAATTTTATGGAAATGTCTCCTTCAAACCCCTACTCAGGTCCAATAATGATGGACTCTCCCACTGTAATGTGAAAAATGTTGGTCAAAGCCTTGTTGAGTCCCGAAAACCAATCATAGTGGTTCTTGAGAGTCTCAACTTCTTTAAAATAAGCAATTTTTCAGAAACCATGATCGTCCTGGGAAATGTTCCTTCATTTATGCTATATAATCTGGTGAAAACTATTTCAAATTAAACAGACCATTGGAGAGAAGCATACACAGGAAGGTGCAGTGCTTGTGATATGATGGCATAATGCTGCTGTCACTATGCTGATATGCTGATTAAAGCCTTTGATCCTTTGGAAATAAATGTGCAGCTGTGCATAACCCAAAGCTTCTGAGCATGTTGTAATCCCCTGAAGATTTTGGAAATACAATACGGCAGCAAGACAGTTAAGGGAGGAAACAGTCCTGTTACAGCAAAAAAATTCTTGAAGTGTAAGTTGTGCAGAATTAATTTTCTAGGTACTTTGAAGATTTTGTTACATTGCCCTATTAGTGCTTGACTTGCAACCACAACTGAGCCCAAAATTTGTTGTTAAATGAGACATTTGTTAAATGAATTTTGCCCCATTTTATGACTTTTCTTGCTTCAGTTATTAAGTGAATCACTGCAGTTGATAAATTAGTAACTGTTGTTAAGTGAATCTGCCTTCCCCATTGACTTTGCATGTCAGGTCGCAAAAGGTGATCACATGATCTTGGGACACAGCAATGGTCATGAATACGAGCCAGTTGCCAAGCGTTTGAATTTTGATCACATGATCATAGGGATACTGGAAAGGTTATAAGTGTGAAAAACGGTCATAAATCACTTTTTTCAGTGCCATTGTAACTTTGAATGGTCACTAAACGAACTGTTGTAAGTCAAGGACTACCTGTAAAGGTTTCCAGAAAACCAAGTAGTTCTGGTTTCCTGAACTTGCCAGCCACATAGCACTCGATGCTGAGTTATAATCATCAGCATCAATAATAAAATAAAGATACCATTTATCAGTTGGACTGTTGATTTGATCACCGAGCTTGGCAATTTGGCTGCAAACTTTCATCTCCATTCGGGGGGGGGGCATCTTCAGAGTTTGCAGCCAAATCGCCAAGCTCGGCGATCAAACTAACAGCCCAACTACCAACCCAAGCTACTAATATTCAAACACATCTCAACCATTTATCAGTTTTTGAGTAACACAAGGCTGGCTTGTGAGAAAGGATGCTGGGAATGGATCTTAGAAAAAGGATGCTGGGAATGGTTTAGTAAGGCCCAACACCACATTCACCACACACCAATCTCTTTTTGGTGGAATAAAGAAGATCAGCCAGTGATGCATGACTTTTTGAATGGAAGCATGTTATGAAGATGGTAGAGGACAGGAAGGCCTGGAGGAACGTTGTCCATAGGGTCGCGATGGGTCGGACACGACTTCGCAGCTAACAACATGTTATGAACAGGTTTGTATTTTATAGTATAGCCCAGAGGTCCCCAACCTTTTGGGCACCAGGGACCATTACGTGGAGAGGTTTGTCCATGGACTGAAGGGGGGCTTTGTGCGCTGCCTGCATCCCGCAGATGGGGCTGTTTCTGCAGCCCAGTTGCTGGCATGCTGTGGCCCGGTACTGGTCCACGGACCGGGGGTTGGGGACCGCTGGTATAACCCAGTGGAAACAGAATTCCACAACAAAGCCCTGTTTATAATATGCCAACTGCTTGGGGTAGAAATATTATACTGTGGAGAGATTGAAATGCTTATATATATAAGGAAATTTTATCTGGATAAAAGCATGTCTTAAGTTTATCATCTTTTTCAGTCAGATCTCTTATTTAACAGGGAGAAACAGCATACATGCTGCACATTTCAAGACGGATGGGCAAACTTCTCCTTTCCATTCATTAAACTATGGTAGTATGGTAGAATTGGAAAAGCCGCAAATGAGTGTCAAGTAAATTGGCCAGGTTTTTTGTACTTTGGTGAATTTCAAGGGACATTTGATACAGAAAGTAATGGTAACCTTGGGAAACAGGAGGGAGAGCCCCAGAACAGGTAGTCAGCATGTAAAAGTCTCAGCCTACAGAAGAGGGCAGAGCATGAAAGTTTCCCAGAGAGTAAAAGAAAGGTGAAAAATACTTTCATTCCTGCAAGATTCCGCTGAAAGGCAAAAATAGTACTCCTGGTGGTGCTTCTCGTAGGACTAACCAGAGATTCCCTGCCCTAATTCCTTTTTGCAGCAGCTCCGAGGCAGTGTGATCGAGAATTCATCATTAAGCAACCTAGTCAACGTCTTTACGAAGAAATAATTTTTACAAGATTAATCATGCTAATTTCAACTCTGATGGTTTCCCCACCCCCCGCCGCGCTCCCCAGCCAGGCGGGCCAGCCTAGCTCACTGGCGTACTCCTCGGCTCCGTCCCTAGTTGGAGAAAGCTAACGGTTGCGCATCTGTGCATTTTTCCCACGAGAGGAAACGCAGGTCAGACAGCCCTTAACGTCCGCACGCGTTTCAAAAGGAACAAGCATCAACAAACAAACAAACTTGGGAGGCCGGTGTGTGGTGTAGTTGGTTCACATAGTGTGGTGCAGGGGTCTTCAAACTTGGCCGTTTAATGACTTGTGGACTTCAACTCCCAGAATTCCTCAGCCAGGCACGCTGGCTGAGGAACTCTGGGAGTTGAAGTCCACAAGTCATAAAAGGGCCAAGTTTGAAGACCCGTGGTGTGGTGGGATGGAGGGTTTGTTGTCACTGTTGGGAGGGGGGGAAGAGCACGGGGGGGGGAGAGAGAGCAGGGGGGGGAGGCTCAACTAATCTCAATGTACACATGTTGTACTTTGACAATAAAGGTTTATTATTATTATTATTTATTATAAACAAGCGCTCGTTTCCCAAGACCCGCACGCGCCAAAGCCAACGTGCTGGTGGTGGTGGTGGAGGAGGAGGCGGGGGGGGGGAAGAGGGGAAAAACGCCTCCGATTGGCAATCTCAACTCGTCCCGCCCCTTCTTCTAAACCAGTCCCGCCTACCGACGGCGAGAAGGAAGGAGAAAGATTCGGGAGGGCGGGGCTCGAGGTGGCTCGTCATTCCTCCAATCACCGCGGGATTTGCCGGTGAGTTTTTTTAAAAAAAAACAAACGGTTCGCCGAGCCTCTTTTCCTCGCCGCCGAAGATGGCGGGTGCGGTAGGCCCGGGGCTGGGCGTGGAGGAGCTGAGCTTGCTGGAGAAATCGCTGGGCTTGAAGAAAGGCAACGAGTACAGCAGTCACGGCGAGCGGAAGGTGAAGGCGCCGGGGAAGCGCGGGAGGCGGGGGACCCGGAGCCGGCAAAGGGTGGCTCGCCCCCACCCCGGACCCTCGTTGCCGACGGATACGAGGGAATGTTAGTCGGAGTCTTAGGAGCGCCGAGGGGGTGAACGGGAGTGGGCATCGGTAATCTCTTCGCCAAGCAGCCGCGGTGTGACGCCCAGTAATTCACTCATAAATCTTCCGAGCCTTTTCGCACGACGCAATGCGAAGCGTGGCGCCTGCACCTTTCGCTGCCTGCTCCAACGGATCCACATGGGAACGTTTTTTAAGTTCCACCAGAGGCTTTTTTGTCAACGAATCGGGGTTTTTTTTTTGCCGTGATAGAAAGCTGCTCCTTTTTTTTTCTCCTTTCCTTTCCATTAAAAGTGCATTTATGTTTTTATTTTTTTAAAATTGCATTTATATCCCGCCCTTCTCCGAAGACTCAGGGCGGCTTACGAGCTTAGCAGTAGCCTTCATTCTATGTATATGCCTGCTTATTAGGGCTTTCACACACACACCCCAAGCGGCATTATTACAAAGTCAGCTTAATTGCCCCCAACAGTCTGGGTCCTCATTTTACCAACCTCGGAAGGATGGAAGGCTGAGTCAACCTTGAGCCTGGTGGGACTCGAACCTGCACTAATTGCAGGCAGCTGGTGTTACTTTTTACGGTAACTTAACAAGCGCTAGCATTTAAAGAGGTTTCGATGACTACATCTGCCTCCCCTGTTGGGCCTGCAGCATTGCATGCTGCCGATTGAGAACCAGTCGGATGTTAAAACATTGCAGCAAGGGATGCAGTGCCTTTGATTTGTGAAAGGTGCCGCACCGAATGCATTGGAAGATACCTTTCAAGCAGCCTTGACCCTTCCCAAGGCTCCGCCTACTTTGAGAGCTATCCCTGATAGCCATGCCAACCCCTTGCAGAAGTACTGCCTTTCGGATGCTTTCTGTGGCCCTAAGATTTTGTTAGCATCTAGGAAAAATTACGTCTTTTCTCTCGGGTGTGCTGGTTGATGTTTTTCTAGTGGAACATTTGAAATGTGCAGATAGTGTGAGAATGGTTATCAATGGGACAACCTGCTAAAGAAATGAACACAAAAAGCAACAGGTTGCCTGTCAACAAAAGTGCGTATAGTCAAGGCTATGGTCTTCCCAGTTGCAATGTGTGGCTGTGAAAGCTGGACCATAAGAAAGGCTGAGCGCCAAAGAATTGAAGCCTTTGAACTATGGTGTTGGAGAAGACTCCTGTGGGTCCCTTGGATTGCAGGGCGATCAAATCGGTCAGTCCTAGAGGAGATCAACCCTGACTGCTCTTTAGAAGGCCAGATCCTGAAGCTAAAACTCAAATACTTTGGCCACCTAATGAGAAGGAAGGACTCACTGGAGAAGAGCCTAATGCTGGGAAAGATTGAGGGCAATAGAAGAAGGGGACGACAGAGAATGAGGTGGCTGGATGGAGTCACTGAAGCAGTAGGCGTGAGCTTAAATGGACTCCAGAAGATGGTAGAGGACAGGAAGGCCTGGAGGAACGTTGTCCATAGGGTCGCAATGGGTTGGACATGACTTCGCAGCTAACAACGACAACCTAAAAAAAAATAACTCAGTTCAGCAGCAGGGAAGAAAAAGAACACTCTTCCTGAGAAAGGTGGCCACCTGCTCAAATTCTTATGTTGTGTGCAGAGGAGAGGATGCCATCCCTCTTCTACCTGATTACTCATTTACCTTTGTGTAATTTCTGGAAAGCAGGGCTAGTACTGAAATACAGAACCTAAATAGAGAACCTCAACTTGTGACAACAGACAAGATATACTGCTTAAGGTGCTGGACTTTGAGCAGAAAGATTCGGGTTCTAGTCCTTCCATAGGCATAAAAGGCAGGTGGGCAACCTGGGACAGTCACTTCCTCCTAGCTCCAGTCAGTGCCAAGCTTTGTAACAAAGTGACCAAAACAAAAACCCTCTTTGTCACAGCATGCATTTGATGTGTAAGAACTAGGTGACCACAGTGCAGAATAAGCAGAATCTGCAATTAAGTGGGACAACTGCTAAGAACAACTCTAAAAGCATGAGGTGGTATTGCTAAATGGATGCCTGTACAGTAAATAGAACCTATTCTTGTTGAAACCTATCAAAGAATTGTGATTTACTTGGTAGGAATCAAAGTTAAAATTCCTTAGTGGGGCAACTTGGATTTTAATATATTGAGAAGCAAGGCTGCCATCCGTGACTAATTTGAATTCTGTCATTTTTTAAAAAATAGTATTAGATTTTTAAAAATATTAATAAAATTTGCTAAATTGTATTATGGTAGAACTTTAATCTAGTTTCATTAAATCATTTTGAATTCTTTCTAGACTCCCGTACTTCAGGAAAACAATGGCCCTAGTCTGACAGGCCTCACCAGTATAGCTATCTATTTAGTCAAACAAGCAAAGAAGGAACAGCTGCTTGGGAACACAGCTGAAGAAAAAGCAGTAGTACAGCAGTGGTTGGAATACAGAGTGGCACACATAGATAAACAGTCCACTAAAGAAGAAATCAGGACAAATCTGAAGGTAAGGATTATTAACACAGTTACTTGTCCCAGTTCCTACCAACCTACAGTTCACAAACATGCAAATG